>NW_006441953.1:18691805-18712430 GCF_000325575.1 Pteropus alecto | reverse complement strand
CCCGCTCTGCCTGTTACTGTTGCTGCGTAAAGAATGGCCCCCAAATATAGTGGCTTAAAACAATCATTATTTCCTCATCTCGCTTGTTTCTGTTGGCCAGGAATACGGGAAGTGCATGGCCAGGCGGCTTGGCTTGAGGTCTCTCCTGCAGTCCGATCAGATGGGGCTGGAGCTGTAAGAGGGGGTGGCTGGAGCTGCTGCGGGTGCCTCTCTTTCTTCACTTAGGCTCATGGTTTATTCAAGGGGTCTCCCTAATGTGGAGCAGTTTGAGCTTCTTCTCGGCGTGGAGCCCTCTGTGCAATCAGACCACTTATAGGGTGGCCCAGAGCTCCAGGTGAGTGTCTCAGCAAACAAAAGTTATAACACCTTTGGTGGTGGACATTCCCTAGAGAGACCCCGTGATTCTTGTCCCTTAATGTCTGCTCCCTGTAGAATCCCTTCCCCTTGAGGTTGGCAGGAAATGTGACCTAATTCTAATCAATAGAACATGCCAAAACAATGGTTCGTCACTCCCATGATTACGTTATTATATGGCAAAAGCATAAAGATTTTTCAGGTGCAGTTAATGTCCCCAATCATTTGACTCTGAGTTCTTCAAAAGGGAGCTGATCCTTCCTGGGCCTGAGCTAATCATGCGAACCCTCTAAAAGAAGGCCTAGATCCTTCCTGAAGTGAGAGGCTCCAAGAAGCAGAGACTCCCTCTGTCCATCGCTTGCTGTTATGGGCTGACCTGTGTCCCCTCTAAATTCATATGTTGAACCTTTAACCTCTGGCACCTTAGAATGTGGCTGTTTGGAGACAGCGCATTTAAAGGGGTGATTAAGTTAAAATGAGACCATTAGAGTGGCCTCTAATCCAATCCAACTGGTGACCTTATAAGAAGAGGGAATTAGGACACACAGAGCGGACCATGTGAGGACACAGCAAGAAGGCAGCCATGTGCAAGCCAAACCTCAGAAGAAACCAGACCTGTGGACACCTTGATCTCAGACTTCTAGCCTCCAAAACCGTGAGAAAATAAAATTTTGTTCTTTAAGCCAACCGATCTGTGGCATTTTACTATGGCAGCCTGGGAAAACTAATACACATTGCTTAAAGAAGTCAGCTGCCATGAGGTCCACAGTCACAATAACCTGAGGGAGCTTGGACACGCATCCGTCCCTCCTTGAGCCTCCTGCAAAGAGCACAGATCCGCTGACATCTTGATTTCATCCTTGAGAGACCCAGCTAAGCCATACCCAAACACGTGACCCAAAGAAAGTGTAAGATAACCACAAATGTCATGGTAAGCTGCTATTTGTTATGCAACACAGAAACCTAACCTATCTTTTATGGTCAGCCTTGGAAGTCACAGCGCCACCTCTCCTGTGTTTTACTGGGTACGAGTGAGCCATAAGCCCACCCTGATTCCAACTCTGGGATGGGAGGTATTGCTGTGGCCAACTTTGGAAAATACAGGCTGTGACATCTGAATAATTGAATCTTAATTTGTGGTTTATATTTGCAACTGTAGCTCGCTTTCTGTGTCTACATCATCTGAATTTACACTGCATGTTTTCTGCAACTGGTCTTCACATGGGCTTCTACTGAGGCCCATTTGAGCCCCTCTGGAGGATGGCTATCTGTCCCTTTGAGAAGCCACCAACATACACAATACAAGCGTATATTGTAAAATGGGCTTTTTCAAACATGCTCTCCATTTTCGATGGCTCTTCCGTCAGGCATTTCCTCATGATGCCTTAATAGATAGAAACATTTCTTTCTTTTTACAGTTATTCCTTCAACCTTGCTTTGCTACTCCTGGTGGCTGGTTCCATTGGTTGCGCCTGAGAAAGCATGAGCGTGGTGAGCTGACTGGAAGTGTGTCTTGGCATCTTGTGAAGTGTCCTCTAAATTAGGTACACTCAGCCAGTCCCCAGGGGTGTACCTGCTCTGGGAAGCCCCCAGTCAGGACTTGCAAGGCTCCTGGGGTATGAAGAAAAAGCCAAAACCCAGAGCCCTGGCCCCTGGCTGGAATATAAAGGCACCCGCCAAGCTTCGTTAGCCAGGCTACCGTCTCAGGTAGCCCAGCCAGGAAGGACCTTGGAGGACATTCAGGCATCTGAGGCCCGGTTCCCTTCTACAACATCACCACCTAGTGGACCTGCCAGAGTGCTTCTCCACAGGGATAATAATAACTCCCAGTTGCCCCGGGGAAGGAAAAGGCAGGTTCTACCCAGAAGAAAGAGGCCTTTCATCAGTTTGAATCTCTAAGCTGCCTTCCTTGACCCCTTTAGCAAGACAATAGTCCTGACAGCTGGGCGAGCTGTCAAAAGAAAAGAATTTTCTAAATTCTTCTAGTTTCATTGGCTGACTGGATCATAGTTTTACTGAAAGACAAGGGAGAAAGAAGCCACATTACGAGGCACAAGACAGGGGAAGTCCATTCTTTCTACTTTGGAGATAGTGGGACAAGAGGAGAGAGGCAAGGGCAAGGTCCCGGATGTGGGGGTGTCAAGAATTCTACAGTGACACACTGTAAAAGGCCGGTGAATAAATAATTTAGACTTTGCAGGTCACAGAATCTCTATTGCAACTATTCGACCCTACAATTGAAGCATAAAAGTAGCCACAAACAATGCATAAATGGATGAGCAAGGCTGTGTTCTAATAAAACTTTATTTATGAAAACAGGAAGCCAGATTTGGCATTAGAGTCTTAGCTTGCTGACCCCTGCTTAGAGTATAGCCTATGTGATAACAAAGAGACCATAAAGTATGGTGTTTTAGGTAAGACAGAAGCTTATTTCTTTCTCCCATTAATGGTTTAGAAGTGAGCCATCTAAGCTAGTGGGGCAGCTCTGCTCCATATGGCCATTCAGGATCCAGAGTCTTTCTACCCTTTGCTCCTCTGTGCCTAAGGAATATTAGAGGAATAGGAGTGACTGGAGTGTCACAAGCAAGCAGAATAGGATAAGAGAGGAGCTCAGAGAGGCTGTGTGTGTGTGTGTGTGTGTGTGCACGCACACACGTGCACAAGAGGATCTTGTAGGCCATGAAGTCTTTGTTCTGCATGTGATGGCAAGCCTTGACTTTTCTCAGAGCCACATGATCTGAGTTACATTTTAACAGGATCCCTCCAGCCACTGTGTAGAGAATGCACTGGGGAGGGAGTCAGGCAGGCAGCGGAGGGACCAGCGAGGTGTCCATTGCAATGATCAGAGCAAGAGACAGTGGTGACTTGGACCAGGGTGGATGTGGTCAGATTCTGGATGTACTTTTAAACAGAAATGTGCTTTTGTTTTTTTCTGCTGAGAAGACTCTTGACACTATTCAGCTTATTGAAAGTTGATCCTCCAGAAAATCATGGATGAAGCTCCGTGTAGGCCACTTACACTGGGGATATGACCACAGGTCTCTGAGAAACACTTAATTTTTGAGCATCATTATAGCAAATAGCTCTACATAAGAAGGCCCTCTGTCTATTTTGTTCGACTCTGAATCCCCAGGGCTTAGCACAGTGCCCACTACATTGCAGGCCATTAATAAATATTTCCGGAATGATGGATGAATGAATTTCTCTAACAAAACACAAGAAAGCACATTGTATAGCAATTAACACTGAGTCTGCCAATAAACTAAGCCGTGTGGTACCTTCCACGCAGAAGCACAGCTTCTGCTTTTGAGCTCCCACTGTGTGAGGCTGAGGTGAGTACCAAGAAGGGATGAAGGTACTGGCACAGCCGGCCCACCCCTAGCTCAAGGGGCCACAGCCTCGCAGGCCACTGGGCTGTGCTTTGGTAAAACACAAGGTCATGGGCTTTTACAGTCTTACTTACTTGAAACCAAGATGGTTAAAGTTGCAAATTCCAAAGAGCTGCATGTTCATAATCTTCTACTGTAAAGACAAAGTATAAGCAGGAAATTGCTGGGTCTGCAACCTTTGAACAAAACGTGCTGTGAGGGTTAATTTTATTTGTCAGCCGGACTGGGCCGCAGGGTGACCAGATATATGGTTAAACATTATTTCTGGGCATGTCTGCAAGGATGCTTCTGAATGAGATTAACATTTGAATCTGTAGACTGAGTTAGCAGATTGCCCCAGCCCCACCCCATTCCCCCACCCCCAATGCGGGAGCCCATCCACCCTTTGATGGCCTGAATAGAACAAAAGACTGAACAAGAGAGAATTCATTCTCCTTGTTAACGGCCTTCAGGCTGAGATACTGGTCTTCTCCAGCCTTCTGGCTGGAATTAGAACTTATACCACTGACTCTCCTGGTTCTCAGGCCTTTAGATTGCAGGTTCAGGGAACTGCCAGCCTCCATAACCGAGCTGAACCACTTTCTTGTGATAAACACTCTCCTGGTTCTCAGGCCTTTAGATTGCAGGTTCGGGGAACTGCCAGCCTCCATAACTGAGCTGAACCACTTTCTTGTAATAAATCTGTCTGTCTATCTATCTATCTATCTATCTATCTATCTATCTATCTATCTATCTATTATCTATCAATCATCTATCAATCTACATCTACCTATCTATCACTTATCATCTATCTATCATCTATCATCTATCTATCATCTGTCTTTCTATCTATCATCTATCATCTATCTAACACCTCCAATTGGTTCCATTTCTCTGGACTTTGGCTTCCTACCTAAAATGCAACAGCTTTGGAACAAGAGGCCTCCAAAAGATTTCAGCCTACATGACCCACGTCTTCAGACTCAGGCCTGGTCCTTGGTGTCCTGCATATCAAAAGGAGTGACTGGCTGGTGGCACAGGAGAGGGGCCCATGTCAGTGACTACTGATGGGTAATTGAGATGAGAGAGCGCATGGTGGACGGCAGAAAAAGCTGGTCCTGGGAAGTCCTTGCTGCAGTGAGGACTGGGGACAAGTATGACCTCGTCAGCTTCTCATATTACCCACACAGTAAAACAGATCCCTTTACTCTACGTGTGTCCCTCCACCCCATGACCACACACACCACACAGGCTTTACTCTGAATGGAGTTACAGAAAAAACATGGACTTCGAAGTCGATCGCATCCGAATTAGCACTCGGTACCTACAAAGCATGGCTTTTTTGTATTTGTGAATAAAGAAAGAATGTAGCACAGTGGATGGGCATAGACTATTTGGTGTCGGATTTTCCTGGGTTCAAAGCCAGGCTCTTCCACCTGCTGGCTGTACGACTCCAGGAAAGTCCTTAAGCTCTCTGTGCCTCTGTTGCTTTGTCTGTAAAATGGGGATCATGACCGAACGTGTCTTGTAGGATTTGTGAAGACAAAATGAGAAAATAGTTATACAACTCTTAGGATAGCACCTGGTCAAAGGCCATCATTAGTATTTTCTGTGTGACCTGGACAAGTGACATGAATGATCTGAGTCTCAGTTTCTTCATCTGTAAAAGAAGATAACAATATTGACCTGCCCCTGGGTCGTGAGGATTGGCTGCAAAAGTTTATGTGTGAAACAAACCATACAGACATGCAAAGTAAATGAGAATGGAGACCGTCCCCCTAGCTGCACTTTGAGCATCCTGAAGACAGTGCAGTGGTTAAAAGTGTGGTTTCTGCATTAGGGTCGCCTGATTTAGCAGGAAAAAATACAGGACTCCGCATCTGTTAAATTCAAATTTCAGAAAAACAAGGAATGATTTTTAGCATAGTAGATCCCATGCAATATTTGGGACATCCTAATAATAAAAATTACTTTGTTGTTTATCTGAAATTGCCAACCCTATTCTGGAGGTGAACTAACTGTGTTCGTATCCCAGGTCCTCTTCACTATACAAACTTGAGGAAGTTACTGAAATGCTTTAGGCCATGATTTTCTGGCTTTGCCGGTTTTAGCTGTGAAATGGGGGTATGAGAGCGTCTGCTCCATAGAATAGTTGTGAGGATAGATGAGTTAAGGCAGATGATACCCTCTGCCTAGTGCCCAGCACTCAACAAGTGCACACCATTCATTCAGTAACATCTTTTCGGTGAACATTAGTTGGGGAACCCTTTGCGGCCAGGTGACATCCTGAGTGCTGGGGAAGCTGACGTGGCCTCTGGACTGAGAGCGTCCTCCGGCTGTGACCTCCCTCCACACCCACGACTTACAGAAATTTCACTCCAGTCTCGTGCCCTTAGTTTCCTAACGGCTCAGTGAGCATTTATTTGCATTCACTTATTTTTCTTTGCAAATGTCCACTCTTCCCTTCCTCCGAGCTATCATGACTCTAAGTCATTGCCTGTAGCTCTACGCTTAGAAAGAGCCAGGGCTGGCACCTCCTCATGGGAGGGTTTTCCTGGGTTATTTATTGTGACCGAGAATGCAAATGCATTGGCAGTAAACATAAGGAGGAAAAGCTACCTCAGCGGTACGTGCGGGACGTAAATGCAGATGGAAACGGTGGGAGACAGTGTCATTTTTAGTAAGTAGAGCAGATACTACACTTTGCTGAAAATATGAAATGCCAAGAACTTCTCCTCACTTTCTATGTTACTGAAAGAAATTTAAAGTTGACCTGTTTCTTCTTTCAGGACCCCGGAATGACATTCTAGTTCATCATATTTGGTACTATTTGATGTGAAAATATAAAACAGCAAATAAAAATCTAGAAAAGGATCGTGGGGAAGAACAGAGATCGACTCCACTGTGTCAACTCCCATCACCTGCATAAAAGATCCTCTCTCAGCGCTGGAATATTTTCTTTGTCTTCTGGTCTATTTCATACCAAAAGGATCTTTTCCAAGTGCTTAAAATATATTCCCCTGGTCTCTGTGGATAAATGGCATGTGGACTTAGAAAATAAGGAGCCTGAGCTCCCCAGATCCATTGAAGGATGAAGAAACATTGCCTTGTCTTGAGTTGTTGATGTTAGCAGAGAAAAGACAGCGCTGGAATATTTTCTTTGTCTTCTGGTCTATTTCATACCAAAAGAATCTTTTCCAAGTGCTTGAAATATATTCCCCTGGTCTCTGTGGATAAATGGCATGTGGACTTAGAAAATAAGGAGCCTGAGCTCCCCAGATCCATTGAAGGATGAAGAAACATTGCCTTGTCTTGAGTTGTTGATGTTAGTGGAGAAAAGACTTCTTCTCTACTCCTGGTGCCTCTGCCCATGTGGAGGGGCCCCAGGAACATAACACTCCCGTCATGAACCTGTGGGCTTCACTTTCCACCTGAGACAATGCAGCATGTCTTAATGGGATTGGTGAGTTAGGACAGAGATGGCTCCAGCCCATCTTACCCTCCCTCCTGGTCTGCATGCAGAGAGCAAGCATGTCCCCTGTTCCTCCATACTGTAAGTCTGTGACCAGGTCTATTTCAGGGTTCAGTGTTAGGAAACCCACTTGCCTGTAGATAATAAATCACAGTCGCCAATATAACCTTTACGAATAATAAAGGTGGTATTCTGGCATTTTCCCATTTCTCAGTGGGTGCAGTCTTCGAAGACTAGGG
The DNA here is from genome assembly GCF_000325575.1 of Pteropus alecto. Classification (NCBI taxonomy): domain Eukaryota; kingdom Metazoa; phylum Chordata; class Mammalia; order Chiroptera; family Pteropodidae; genus Pteropus; species Pteropus alecto. The sequence goes on along the minus strand of NW_006441953.1, from coordinate 18,704,997 downwards.
GCTTGTATCTTAGTCAGTTCGAGCTGCTGTAACAGGATACCATAGACTGGGTGGCTTATAAACAACAGAGATTTATTTCTCGCAGTTCTGAAGACTGGAAGTCCAAGACCAAGGTGCTGGCAGATTAGGTGCCTGGCGAGAGCCCCCTTCCTGGCTTGCAGATGAATGCCTTCTCCTTCTATCCTTACAGGACAGAAAGTGGAAAGATAACCTGTGTCTCCTCCTCTTTTTATAAGGGCACTAATCCCATTCCTGTGGGCTCCACCCTCATGACCTACTCACCTCTCACAGGCCCTACCTTCACCTACCATCACGTTGGGGGTTAGACTTCAACAGATGACTTTTAGGGAGACACAAACATTCAGTCCAGAGCTGCTGGTGACAGATTGAGTATCCAGGCTGGTCTTCAGAGCATTATTATCTTTTTCGGGGTCAGATACAATCCTCAAAACACAGGTAGGAGATTAAGAATGAATCACGCCAGGGCTGAGCAGCAGTGAGCTGGAGCCAGGACAAGTGTCAAGACCGCTATTTTCTTCTGAGTCCCCAACTTTACTTTCATATGCTCTTCAGCTCATGCGATCTACCCTTGAAAGCAAATATGAAGATGATGGAACTAACTAGGCTGGCAACACAACCTAGAATCTCTCAGCCCTGCCACTGAAGATGCTGATCAGGGCTCTGGGTCATTCGTGCGTGTGATGGGTGGGGTGAGATGAAGATGGAGACCTGAGCAGGTTTCTCTCTGCCCTAACAATTGTTTCTTGCAAGGCGAAGGGAATCAGCGGTGCTTTTTCTCTGGGTTTCTAGCAGACTTCTTGGAGTAGACATCTGGAATGTATGCGGGAGAATGTTCCTCAGGGCTCACATATAAATCTTAGAAAGTGCTGGGGTTCTGAGGTAGCACTTCTATTACCGTAGGTCTCATTTCCTGTGTTGCTTTGGTTCGTTGTCTGGCTGACAGCAGGAGCGGCTCAGGTTTAAGAAGAGGCTGCCTGGGGCAGTGGCCACAAGAGGTGGGTTTTGTCTAAGGCTTTCAGTCTCAGCTCTGCTACCAATTTGTTGGGAAAAATCATTTGTGCCAATTAGACCCGACTTTGTAAAGAGTTGTCCTGTCTGGGAGGCAGGTAAAAAACCAATTGCAAGAACAAGCGATCAATGAAAGTGACACATTACTTATGCCTCCAATTTTTCTTAGACAGTTAGCCCTCAATTAGCTCTCTGAGAAATAGAGAAAATAAGTGTACTTGCCTTGCTAATAGGCACATGGTCAGGACTGGACAATTTACACAGAGCATTTTCGTTCCAAGATGTAATGCACCGAGATAGTGGGATTAATGAGCTTCTGACTTGCAAATCTGGAAAAATTCAGTTCTTTTTTTATTCTTCTCCGTAATGGTAAAACAATAATGAAAAAGAACGAGGCCCTTTCCCCACTTTATCCTGGTCAAAAGAGTACTCGTCCTGGCCTGAGGTACCTTTTCTCCTATGAATTTATCATCTATATTCCCAGCTCAAATTCTACTGAAATGCACTGGGCCCAGGTCAGTAGTCGTTTATGGTTGGTATCTATTCTGATCAGCTGGGCATCCGTTCTGTTTGGTTAGTACCTGTGGTGCACACACCCTAAGGTGACCCGTACTCCGTGAGTCGTGTTCTCTACAGTCCCATCTCTTTCAACGAGGGCAGAACCCATGACCTGCTTCAGACCAATAGAATAGGTCAAAGGTGATGGGATGTCATACTGATGAGTCCTGATAACCGTGGAGAAACCAAGTTATGTTGTGAGAGGGCTTGTGGAGGCCACCGCAGCTGAAGAGAGGCCTTCCGACCAACAGTCAGCAAGTAAAGGGGGCCCTCGGTTAAGAAGCACAAACTTCCAGTTATAAAATAAGTCACAGGGATGTAAAGTACAGCATAGGGCATACAGTCGATGACTTCATAACTATGTGTGGTGACGGGTGGGTACCAGACTTACTGTGGTGATCACTTCGTAAGGTATATAAATGTTAAATCACTATGTTGTACACCTGAAATGAATATAATATTGCATGTGAACTACAATTAAAAATAAGTTTAAAAAGAAAAATCCACTGCCACACCCACACAGGAAAAAGGAAAGAAAATGAGGCTGCCAGTCCTATAATCTCAAGGAAATAAATTCTACAAACTACCTGAATGAGCTGGAAAGCAGATCCTCTCCTCGTTAAGGCTCCAAATGAGAATGCGATCTGGCTGATACCTTGACTGCAGCCCGTGAGACACTGTGAGCAGGGGACCCCGCTGAGCTGTGCCACGACCCCTGACCCACCAGAGCAGCGAATCCATGAACATGTTTTGTTTAAAGCCACGACATTTGTGGTCACTCGTTACACAGCAGTAGATGAATTCGGTGCACGCGCCATACCAATAAGTAAATCTCTGGTTATCACCCGGCAGCGAATCCATGAACATGTTTTGTTTAAAGCCACAACATTTGTGGTCACTCGTTTTGTTTAAAGCCACACAGCAGTAGATGAATTCGGTGCACGTGCCATACCAATAAGTAAATCTCAGGTTATCACCCATTTCATTCATTGCACAAGGAGCCACGTGCTGCTTTGTGATGCAAGATGTTACCTAGACCTTGCGTGGTAACTATAGCCTTAGGTAATTATGCCTTTTCTTCTTAACGGGGTTGTAAGTCCCAGGAAGGCAAGAACTCTGTTCTTCTACTTCTTAAAAGGCCCCATGGCACATCGAAGTACTTGGCACACAGTAGGTACACAGCCCTATGCAATTTGAGTTTTTGACCCTTCATTTGTCCAGCTAAACTAAATGGGTCTTAAAGACAGAGACATGCAGCAAAGGTTTTCTGAGCGCCTACTGTGTACCAGGGTGGACCCCAAGCACGCAGATAACAAGTCAGAAATCGTGCAGTCTGGGTGTTCACGGTTCAGCCCAATGGAAGAGACCTTGCAATCTCATCTTCTTACCACGCAGAATCAGGAGGCATCCTCAAATTCCTATAGTTCTTTGTCAGTCTGTCCCACGACGATTCCACAGAGCGGGTAGAGAAACTGAAGTTCTTCAGTGACTTGTTGTGACTTTTCAGTTTGCAAGTAGAAGAAGCATAAGGCCCCTGATAACACTCCATTTACCAGGGAGGAAGCTACGAGGATACGTGTGCACACTCTGCCCTTCTTCACAGCCCAGGGCAGGCAGCCCTTCAATTCTGTGACTCAAGTGGACAGAGCCATATTCAAGCAGACCAGAGAGCAACGCCATATTAGGCAGGAATTATGTTTTATTCATAGGTTTACAGAATATATCGAATTAAGAGGCATATCATTTGTTAACTCTATTTACCAAAAAGAGCTAAATATATATTCAGCCTTTAAATGCATTCATTGTAGCTTGCATACTGCAAAATTCACTTTCATATACATATAAACTATTCTTATTTTGCCTACGTTATGCATTGAAAATACATAAAAATGGTACCAAATGGCATATTGGCCTATTTTATCACAGGTCTTATACATTCCTGATAGTCAAAGGGGTTGAATGCAGTTTCCTACTAGAAAAAAGGTAGATTCTGATACAAGCAATGGAATGATGTAAAGCTAAGAGTGTCTCGGTTTACTTCTCAGTAGCTTTCCATGTCATTCTTATTTTAATGACCGTTCTAATTGGTTCTCTTCATTAATAATTGGGATGCTGTCAATTTGTGTAGTCGCGCCATCCTCTACTTGCAAAGGAAATCAATGATGACTTTTTCTTTCCTTCCAGTTTATTTCCGTTTTCCCCAAAGCGTTCCCTCCACAACCATCTGCCCTGCTTTTCTGCCCATCCCCTTTACATGTATCCCAAGTCTGGACCATCTCACTCACTGCGTCAACAACCAGATTACTGCATTCTATTCCAGGACGCTGTTTAACAGACTCTTTGGCCACTGCCCACAAAGCTGCAAGTGAGGGACAGATACCTCTGCAGAAGAATCAGGAGCTAGCTAAAAAGATTTTCTTTAGGTGGCATGCAAATAGACTCCCCTCCTGCCAACCTTCAACCACTCTTTCTTTATTCCCTGGTCAAAGAAATTTCCATCGTGAGTGTTCTTGGCAGCCAAACCTCCAGCATCCCACGCTGATTTCTTTCCTAAAATATATACAGCCTCTCACTCCGTGGGGAAGAAAAATGCGGCACTGCCATTTCCAGCACGCTCCCCAAAGGCTGAGTGTGGCCGGGAGCAATTCATCATAACTCGTGCATTCAAGTTTTTAGTGTTTCCCTCACAAAACTGTTCTTGTTTATCTTGTGGACATTGTGACAAGAACCAGATGCATCTCAACCTTAGCATCCTTTCCATAGCCATGTGAGGGGAGAAACGACCATGCCAGCTAGCAACCGTCTTCAGAAAAGAAAATTATCTGAAGCTTCCAAAAGGCTTTCAAGAGTGGGGCCTTGCATGTAATAGCAGTTCTATGGTGTTTAATTGTTAAATGGACCGGTTGATTGGATGGTGTCTATTCAGCACTATTTTCCTTCTAGCTATGCACATTCTGTTGCATTTTTTATTTTATCTTGAGGTGCTGCTATATTCAAAATCGTGATTACAAAGTCTGGAGGGCACGGCAGTGTCAAAGGAAGAAAATACAAAGCCTGCTATTCAGAAGGGAAGTTCTAGCTTTGACACTCACTACTGGATAATCTCGAAAAGGCAACTGACTTCTATTTTCTTTGTCTATTTCCTTCCCTCTGAAATTGGAATAATGTCGGCCCTCCGATAAACTGAAGAACTGTTTATGAACAAAAATGAGATGAACACAAATGTACGCTGAAAAAAAATACAACGCTTTGCTGAAATGCAAGGTGGTCTTATTACCCACTGCTGAAGAACACAGCACCATTTACGCCCAAGGTTTAATTTTAGTCTTCCTAAGAGATCTACCAATGACTCCATGGAGTTTGGGAACAAGTCCTCATTTAAGGCTGTGTGTCTTGGCCACACGGTTATGCGGAGGGACTGAGTCTGGGAGCCTAGCCACAGAGAGTATAAAGAAGAAATAAGCCGAGATGATCAACCCATAGGTGATGGGAAGAAAGACACAATCACAGCCCCCACTAAAGCTATCTCCACGGGGATGGTCCCCATGTCTCTCTGCTTTGGATTTTCATTGTTGTTTGTTTTTATCTTACACTATTACTGGAAGAAAGACTTCTTGCAGAAATTGTTTAAAACTTGAAGGACTCTTGGGATGGAGCAGTAAGATTCATGAAGCAAAGCTTCCATCTCCTCGTGCCAAAAACATCTACACTCCTTAAGTAAGTCGGCCAGAACAAATATCTCCTCCCTCAGCACAGGGACTCTGCAGAGTGCAGACTCTGGTCTGGTCTAAAAGTTTTTTAAAAGAAAAAGAAAAGAAATCCTGATGGCAGCTGAGTGGATGACCCACCCTCTCACACTCTGTTCCCCTCCCCCCATCACGCTTCAGATCTGTCTTTCATCCTGTCTCATCTGGACTCAGCACTTCCTCTTACTCCTGGCCCCGCACCTTATGCTGCCTGATTTTCCAGGTTCTAGGCAATGGTTGCCAGAGTGGTGAGTGCACGTGGTTAGCCCCAAACCTCACCCTCACAGCCGAAGCTGAGACATTGGTGCACCACTCCGCAGAGGCCGCCCTGTGAAGATGCCCCAGCCGCCTTCTCCATCTGAGTCGGGAACATCATTTCGACCCTGCACGACTGGTGGGCCTGTCTAAACGCCTCCTACGCTGTTTGCCGAGCGCCCGCCCTTCCACCCAGCCTTGTCTGAGGGGTTCCGTGTGCCAGAGAGAATAGCTTGCCCGTCTTGACAGCTGGAGGAATAGCAGAGCTGTCCCACTTGCGGCCTCCAATTCTGGGATCTGAGTCAGTTCAAATAAACCAGGAAAGCAAAAGAACGCAGAAGGAAGAGTGGTTTGTGCCTTAAAAAAGTAAAAACAAACCACTTTTCTCCTGTTTGCTCGGTGCTTCGTAGGAAAGTTTCAAACAACAACATTGCTATGCGCGGATGAGTTTGTCCATTGAAATCCCCGGAGCCCTTGGCCTGCAGTCCCAGAACGTACCCAAGAGCACTGTCGTGACACGGACGCATTGTTCTCTAAGTGCTGTGTGTTGCCTCCATCTGCACTGCTTACCGTCTGGAAACAACAAACGCATTCATATTTGTGGCAAAACATCTACCTACTCATCACTTGTCAAACAATCATTCAAAATAACAATACGGTACAATATGTTTGTGCTACTTTCATGGCTAGAAGAGAAGTTATTGGCTCGCTCTTGGACAGTCACCCCGAAAAGCATTCATATCATATTTTTTAAAGAGAGCCAGCTAACCGGGCAGAACATCCATCTAGAACCTTCCACAAAACCAGACCCCCCCACAAGCTTCTCGATGGTCCACACCAGAGAGGCTCATTTTGAAACCGGCCATCTGGTCCCCTGAGTGCAGACCTGGTCTGTGGGATTCAGAGTTTCGGTCCCTACTGATCAGCATGAGACCCCTCACCTTCACCCCGGCCTGTCTAGGATGAGCCTCCTGGCAGCACGTGGCCCAGTGGAAGCATGTGTGTTTCTCTGCTAAGGACTGAGAAAGGAAGGGGCCTGCCGTCTTGAGTTCCAGGTTCTGCAATTTAGTGCCACAGCAGATCTGGAAGCGCTGTGCTGGCAGTGCTGTGCTGGCAGCAGCCGTACCAGCGAATCAACGAAGCAGGACTGTTACGTGAATGGGGAGGTAGGCGGGTGGGCAGGCAGGTAGGTTGCTATTCAATTACTTGAAATATTAAGTTGCCCAGAGGGCAAAGACATGCATCAATCAAAGGGCTATCTCTAGGTTTCAAAGAACATCGAGACTTGTGTAAAGTCCTCTTTGACTCCACAAAATCTTACTTTAAAAGTTCTCATCAGACGGAAATACCTGTTCTATTGCTCTAAAGGATAGAATAAAAAGCACCATTCAGTCTTTGGCCTGTCTGCTGGTTACCTGCACACTCAAAGGATGGGTTCAGAGAAGCAGGTGAGTCATGGAGTGCATCAAACAAGCATCGTTGCTCCGACCTCCACAGGGGCCAGCTTTGAACCACAGAAGAGGGGAAAACTCGTTTGTCTCACTCCTGGGCCTACAGCCCGTGCTGGACCTAGACACGTGTCAGCAGAATACTGTCTCTATAGCAGAGGAAGCAATTTGTCAAACATTATTTTGTTGACACACCCATATCAAGCATCCATACGAGCCAATAAAATAGCCAAGGTTCTGCTAGTAAGGGGTGGGGGGCAGGGTGGTTCAGGAAATTGGGATGGCTCAAAATAGCATTGCTGAGTGTTATCAGATTTTTAAACTTATCATCAGCAAATCTTTTCAGCTGACTTTCGCTTTAAGAGTTCTTGCCAAAAAGATTGCTAAAATGGGATGAGAATGGCCCATAGTTCGGTCTTTTTAAAAAGTTTCATTATAAGAGTTGTCCTATCTTATCCTATTTTCTTTCCTCATTAAAAAAAAAAAAAAGCACATTACTTTCCTAGATAGCAAGAGTTAATACTGTACTCTTTTCTCAGGAATTACAAGCTTGAAGGTATCTTTTTAAGTGGGAGAATGGGCATGTCATGCAGTTAGCCAATAAACGCAATCCCTGATTAAAATGTGAGTTCTAAAAGTCTGAAAACTTCTAACTATTTCCCCAGTGCATTTTTAATGTCAGAGCTCTGAACCTGGCTTCTTTCAAATTTTTTCTTGGTCCTCTCTTCTGAGAGTTAGTGCTAAGTGTCTTTTAAACTCGCCCATCACGTCTTCACAAACTTAAGTCAACAACTATGTGTTCAAAAATCTTTGTTTTCCCTTTGAAACTGGATGCAAAAAAGAAATCTCTCCTGTCAGTGGAGACTGCTGTGAAGGAACGAGGTGCCTGTACATAAATCTCCTTAAATTTTTTGAACAGCTGCTTCTCTTTATCCCACTGGTATATCTGGGAGAACGTATAGTCACTCCCCAGGGCCAGGTAGTGATTCTCTTTAAAAGAAAAAGGTTGCAAGGTCATGGCCCCCCGGGATGGAAGAGCCTGGATCTCCACAAACTGCTTACTGTTCCACCTCATGACCCTGGAGTCCCCGATGAAGCGGGTGAGAGAAAGATAGAGGACATTCTGCATTCGGAAGCTCTTCACAGCCAGCACATCCTCCATGTTGGGGATGTCGCTGTGGGGAACAAACTTCTTGGAACTTTTATTCCACTGGAGGATGATGGGGACCTGGGAGCGGCTGGACAGGATCAGATGTGATTTCCCATCTATGTCCACAAACTCGGCGTCTGTGTCCCTGAACCACTCGTGCAGAGACTGGTACGAGTAGAAGCCTTTGCTGTTCCATTTATAAACCGTCGACAGACCTGCTTTCGAGCTGTCTGCGATGACAAAAAACACTTCGTCGTCGATCTGAAACAGCTCGATGTCGTTGGGCTTGGAAATGCGAGAGACTTCTATGTCTTGGAATTTGACAAACTTGGTCCAGCTCTCATCGTATTTGTAAATGTGAGAGCCACCAAAGAGCTGGGCCACCACCACGAAGACTTGGTCGTCGATGAGGATGGCCTTACAACCCACGATGGACTGACCTGTGCTCCAAAAGAAAGGAGAGGGAATTAGAGCAGCCACGGCTAACGATGCTCCTCCATGGTGAAACTGGGACCCCGGGAACTGCTGACGAGAAATGTAAAATGGGGCAGCCGCTATGGCAACCGGTGTGGTGGTTCCTTGAAAAATTAAGCAGAGAATTAGCATTTGATCCAGCAATTCCAATTCTGGCTCCTTGCCCAAAAGAATTGAAAGCAGGGTCTCAAAGAGATATTTGTACATCCGTGTTCACAGCAGCACTATTCACAATAGCCAAAAGGTGGAAGCCACCCCAGCATCCATGGATGGATGAATGAATAAACAAATGTGCTATGCACGCACATTGGCGTATTGTTCAGCCTTAAAAAAGAAGGAAATTCTGATATATGCTACAACATGGATGAATGTTGAGGACATTAGCTAGTCACAGATAAATACTGTATGACTCCACTTACATGAGGTACCTACGTAGTCAATTTATTAGGACAGAAAGTAGAAGGCGGCTGCCTGGGTCTGGGAGGAGGGGGAAATGGAGAGTTGCTGTTTAATGGGTATAGATTTTCAATTTTTCCCATAATTTAAAAAAATGCTAAACCTTTTTAATAAATTGTGCCTCCATAGAAATAGGTAAGCGCTAGTCACCCGGGCTTCTGCACCTTAAGAGACAGACGTACAATTCAGAAAATTCACTAACACGCCAAATGAACTTCAGGCTATTTAAAAAAAGTATTTCCCAACTCCATAGGGCGGGATGAGGCAATCAAATGGGGCTTCTTCTTTTGGGTGGGAGCGTAAAAAGGTAGGAGTCAGGTCTCAGAGGCATGAGGAAAAAACTTTCATAAGGGCTCTCAAAGACATCTGATGACCAGCGCCAAAGGAAACCAAGACAGAACAGTGTTGAACCTCGTGACTCTAAACCGGGTGGCCAGGGTTCCAAACGCAGCCCCACACCCAAAAAGCTTCCTGGCCCTGAGGTTAACTCAACTCTGTGTGCTCAGGCTCCTTGTCTATGAAATAAGTCTAAGGCTGCTGCCAGCACTAACCTCACAGGGCAACTGTAAAGACTAAATGAGAAATTTCATGGCTAGGGTTTTTAGTACTGAGTCCCCGTACACAGGAAGTAGTCGATAACTAGTAGTCATCATTATTAGATCACTGAAGCCATTGCCCTGATAATCAACAGACTTAGCCCCTTTACAGACTGCCCACTTCATAAATCCCATAGAAGAAGCAATGATTTGAATGATCTAGCTCAGGCAGCACAAAACGAGAACTCTGCAGGAAAAGGGGAACGTTTTCAGTAGTGACTCCCCCAAAGGTCAGGATCACCTCCTACCATCCCCTCCCACTTGATTTCAGATCCCCAGACCCTCCCCCAACTTCGCCATTCCAGCCAGCAAGAAATAGTACCACCCACATCTCGAAAAGTGTTGACCCCTCCATCAGGATCATTCAATGAAAAGTTATTTCTTTCTTCTAATTTTCCAGGCAATTTGGACCAAAGCGCATTTGGTCTGTAAATGACAAGGCTAACGACCCCATTTCTGTCCTTGGTAATGACTCTGGGGGCAGCGATAGGTGGTTCTCGGGGTGGTCTTGACTCTTCTCTTTCACTGATCTGGCCCTCTTGCAATAACCTGGTCCCTTTCCTTTGTTTAAAACTAATTATTACATTTTTTTTTTCTAAATCTACAAGTTTTAAATGTTCACCAAAGCAAATATTTAAAATAATAATAGGCAGCACTTGTAAAGTGTGTACTATGACCAGACACTATACTGAACGCTCTGCATGTATTTTCACTCATTTAATCCTTATGACAAGCAGACGAGGCGTGGATTATTATGATCATGGTCCGCATCTTATAAAGGGTAAAACTGAGGCACAGAGAAAGTAACTCGTGCACGTCTCATAGCTAGTATGCGGTGGAGCCTGGGGTCCCAGTCCAGGTAGTCTTGCTCCAAGCTACTGTCCACCACCAATGTACCAAAAAGCACAAAGAAGAAAATCAAAATCGTTTATACCGCAAATGCTGAAATGATACTATCTCGACATATTTCTGTAGTTGTCCATTTATGCTCTTATTCGAACACACTTGTTAAAAATAAATTTGAGATTATAATGTACACAGGCTTTTTATCACCTACTTGTTTACGCTTGACTACCATGTCGTGAACACTTTCCACGTTGCTTTATCTTCTATAACTAGCTTTTTTTAATACCACACAGTGTTTCACTGCGTGGCTGCACCGCAGTTTATTTAACTAATCCCCTATTGTTGGACACTGCGGTTATTTCCAGCTTTTCATTATTGTAAGTAGCATGCTTCCTCGTAGAGAAATCTTTTTTTGAAAACCATCTGGCAGCGTTCTTAAATGTTTGCTGACTCAAACACTACACACATTTTTAAGGCTTCTGGGTTTAAACCAGCAAACTGCTCTTCGAAAGCTGCACTGACTCCCACCCTGTCAACACAAGCTGAGAGTACATGCTCCTGGTCCCCCTCTTGAACTACCTGGTCACGGAGGTCCTTGCTGCCCAGAGTGTCCTACAGGTCTGCCTGTCTCAGCTGAGGGGCCGTGAGAGACGGAAAGAACACCTTTCTGGAGATGCTCCATAACACTTCTGTCCAGGTAATCACTGCGAGCCTATGGAGTTGTCTGTAGCAGCAGAGGTCATGTGTGTGTGTGTGTGTGTGTGCACGCGCGCGTGTGCATGTGTGTTTTCATATAGAAAATTGATTAGAGGCTGGACCATAGTTTGTTTACAGAAATCAAAAGGAAAACAAAATAAGCTAAAACAAGGTGAGCTAAGAAAATACATGGAAAGAAAAGGGTGTGAGGAGTAGAGCCTTGGGGTGAACATGACCATGGGTTTCTCTCCCCCTCTAGAAGATGATGGAGAGTTGCAGTTGTCCCTTTGGCACTATGCCCGCTGAGGTCACAAGGGAGAAGCAGGTGCCACTCCCATTCCTTGCAAGCCCAGTCTCGCAGGGTAAAGATTGAGAAAACCTGTGCCTTGCCGACTCTGGGATCGCCCTGTGATCAAACCAGGTGACAGATGAGGCATGCACAGCCCCCTGAGGGGAGAATGGCCCACGTTTACCTAGGTCTTGTTCAAGGCCAGCGGTTCCGTGCTGTTCCCTCACGTATGCATCTGTCATCTGCCCTGCGCCTGCATGATGCAGCTCTGTCCTTCAGGCGCTGCCAAAGTCCAGCTGGCTGTGCTCCCTCCGTCACCAAGCGGTCCTCCTAATTCTGGCCCCGCCCTCTCCCCTCCCCGCATAGGCCCTTCTCCACTGCTCCCTGCCATTCCCTACGCTTACGAACACTGTGGAGAGATTTTAATTGAAATCGACGAGTTAGGGTCTGTGGGGGAGGGATACCTGCTCCTATTTTTTTTTCACTATAAAGTGGAGATAATAATATACATGTTATGAGGCTGTTATGTGGTTTACAAGAGAAAAGGCATATACATCACTGAGTACATAAGTGTTAGTTGCCTTCTTTTGAGTGAAGAATTGTAGTTCAATGAATGTGATTTGTGTTTAATGGAAATTCATGTACTAAGGGAGCACAGAAGACAAATACTTCATGCCAATCAGGTCATCAAGGAATGCTTCCTGTAAGAGGCTGCATTTGAGCCTGGAGACCCAGGTGAAGGGAGAAATATAAGAAAGCGAGGTGATCGAATTGTAAAATGTGATCAGAAATCAGCAACAGGTGACAGAAAAAGGGGGACAGATATTAGGCAGGTATGTTGGGCCCCCGCTATATGGATTTGCATGATATGTGGAATTCATGAATTAAGGTTAAAAGATCTGAAGCTAGTAGCGTCCTCTAGTGGTGGTAGCCAGGAATGGTAACCAAATGTCTATTTTTATCCCCAATCGATACCCAACATTCCTTGAGGATTTACTACATGCCAGGCACTGTGCTATGCGTTATACACATCACCCCTGGGCCCATGGGCCCAATACGATGATGGCCCCATGTTACAGATGAGAGGCACTCATGGAAGTTAAATCGTCTATCAAAAACTAATGTGATGTCGGAGTTCATTTCTTGGGCTTGGCTGTAAAGAGTATCCTGTGGGCTGCACATCCGACTGCTCACCTCTCATTAGATTCAGACTTTGAGACCGAGGGGCCTAAGATTCCCTGGAAACTAGCATGGTCCACACCTGGCTCTGGCCATACCCACTCTGACCTCGCTGACCACTTCCCACCTGTGGCCTCGGCCAGGTCCAGGCCAACAGCACCTGCCGGAATTCTTGCAGCCACCTCTGAACTAGTAGCTCTGCTTCTGCCTCTGTTCCTCCTCCTGCACAGGCAGCTGGACACAATCCAGCACACCCTGGGCCCGGCACTGCCTCTTCCTGTGCAGCCCTGTGCCCTCTGTGCCAAACCCCTTAAGGCGTTACAGAGCCCTCGGAGTAAAAGCCCAGGTCCTTTGTAGGACCTCCGAGGCCCCGCGATCAGCCCTTCTTTCCTCTCTGACTTTGTCTCCTGTAATTCTCACCTGGATCGTTTTGCCCCTGGACTATCCAAACAGGAAAAGATATCTCCTGC
>NW_006441953.1:18686204-18691696 GCF_000325575.1 Pteropus alecto | reverse complement strand
CTTCCCCAGCTCTCCATGGGGATCCAGCCCTCATGTTCCCTTTCTTAATGAGGCCTTTACCAGGAACTATCTATAATTTCAACCCCCCACACCCAGCACTTCAAAGCCTCCTTCCCCACCTTTTTCTCCCTCCCCAGCATGCTGCTATCTAAGTGTTACGTGGATTACAACTATTTATCTTTATTATCTCTCTCTCTCTTATCATCACGTAAACTCCTTGAGGGAGAAGGTTTTCCTCTGGCTTGTTTATTGCTATGGTCTCAGTACCTAGACTGTGTCTGGCTCAGAGCAAGTGCCTAAGAAATCTTTGTGAATGAATGAATTAATCGATCGATGAACTCCGGCATGCTACCAGCTGCAGGTGGAGGGTAGTGCCAAACCTTCCCACCAAGGTCAACCTGGGAGAGAGAAGGGGTGGGATACCACAGGGACAGACTCAGGGCTCTGCCTCAGAATTCACAGAGCAGTGACTCTCCATGCCTGCACCTTGATGTCTTCATCTGTAAAGGTGTAGGAAGGAAGTCGGCATGAAGAACTGTCTGTTCTGCGCCTGGTACTCATTGACTCCTCACAACATCCACGTGAGGGACATTGGCTGCCCATCCGACAGATGAAGAAACTGAGCCTCCGGGGCCACCGTTACTTCCTAGCACACAGCAGAGTCAGGAGTAGGATCCACACTGGTCAGTTTTCAAAACCTAAGCTCTTTATAGTCTGTACGCCAGCTCTCCCTTGAACAGAGAGCTTCTGTCCTTTATCTACGGGCACATAACTTACAATAATACCTCCAGCAGCGGCTGTCAGTTTCCAATGAGACAAACCAGCACCTAGCACCTCACCAGCCTGCAACCAGCATTGGCAATAAGCACTGGAATCGAAACTCCCCGCATGAGAGCAAAGCTTCACTTTGCTCCCACCTCCCACCATGGGGAGAAGGCAGAGGGGCCAGCTCATTCACCCCTCACCTATCTTCCAAGTCGGGAAAAAGAGGGTGCAAAAAACCTGTAGGGAGTGAGTCCCTCTGTCGCCTCCCTTTACCCTTTGACGTGGACTGGGCTTAGGGCGCTAAGGCCTCAGCTTCCCTCGATAGGTTCACCTGCTCAGCTCTGTGCTGAATCTGCACTTGGACGAGTGGGGAAATGTGAGCTCAGCACGAGACAGCCAGATGGCCCGATAGCAACGTGGCTCATCTGAAATGGCATCTTCGTGGCATCTGCACGTGCGTCTCACAGACCTCTCAGGGCTGCGAGATGAGGCTCATTAGCAGCTCTGCTCCCCGAGGGCAGAGATGACACTCCCTGCGTCCCTACGTCCCTGCACCTGCTGAGAAGCCACTTTGTGCCAATTCCTAGGAGCCTCCCCATCCGGAAATTCTACCCAGATACTCTGCTTCTCTGCTTCTCGCTGCCACAGCAGAATGCTGCTCTGACTCCGAGTCAGGAGCCACTAAAGGAAATCCTCTCAGGGGCTAACGGGCCGTCGTGTGCTGTTTATAAAGTTAGTATGATTATCAGATTGCACACGATAAATGAGAAGTCTTTGAAAGATCATTTCGAATTTATCCACTTATTTAAAAAGCAAGTAAACCATCCATTTTTAGTAACACTAAGACACTCTAATCCCCTGCTAGCGGTGAAAGAAGCATTAACTAAGTCTTATCCCAAAGGCCTGAATTTAGAGTCATTTATTCTTATTTTGTTTGTACTATTAAAAGGAAGCAGTGATCACCAAGACCTGGCAAGGGGGCAGCAGGAACAGCGAGAGAGTGCACCTGTGTGTCTGTGTGGTGCGTGTGTATATGTGTGCATGCATGTGTGTGTCCATGTGTGTGTCCGCATGTGTGCATGAGCACACACACTCGCGTGTGTATACAATAGCATATTAGTCAACAATCAACTTAACAAAAGTCAAAGGAATCACTTAGCAGCTACAAAGCTGGTGCTGCCTTAGGCCACCATAACTGCTCAAGATCAAGGTGTCTGTGTGGTACGTGTGTATATGTGTGCATGCATGTGTGTGTCCATGTGTGTGTCCGCATGTGTGCATGAGCACACACACTCGCGTGTGTATACAATAGCATATTAGTCAACAATCAACTTAACAAAAGTCAAAGGAATCACTTAGCTGCTACAAAGCTGGTGCCGCCTTAGGCTGCCATAACTGCTCAAAATCAAGGGGTCCTCGGGTGACTTGTCACCACCCTGGGAAAATGCCTCCCACTACGTGCAACCCATCACCCTCTCCTTTTCACCGACACCACCTGAGGTTCCTGTTCTCATCGTAACCGACCATGTTGAGAAACAGCCAGAGAGATGAGGGCGGGCTGGAACGTGTTCCCCACATCTAACCGCGTCGGAGAGCAAGCGGTCCCTCGGCACGGCAGAGAACGCTTCTCCTCTCACCGAAACTGGGCCGATGCATCCGTTTAAAGACACAACACACCTGTTATATTGTCATAGCTCCGGAAATTCATTTCGATGTGGTCCCACTCCAGGACCATACAGTTCTCCATGCTGGGCTGAGCGATGGCCACATACACGTCATTCTTGGAGTTGAACGTATCCACCGAAACCGACTGGTAGGGCAAGGTCTGATGAACCACAAAATCTGGGAGTGGGTGTTGAAAAAAGAAAAACACCTCATGAGATCCTCTGTGGGAATTATTAGCCACCATCACCCTTCCATCTTTTCTATTACCGGCTCTAACGAGTACGGGGAGGAGGGAGGACAGGGGAGAAGCAACGCGAACATCGTAGCGTGTCTGAGTTTGGGAGACCCCAGCCGGCTCTGGCTTGCACAGGACGACTGCACTGAACACGCAGCTTCCAACACAGCGTCTTTGAGATAAAGAGCTCACAAGTTCGGCTAAAGGATCTCCACGTTTTAAACAAATTTGGGGAGACTTGGCTTTCGAAAAGACAAGACGAGACAGAAAGAACGCCACAGAGCAACGTTCCTGAAACTATCATGAAAATATCTCTGAGGAGAAGGGCTGCCGTGGGAAAATTCGTTTGGGAAACGCCGGTTTTCGAGCCCTCTCCGAAGGGCTCGGGCAGTAAAGAAGCCTGTTCGGTTTTGTTTGCTGTGGTGCTTCTCATGCTTATCTGAGAATGCGATCCTTTCATCACCTGTCAGCACACTCCCCAGCTCTGCATGACCTAGGTGGGGAAATTGCCACGGTAGGTTCAGAAGGAAGCCAACTCCCCAAACGGCACGCTGCACGTTTGGAAACGAAACCGAACCCTCCGATTCGGTCCCGGAGGTTTATAAAGCCCACCGTGCGGGGAAGTTAACCTGAGTATGCTTGCGGGTTACTGGACGCGGTGCAGTGTACGGAACGGCTACGCCCGGGGTCCGGGCAGCGCTCTGCAACTCGGCGGGCACTTACGGGAGAGCTATTGGATTCTCAAGCAGCATGGAGCCCATCTGATTTGAGCATGTGTTCTGCTCCTACGTTTAATGGTAAGTCAATACTCCTCGCCCACATCGCTCCCCCGAGCTACGACTGACTCACTATAATAAATCTTGGTAGAGAATGCGCAATTTTACCAAGTTACAGGGCGAGGATGCTCTCGGATGCAAGAATGGTTATAGCGTGTGGGGTAGCAGGAGAACCAATGAAGAAAGAAAAGAAAATGCTAATAACGTTTAAGGAAAGGTATGTTTTTGGACAGAGACCCTTCAATGTGCTCTGCTTCTTGGCAGGCTAAACGTGCCCAGCCAGGGTAGAGCGACGGTGGACGTCTAGCAAAGGAAAGTTGTTCCTATGAGAAAATCCTGGCTTTGCCCATCTCTTCTCCATCCAGGCCTCGGTGGTCACCCCTCAAGTCCCACCTCACCGGCCCAACTCACAGGACCCTCCCTGACACGCTGGACCATAACAGAGCACTGTTGTTTGTCTCTTAATAGTCACAACACCCGAATCTCCAAAAACAGAGTCAGATTTGGAGAAATGAGAGAGATCCTCGAGCTTCGAGTCATTTTACGGAGCCGGAAGCTGAAGGCCAGCGAAAGTGCGTGTCTGGCCATGGCCACACAGCCAGAGTGGTGTGTCCTGAACAAAGCGAGTGCTTCCTAAGGCCTGGCCTACGTCTCATATTCCCAGAGTCCCCATAACACAAACCCACAGCAGTCACTCAAGAAAAAACTCTGACTCAGCAGCCTCATAAAGCTGTCACATGAGAAAGGCAATAAAGGGGCAGGTCACTCGGCCGTGGGCAATGAGTGACAGAGCAAAAGGAATGGAGGCGGGACAGGAGGCGAGAGCCGCTGAGCAAGCGCTGCGGTGGGAAGAGAGAGGGGCAGGGGCAAGAAAAGCAGGTGACGGGCAGGGGACAGGGGAAGGGGGTAGAGCTGAGGGAGTGAGGACGCCAGAAAGAGCACTGTGCTCGGAGTCAGACTGCCCGAGGCCACTTCCTGTACTTGAGACCCTGAGCTGTGCACTTCCCCTTACGAGGCCTCAGTTTACTTATCCACAGTATGGGGGCAATGACACCTCCCAAGCCTAATGGCAGGGACACATTGTGTCATGCTGACGGAAAGGCTTAGCACATAGTAGGTGCTTGATAAATACGGACTTGAGGTCTGAGAAAGGACAGTCCACTTCCTCTGCTCTGGCCACCACTGGGCTGTCACTTAGGGGGGAGGGGTTGTCCATGTTAATGGCATCTAAGATAAGATACCAGAGCTGTGACTCCACCTTCTTGCTAGTGACCTTGGAGAAGTTACTTAACCTCTCTCTGCCTCAGTTTCCTCATTGTATGTTACGATTCATACTCACTTAAAACTGTACCTAGTGCAAAGTTAGCGCTCCACACGTTAACTTTCAGAGTAGTCCCTCCCTGTGTACAGCAGGTGCTTCATAAATGCTTGCTGGCTTAATGAGTGTGGGAGGGCTGAATGAATGATGCTTGCAGGTACAGGGAAAAGGGGGAGAAGCGAAAAGGAGGCTGCCTCTGTACCCCGACAACAGTAAGGAGTGGCCAAGGGACAGTGAGGACAGGTGGGGATAGTAGGCAAGGTACCCTCTCCCGTACCCTGCAGGGAGTGGACCATCCAGAAGGTGAAACAGACTAGGCTTCGGGTTCTCGCCTGCACTTGTAGCTCCACGGGCAAAACACTTGAGCCTCAGTGTCCTCCTGAGTAAAATGGAGGTGACAACTATTTCATAAGACTGGGCACGTAAGTGTTAGCATAGACCTGGTCTATGGTAATCCCCCCCGCAGTTATATGTGCAACTATGCAGTTACACGATTAGATACAGTGACAATGATAGTATTGTGCTGCCTGCGTGAAGACTTGGGGGAGAGTCACAACAGCTTCCTGGCCCCGCCCCTCTACTAACACCCCCAAAATACCGGCGTTGATCAGTCAAAGACCGAGAGAAAAAAACTCAACCTCGGTTCTTTCCGGTCGGCACTGGCAGACCAGCGTAGAAGCCAGAAAGCGCTGGCTGACGACACAAGGCTCCGAGGGCTCTGTGTCCACGTGTA
>NW_006441953.1:18670474-18685941 GCF_000325575.1 Pteropus alecto | reverse complement strand
GGCCCCTCTCCCGTACCCTGCAGGGAGTGGACCATCCAGAAGGTGAAACAGACTAGGCTTCGGGTTTTCGCCTGCACTTGTAGCTCCACGGGCAAAACACTTGAGCCTCAGTGTCCTCCTGAGTAAAATGGAGGTGACAACTATTTCATAAGACTGGGCACGTAAGTGTTAGCATAGACCTGGTCTATGGTAATCCCTCCTGCAGTTATATGTGCAACTATGTAGTTACACGATTAGATACAGTGACAATGATAGTATTGTGCTGCCTGCGTGAAGACTTGGGGGAGAGTCACAACAGCTTCCTGGCCCCGCCCCTCTACTAACACCCCCAAAATACCGGCGTTGATCAGTCAAAGACCGAGAGAAAAACTCAACCTCGGTTCTTTCCGGTCGGCACTGGCAGACCAGCGTAGAAGCCAGAAAGCGCTGGCTGACGACACAAGGCTCCGAGGGCTCTGCGTCCACGGGTAGATACATGGGCGAAGGGACACGGTAGCAGTCTGCTTCCGCTCCCTTCTCCAGAGTTAGAACAGGACTCGGAGAATACAGCTGTGTTCTTTTCATTACAACCGAGACGGCTATAAATATCTCTCACATCCGGTGGCATTCGTCTAACCCAAGTCTGCAGAAGGTTCCAAACACGTCTGTGATGCCCGTGACTCATTCTAGTCGTCTCCCAACTGCACTCTGAATTCTCAGAAACATGAGTATCCGCTTAAAAACGCAGGTCATTTCAAGTGCAGATCAAAAAGTCAGTTTTTTTTTTTTTTTTTAATTAAAGAATCTCAGAACGAAAAGGAGTTGCCAGAATGGAGAGCATTTTACAAAGCTAGCCTTTAACGGCCTGATTTTCATTTATTTCCCCAAAACATTGGTTTCATCTTATTTTCTATTTACTGAGTATCCGGCACAACACAGACTGTTAAGTCATTTGAATTATAAAGCTAATTCTTAATAGGAGACCCCTTCTCCCCTCCACCACCGCCACCCCCCAAAAAAAGGAAGAGGAAGAGAAGAAATGGGCGAAAGAAAATGATTGACTGATATATATGTTTATATGTACGGGGTGGGGGGTGGGGCGGAGCTGACTCAGGAATTTAAATGTCTTCTTCCAGCCCCATCTTAATGTATCTTCCAGCAACGGCAAAAGCACATTCATTGTGGAAAGATCTCAGAGGATACACATGTTGATAGGACATCAATTTACTAGTGTTTAAGTATTGTTGGTATTCTCTGCAAAGACACTGCCACTGCCATTCACACAGGATTAAGTTCATGATGTCAGTGGGACTCTTCCAATTTAGGCATGGCTCCCACTGGAATCAACAGATTTTTACACAGCTATTTATAGCCCTTGCAGAAAATAAATTATACATGATGCCAACCCTATTGGGAGAGAAACTGCACATTAATGCATTATTTCTCTTTGCATTTTCATCAGCCCTGAAATAGGGAAGCTAAACAGGACCATTAGGATGCAAAATTTTCTCCCTCTAAGGAATTTAGTGAATTATCCACCTAACATGGGGAATCATGAGCAGGTAGCAGGGATTTCTGAGGTGGTTAAAAATAGACTGGAGGAGGAGGGTTGTGGAAGGATTGTGATTAATCCAGAGAGCTAAAACAGTCCAGGGGTGGCTTCGTGGTGTTAATTACACCCCTGAGCCCGGAGCGGGATGGTAATAGTACCCTCCTCTCCCAGGAAGAACAGCATCTGCTTCTCCTTCCTCTACCTGAAGAACTTACTTTTCTCCTGAGAATCTGAGCTAAAAGGAAAACGGTGCACTCAGAAAACACGCTTCTTCTTTTCTGAGGCAAGGAGATGATAACAGTACCATGGCTCTCAGACCTGGGCTCTCCATCTTCCATCCCTCCTCACGTATTTCCTCCCCAGCCTTTAATAAAGCACCAGAGGATGAGGCTTGAGCTGAGCAGAAAGTAGGAACTCAAAAAAACTCATAACTGATCAGCCTAAATTCTTACGAGACAGGGACTATATTTGGAGACAGGTCACAACTTGCTGGCTCCATTTTCTTCATAATGGAAGAAACTGGAAGCAAGAGTCAATTCGTCCATAAATCTTAAAGGGACAAAACAATAGCAAAGACAGAATCATCATCTCCTCGCTACCAAGGAAGACTGCTGACTTCCTAAATTTTAATAGGAAGCTTTTGAGCCAAGACGTATATAAGAGAGAGTGTACCCTACAGCATTGGGGGCTCACACTTCTCCATGGATTCTGGCTTCAGGGCGGATTTCAGAACCTGGCTACCTGGGTTGCAAGCCCGCTCCATTCCTCCCACAATTCTCAGAGCCCGGATCATTCGCATAACCACCCACAGGGCTCCAAGGTCAGAAATCACGTTTTGTCATATAAATTATCCCCAATTCCCCAAGGCCCTCTCTAGCCCATGTCATTTCTCGCTTAGATTGGCAAACTTTTTACACGTTATGGCCAGGTGTGAACAGAACAATGGAAAAACTGCTAACTTCACTTTTAAAGGTTCAAGAACTCTCCAGAAAACTAGAGAGAGACAGAGAGGAGCCCCAGGGAGCTTTGGCTTAGCATTTCATACCAAATGGCCTTGAATGCCACCTTTTGGCGCAAATGTCATTGACTATGACCTCTGATTTATTGCACTGCTCTGCAATACAATAAATCACCTGCTAGTGGCCTCGCTGGCTAAAGGGTACCTGCCAATTACACAGCTGAATGAGCTCCTGTTCAGCGATGAAAGACAAGGTCACTTCCATAAGATCTCAGGTTTTCCCTCAGATCTGTAGGGTCCCTTATTTACAAAGATAGATAGAAATAATTTTTACTTTGTGAGTTTTTGTTTATTTTGTTTGGAGGGCAGCAGCAGGACTGGCCTAAATGTGATATTTTGCTTTTGTCTTTTGATTTTATGAAACTCTTTCCACAGTTCTTACTCCTGCTGCTCCTACTGACATGCCTTGAGGCTCTGTACATATCGACTCTGAACTTAAACGTTTATTTTTTATAAGTCTGATAAGCAGGTTTCATACTGTGGATTGATCCACTCGCCTTTAAAATCTGGCTTTAGAAGCTATGAAAACGCCATCTAAGACGTTCATATGGAGACACTCACCTGCTCTCTATAAGATCCATAGAGAGCTGAGGCAGTTAGCATTTAATATTATCTCCTAGCCTGAAAAAACGTATAAAATGAAACCTTGAGGAGGGCCCTTGAAAACAAAATCAAACTTTCTTTACATTTTTCCCTCAATATTTCCATTTTGCCATTGCTTATAACTGATCTCTTTTTACGTGGAATTATGAAAGCAATTTATAGATTGTAAAGTCTGGTATTTATTAGTTAAATTTTCAATAAACTTCATTATTCAATCAAGAGAACAATAATTTAGGCTTCTCTGTGCTGGCTCTGCACTGGAAACCCAAGCTGATTTGAAATGTTCTAATGCCAAATTCACTAGTTTATACTTTGACCTTTAAAGAAATTTGAATTTTGTAAAGACTCAAAAAGAATCAAAATTAAAGCCAGTGTCGTTAACGAAAATCTGAACTGTGGAGATATTTTTCTTACAGATCAATTTATATCTTTTAGAAGGCTTAAACTTTGCCTGAAATAATTTTCATACAAAAAATTTATACCCACTTTTCTCTACTCCCTGTTGACAATCTAAAAGAAAAACAATGGGAATATTCTAAATAACAATATTTAATGATAGAGGTTCTGAATACCTGTAGTTGTGCATTCGTAGTCAAAGCTTGTCACATCATTTAGCTTCTTTTCCTGGTATTCTGGTGGACCGATACATAGCACATCAGAAACGGTGGAATTTGTCATCTTCAGCCACAAATACAACCACTTAGCTTTGCAGTCACATTCAAATTTATTGCCCCTTAAATCTCTAAATACACAAACAGAGACACAGACATGCCTGAAATGTTTTGGCAATATGAGATTCTAGAATTATTAACATCTTGATATATTTAATACCTCCAAAAAATGGAATTTTAAAAAAATTCTGTATTCATATATCTTATTTCTCGTACATATCACTGACTTTATTTAATAATCTTCACTGCTCCTGATGTTAACTGTATGGCCTACAGAGAGCTCTCAGACCTAACATATCATCATTTTTCCTAACTCTCTTGAAACGGTCACCATGTCGTGCTAGAAATGAGGGAAAGATATTCATATATCTTATTTCTCGTACATATCACTGATTTTATTTAATAATCTTCACTGCTCCTGATGTTTGTTAACTGTATGGCCTACAGAGAGCTCTCAGACCTAACATATCATCATTTTTCCTAACTCTCTTGAAACGGTCACCATGTCGTGCTAGAAATGAGGGAAAGATGACAGAAGTACCAACATAGGTTCTCGCAAACAAGAATAGGACATTATAGGAAGACAGTTTTCACAAACACAATCGAAACTTTAAGATCTTGTTAAACTATGTCTAATAAGAAGTGACAAACACAAGAAGATAAAGCAGATGGATATGCTATCCGAAGGAAAGAGATAGCCAAATGCTACAAAGTATATTCTCAAACAGCAAAACCAAACACAGTACAAACTATAGACACCACTTTAGACACCATAGATTTTTAGCTATAATCAAAAAGAAATGCAGTAAAGGAGTAGAGGGCATTTAAAGACATGATTAACTGGGGCACAGTGACAAGCAGACATAAACTTGATTTTCATTACTTACAGTTCAATCAGAGAGTCTAAATCACTGAAGACATCCCTTGGGAGTGCTTTTATGTGGTTATTGGCCAAAGAACTAGAAGAAGAAAGTAACATTTTAATGTGGTTATTATCTTCATGCCCTGTTACTCTGAAGTCCCTTAAATAAAGCTAATGATTTAAAACAGAGCTCTAAACCTCTTCAGCACAATGTGGTTCAATTTCTGGCTTTTTTCATCGATACTGAGATAAAGAAATGTGTTTAGTTATACAAAGATAATAATATAAATGCTGGAGTACATCGTAAGGTTTTTGTTTTGTTTTTAAAACAAGCATCTGTTAAGCTCTTGATATACATTTGTTAAATCTCAGATGACATCTCATGTTTCTCAGGATAAAAGCCAACGTCCGTTTGATGGCATGAAAGACCATTCTCTAGTTTACCTGCATGCCCGCCTACCTGTGAGATCACATCTTGACCACTGGCCTCTGTTATTCCTCCAACAGGCAAGGCACAGTCGCACCTCAAAGCTTCTGAACTTCTGAACTTGCTGTTCACCTGCCTGGAATGCTCCTCCCGCAGATGCCCACACAGTTCACTCCATCACCTCCTTTACCTCTCAACTATCACTACCTTCCCTAACCTTTACACAGCTCCCTTCTCTGCTCTGTTCTTCACCGCATGATGGTTACTTAGCATACTATATATTTTATTTATCTATTTGATTATCGACTGTGTATTTTCCTTATACATAACCAACATAAGGACAGGGACTCTTGTCTGTCCACATCTGTATCCTCAGCTCCTAAGACAGTGCCTGGAATATAGGAAGTACTCAGTAAATCTTTGTTGAATGAATAAATTATGCACTAAAATGAAAACGGTTAAAAAAAAAAAAAGATGTACAGTCTCGTCCCATGAAGTTCCCTAAAGGTCCGTCAAAGTGAGTTCTATTTCTTATGATTCTTAGAAAGGATTCAGTAAATACCCTTTTACATAAAGACCCTCAGCTCTAACCCTCTGATAACAGAAAATCTCAATGAACCACCATGTTTAGGGAATGAATGATTATGATCAATTTCATTTTCTTAGAACGAAGGTTGACCAGAAACCATTTCGCACTTTTTGCTCTTAGTGTTGAAGAGCTTTCTAGAATGTCCTAGCCCACGCCCCAACTCTCAGAAGTCGATTTGACTGAACACCATCAACTCTTTCTCTGATGATTCAGGATTCTGCAATGCCCTGTCATCATTCTGCTGAAGATAAACGGCCACGGTGCTGGGCTGCTGACGTGGAAAGATGCTGGGTGTTGAAACGATGTACAAATCTGTGGTTTCCCCAGGCACCCTACTCTAAGGTGAGTCAGTCAAGAAACTGACGCCTGCTTTTTTCTCCTACATGAGTACAAATAGCAAAACATGTAAATGATAAACATGTAGGCAATTCAGCATCAACCTCTTTGAAAATAAGCATGAGCTTAGTCTTTTGTAGCAACATAACGACCTATCTCAGAAAGAGGAATTAAGAAATGAGTGTTCCTCCGCAGAACCAGCTGGAGTGGAAAGCTTTGAGCCCATTTTTAACTGACTAGTCTTACTTCAAGATACCAGCAGAATATGGGGACACCCCTTCCCATCTAGGTAGCCACAAATGCATTAAAATACCATTTCAGGTGTTTTTTTTAAACCTTTCTTTAAAGATGTTGGAAAATAGAGTGAATATGTAATCAGACTGAACATACTCTACAAAAGCTTCTTGAAATTAACAAAAGACATGTTTGTTCTGATTTTTTTTTTCTGGTTGATGGTTACTTTTTCTGAAAAGTAAGGTACATTTTTTTTTTAGCTAGCTGAAGGTTAATTATTTAGCTAAAAAATTTTAACTAGTCAAATGTATAGTATTCAAGTAATAAGAATATTTGAAATGGTCTAGGTCCAAAAAGCAGACTGTTTGGCAACCATTTCAAGTGCTCAGCTTAGATTTCAGAAAGCTGAATTATTTAGATGGACCATCCACCCCACCCACACTCAGTGTATAACATCTTACTTTCCACTTCATTTTATCTACAAATCCATGACACTTACTTCATTTCTAAAACTACTTAATAGCAACCCGTCCCTTGGGCTTTACAGGACTGCTGGAAAATGAACGTCCTAGATCTTACTTACAGATTGGCAGTGCTCCTTCAATGCTCTGAAACCTGATCTGTGTTTCTCTGTGTATAAATGTGAGCCTATGGTGTTGGAAAAGTTCATAAAAGATAAAAATCAGATATTTAAATAAGCAAATACAGATGGGGACTTCCTTAAGTGCAGGAGGGAACTTCAGATAGGTGATGAGCAAAACATGTAAATGATAAACATGTGATGACAGGTGATAGGTGATGAGCTCTCTTTGCTCATAAGTTTACAGAAAAAGGAAGTAAAACAGGAAGATCACTATGCAGAGTGAAATAAGTCAGGCAGAGAAAGACAAATACCATACGATTTCACTTATATGTGGATCATTTCATTCTTAAACAAAGCATTAAGTGCTTTAATTACAGCAGACATCTCTAGCCTAAAGGAGTCCATTTTAAAAGTCAACTGACTTGCTCAGAAGTAGGTTTGCATGGAAAATCCAGCTCAGTAAGGAACCCAATGGTCGACCAGCGAATCAGAATGTCCTGCTGGCTTAGTCCTGTGCTAGATACTGAGAAAAGAGCAGAGCTAATGGAAGATTCTCATGGGTCCTCTACTTGGGGAGCTCGCAATGCTGAGGAGATAAAACTTGTATTCATAACATAGCACCGACCAGTATAGCCTCAGTCTATGGTAAAGTGCTGGGTGTGTGAGGTCGACAGGGAGGGCTACAGGATGGTGACGGCAAATCAGAAATGGCTCCATGGGGGAGACAGCATTTAATCTGGACTTTGAAGAAAAAGCAGATTCTAAGAGATCATGGGCAGAAGAAACAGGGCAAGAGAAAGAATGAGAAGAAAAGTCCAGGAGTGAGATGAGTCGGACATGCATGGGGCCCACTCAGAGCCCAGTCGTCTGAGGACATTTAGGAAAATGAGGTTGGAGAGCTGGGGAGAGGGGGCCCTGCAGGTTAAACTGTAAGATACATCTGGTACATGCTGGGATGCATCGGATGCACTCTGGACCCAAGCAGGGCTCCTTTGTATCCTCTGCATTTCACACAGAAAAGGAAGTGCCTCTTACACATATGCACATGTGCTATACACATATGGTTGCGTACGCAGATGCACAAGCAGGCACACACAAACGCAATTATGTACACACATGTAGAGAAGTCCATGCACCCATGGGCACACGTGTGCAAAGCAATGCAAATATACGCACACAATACCTCCATTTTTAGACCAAGGATCCACAGCCAATTGGTCAAATAAAAGTTGACATATCGACTAACTCAACCAGTCACATGGGCTTTGCTTTAGATTCACAATCTGCCCAGAGTCTTTGTTTAAAAACAAAGCCCCTCATTCCTGACTGCTGGGAACTGGATTTATCTGACCACAGCTGTTCTTCTTCAGATGCCCACAGCTGTTTTCTTAGCAGACCCTGTCTGGCCACCCAAACTGCCGAGGCTATTCAATAGTCCATGGAGAAAACTGAAACTCTTGATGAGTGGATGAGTGGAGGAAGGGAACAACATTGTTGTTGTTGATGATGATGATGATGATGATGATGATGACACTAATAATGATAATGACACCTACCATACCTTGAGTATTTGCCATGGGTGATGGGCTGGATGCTTTGCAAGCTAGCGTTAACCTATGGGGTCAGTATAGTCATCCTCATTGTAAGAATTAGGAAACTAAGGCTCAAAATGGTTAAGCAATAGTAATAAATGATGGCCTTGAGATTTGAACCCAAGTCTTTGTGACTCCAAGCCCATTGTCTTAGCCTCTACAAGAATGTGAGGATTCAGCATCTTGATTGACTTTGAAAAAAAAAAAATCAAGGTTTTTAGAGGAAACCATGAAAACCTGGAACAATAATGCCAGCAAGAGTCTGGTGCTCTCCAGGATCAACTGTGCTGACGTTCGTCCAGATGTTTAGACGTCTCCCTTCTGCTCTTTACTGTATGAGCTTGAACTCAGGCAGAGCTGCGAGTTGGTAGGATTCCAGAATCAAGTGTTCCCTGGGCCTGGCGACAGGCACCTTTGCCTATACCAGGGTTTGATGTAAATGACTATCTCTTTAGACGCTGTATCCGTCAGGGTTACACATGTTGAGGGCTTTATTGCTCTTGCCCAACACCCCATTCGAAGCCCTCCAATTTTCCCAGTTCTCCTTTTACCACGCACAAGCTGACTAGGGAGACGAGACGTGTTATCTTACTTTACTCAAACACAAAATATCTGTTATGCCAATGGGACCTGGTTCCTGGCTAATAAATGGCTTCTACCAAGGCAATGACTATTTTTACATTTTCACAAACACAGCCCCTATTTTTTCCAGTTTTCTAAATTTGCTAAGTGTGTGCAATTGCTTCATTCTGATATGCCAATTCAAATCAATTTGTTTAATTTTTTTCTCCAGGAAGCTATTAAAGAACCCAGAGAGCTTAGCTTAAGCCACAGATTAATCCAACATAAAAGAAAAAGCTATTTGCATTCAAATTAAAGAAACCACAAAAATGTCTTTATTCCATTTTGTCCTAATTCTGACCCTGCATTCAACATTCCTCCAGGAGTCACGCAAGCCGCGGTTCCCAAATCTGTAAAATGGGGGCTCAGATTATCATGAAAGATAAAGAAAGGCTCACTAAGAGCCCTGCCTTGTGCCTGGCACACAGTAGGTGTACGATACACATCAGTTCCCTTCCCACCTCTCCATCATTTGACATAAATCCCTCACATCTTGGAGTGTTCCCTACTTGACAGGTACTCATGTGGTCCATGATGGCGATCCAGGATGATGGATAAGATAATCAAGCCAAGTGTGTGAGTAATCACCACGGGCTGGTGCCTGATTGACAGTACAGAAACCTCTAGGGCAACCTGGAAATTAGTTTCCTTCAGAGAAGTTTACAATGTGGACAAAAGAGTTAAGAAAGAGAGCAGCACCAGGACGTAAACCTTACCCCACACATTCAACGACTGACAGTATGTTTGTAGGACTTACAGGTGAGTCAGGTCACGGAGGCCACGAAAGGCATTTCTTGAAATGGTTTCTATTTTGTTCCCTTCAATGAACCTAAAGAGAATGGCAGTATAATTAAACCGAATTTTCTCAGCTTAACGTCTCTAAAAAAATGATACCGGTAGGCTTTCGGAATAAAATCTAAAAGCATTCGTGAATTTTAAATATTCATCTCCGAAGGCGAGGTCAGCGCCACCAGATTCCAAGTGGGAGCAGGGCATGCGTGAAAGGATTCAGGACATAAGGGTATGTTCTGTATTCTTTCCAGAAGGAGCAATGGACGTCTTCAAATTCAGAGTCGGCAACATGGATAAAAACGTCTTGGGAAACAAAAAAGAATAAGACACTCCACAAAGGCAGGCAATGTTCATCTCTCTGCCAGCCTGGAATGCTCCTAGACAGTCAACCCTTCTTACATTTCATAGTGCCTGGCTATTAATACTCGTGTTCGTATCATTGTCCCTTGAGGGGAGCCCACTGTGTCAGATGTCCACATTAAAGTTTTCGCTGAGGGAGAATTCCATTAAGCTTGGCTTCTGTCAAACTTTGAGTTCATCGTGTCCTACACAGTCTAATCTCTGAACAAATGGGTGACAGGGCAGGAATCCTGTCAAGATCTCGAAGCCACTAGGAAGTAGGAAGTATAATATAATTATGTATGGGCCAAACTTCTTTCTCTGACTAAAAGGTCTTAGGGCATGAGCATAGGGCCCTGAACTAATAACTTTGGCCACGCTTTCAAGTTTTTGTGGGAAATATATATACTACGATTATGCTCTAGGACCACCTAGGGACATAGAGACCAACAGTTTAGTTTATGGCATCATATTTCATGAAATATAAAGAGGTCTTTAATGAGATGGTCGAAGGGAGAGGCTTTGAAACACGAGGCGATTAGTTAGTGAAACAGTTCTTGATTCTTGCACTGAGAACGTTCTGATGTCTGTTTGTTTAATCTATTCAGTAACAGACTTCAGTACAAACTAAGCTATCCTCCCCAATCACCTTGACAGTAAGATGAACTGCTCATAAGAGAAAACTGGTAGCTTTACATCCACTACCGCCATCGCTTGTTTGTGCGCTTTGACACAAAGAACCCAGCTGGACTTCGCGCTTCAGTCTGCCACTCTTCCCACGTGAAGTACACTGTCAGAGTGTCATGAGCGCATACACGTTGTGTGTACTCTGGGGGAACGAACTCCCCCACCGACATCCCTCCTGAGGACATAAAATGAGCAGACAGCTTTCTTAGACCCAAAATGTGTTTAGAATTCAAACATCTACCTGTTAACTTCAGATAAGAAAGCAGAGACAGGGCTTTAAAAATCCCTCTGAATGCTCAGGAAGGAAATCCCATCTGATAGCAGGATTAATATTATTATAAAGTTACAAAAGACAAGGATGAAAGAACTTAAGAGGGAAAAAGACATGAAAGCAGGAAAAGGCAGAAATCGGAGGGTAAAGCTCATCGCTGGGGGGGAACTGCACATCTGAAAAGGAAAAAAAATAACCCTTTTTTAAAGAAGAAGAAATAAAATTAGACCCTCGTCAGCAGCTTACAAGAGATACTGCAAACGGGATGTAGGCCAGCTAAATTAAAAACATGAAGTTGTATCCCCATATAGGAAGACTTTATTTAAAAATATGTAACCCTCAAAATCCTTCAGCTTTATTTCTGGCTCATCAGCAAATCCATGCCCAGTTATGAGAGGTAAAAATATCCAACGCAATTTCCAATTGTGCTTACTACATGACAAATTAAATGTCAGCAGAGAATGAATGAATATCCCTCCTTCTTTGTTTCCTTTCCCCACTCTTTGTCCCCAGCCTCCTCCTGTCCCAGCATGTTTATACACAAGTAAACTATAAAAGGTCAGCACTGAAAAGAGAATAGGGTTTTCTCCACCCCTAAGTTCTATAAGAGATGCTGTTTGGCTGGGAAAGCGATACAGCAATTCTACTGACAGACTAAACACTCAGCAAATAGACAAAGCACAACACTTACAGGTATTCGAGATGGAAAAGCCCAGCAAAAGCATCATCCCGGATGACTGTAAATGAGTTAGAATTCAGCAATCTGAAAATAAAGGACAGATTTCAATGCAGAGATGTGAAACTGGAGTCACATAGTGAAGCCTAGCCTGTTTCTCTTCCTGTGTTCAATCCATGGGCAAACATGGGCTCTTCTTAGCCTAAGATTACCCATGTGATGCACAACCCGACTCGCTGAGGCTGATGGACTATGGCCAGTGGATTCCTTTCGGTCACCTTTTCTGGTCACCCCCATTACTCTACCCTTTCTCCCCTGTGGATCTCAGCAAATATGACCTGAGAGCTGTTATT
The DNA here is from genome assembly GCF_000325575.1 of Pteropus alecto. Taxonomy (NCBI): domain Eukaryota; kingdom Metazoa; phylum Chordata; class Mammalia; order Chiroptera; family Pteropodidae; genus Pteropus; species Pteropus alecto. The sequence continues at coordinate 18,673,756 of NW_006441953.1, read as the reverse complement.
TCCAAACATTCTAATGCTTAGCACAACTAAACGGCCAGTGAATACTTACGATGCATGAACAATCATTGAAGCAGAGGTCTAAAAGGATCTAATCCAACGATATTTTGTCAGAAATTTGAACCCACAGAGGTTAAGTGACTTGGCTACAGTCACACAGCTGAGGCACACACACACACCTTTCTCCTATACAATATATTCCCATGAGAAATAATAGAAAAGCTTTTAAAAACCTCAAAAGACTCTTTATCACCATATCATTTTTAATGAGTTACCACTTAAGCCTATTCGGTAAAAGTTTATACAGACTATACAGTCACCAATTAAGTCTATTTGGTAAAGTACCTAAAATTTTACTTCTATAATATGAAAAATATATTTTAATAAAACTAGAATTTCTAAGAAATTTCAGATTAAAAAGTTTTAAGTATAATGTTGTAAGTAGGTACATAGCATTTCAAGAACAAGAATATCAATATTGACTTTATTTTTCTGTTGTACATTTTTTTTTTAATATTGGTCTCATCTCAAATTTAAGAAACCAATATAGGTACAGAGAATGAGAATATGTACTCATGAGTTTGCCTGTCACTGATTTGCTTTTGAAAGCTGCTTTTTTGGACATTTCTTTTCATTAGCAAATATTAACTGACATGGACAGCAGGGTCCAACAGAGGTACTTGCCAAAAGTGGCAGTTAATGAGTGTGGGTTAGAATTCTGGCTGTGACTTTGGGCAAGTTCCTTAACTTCTCTGAGCCTCAATTTTTTCATCTGTCAAACGGGGAAATAAAAATATCCTCCTTGTAGGAATAACAGGATGATTAAATAAAAATTTGCATATAAATGCATAATATGCTTCCCAACAATGTATATACTCAGTCAACTAGAAATACTCCTATTTCCAGAGTAAGTTTAAGAACTTAAACCGTAGGTTTTCTTTTAAAGTGGAGAAACAGTTCATTTAGGTGAAGTACTGGTCAAAACTCAATGTAATCATGTCCCCAGTTGCCAGCTATGGGCATTGGGATCTACGATAAAGTCCTTGAGGAAAACATGTGCCAAAAGGAAGGACACTGAGCAAAGAGCCTTGGGACTCAGCTTGTCCCTACAAGTCACCATCACCACGCAGAGCCGGCCATGGAACATGTACTGGTTTATCATGGAGCTTGGATATTTCAGGAGGAACTGACACCGACAAGGCAGGGGCCGCTCCTCCCAGTACCACACCTCTAGGACCCCCATTTTCAGAGGGAACTTCCCATACTCACAGCAGCTGCAGGGAAGGCAGATGGGAAAACATTCGATCCTTGATTTCCGAGAACGTTCCATTTACCAGGCTCCTACGGGTAAAAGAGCAACAAAACGAACCTAGTTTTCTTTTAGACATGCTGGGCAGGGTGGGCTATCGACCTGATCCTCTACCTGTACTTCAGACAACTCCACTCGGGAATGAGGCTTAACGCAGGTGGCCAGGGGCTTTGTAGGAGCAGGAAGGAGAAGAGTCAAGCCATGTTCCAGTGAACTGGATCAATATGAAAACCAGTCTGAATAACAGAAACCTTTACCATCAGTTTATCTCCTTCCACAGACGTTATCTCAGCCAGTTTAAATCAATCTCGCCGCTTCCTTTGCCTAACTACAGGAGGCCATGGCTGCAAATGGGTAATTACTTCACCTCTGCCCATGATTCTGTTTGTGTAGACATAGTGTTGATGTTGGCCAATGAAACTCCGGGGTAGGATTAGGCATTCCCCTTGGGAGCCCATCTCTGAAAGACACTCAGAGCACTTCTGATTAAATGCACCATGAATGCCTTGGGGAAAAACTCAGAGACACCTGAACTTGAATGTGCAGTGGGAGGCAATGCCATCTGCCAGACATAACGGTTGATGTGGGGGCAAGAGGTTTGCTCTATTCTTGCCACGAGATCCCCTATCCTTTCTGACCAAAGCAGAACCTCAACACATTATTTCAGAATTTCATCAGATAGCATGCAGATCAGTTGAGCAGCTGCTGGTCTAAAGGATTTAACAAGGGGAATTCTAATTTCTGGAATCCTCCATGTTACTCAATTTAGCACTATTAGGAACCAAAAAGGCCTTCTTCGCCTGTCTGCCAGACTCCAAACTTTCTAGAAATGCAAATGGGAAGCCCTTCACTCCTGTGTCCAGGCCCTGTGCCTTGCCTGGGGTGGGAGGCAGGGTAGTACAGTACAAGAGGAAGAGCCCTGAGCATAGCAGCATCACCTGGGAATTCCCTGCCTTTGCTATTGAGTGGGTATCACCCAGCACCTTGGCCTGGAGAAGGGAGTCGTTGCAGGAAACATTTCCCAGCAGTAAAGATATAGCCCAGTAGCCCCCTCCACAGCCATTATGAGAGCTGGTTATGTGGCTTGAGTGGCTGCGTGCAGACAGGTTGAAAGCATCTCTTAGCAGGTGGATAAATGATGTGGATCCTTTCCCGTCAGTTCCTTCAGAGCAAAAAGAGCATCTAATATAGTATGTTGGGGCAGCAAGAAGCCCGTGTGAACTCAGGCTGACTTCCAGCACCTGACCACTGGACTGGGTGCCCCACATGCCCCAAAGCTCCACCACACTCTCTGTGCTCCTGTTTCCAGGCCATAGGGGGCAGACCCCACTTTCAGAGGCTGTGTGCCTTTACCCAGGTTCTCCCTAACCTGCACTGTGGAGAAGTCGGGGGTGGAGACCACCACGGCCCCAAACCTGAGGCGGCGCCCTCACTCCAGTCATGTTCACTGCATATACATGCCCTACAGCACCACCCCTCAACCACACACGTCCTCTCAAACTTTAATGCACCCCAGAATCACCTGGGGACGCCAAATTCAGACTCCAAGGCTCCACTCCAGAGTCCCTGCTTTATTCAGCGCGGGCCCCAGAATCTGCACTGGCACAAGCTCCCCCAAGTGGGTCTGATGCAGGTGGCCCGCGGGCCACTTGGGGAAACACTGCCACAGAGCTTTGTACCGGGTTCCCTCCATTCTCCCAAGGCCCCGAGACTCCACCCACGTCCCAGAGTGCGCCCCCACCCCAACGTAAAGAAACCGGCTGGGGAGTGGGGTCAGGTCGCGCTGTCCCAGCGCCAGAGGCAACTCCCTGGCGGCGGCGGGCGCAGGGTAGGGCGGGGCTGGGGCTGGAGGGGTCCCACTCACTCACAGGGAGCTGATGTCGCCTGGCACGACCCTGGGCACCCAGGAAGAGCCCACGCAGATGATGGACTCCTTGGTACAGCTGCAAGTGGCGGGGCAGCGCGCCAGCCGCCTC
>NW_006441953.1:18647198-18670043 GCF_000325575.1 Pteropus alecto | reverse complement strand
CGCCCCCACCGCGCCCCGCGACTGCCACCCCCTCCGGGCCCTCCCGGGAGCTGCAGGGAGCGGGAAAAGTTAGGTGACCTTGGGGGAGGGGCCAGCCTGCCCCGAGACCCCTCGGGGGCCCGGCCGAGCAGTGGGGGATCAGATGCCCGCAGCCCCTCCACCGGTTCTAAATCATTTGGGGGAGACTCTGAGCTCCTCTTGCCCGGCAAAATAAATAAATAAATAAATAAATAAAGTGGGGTCGATGACTAGGAAGGGAGACTTTGTCCTGGGTGCTTTGAAGAGTGCAGAATTTTGAGCAGCTTTCTTAATTTTTAAAAGAAGAAACGACTGCCGTCATTGAGTTGGGCGGGGTTGGATTTGCTTGTCTTTTGTGGTGGGGCAGTGGGATCTGGCTCCCGGTCCCACAGCACCCGGGGTTACTGAAGTCACCTTTTTTTATGTGGAAAAGAGAAGCTGCTACAGAGTGTACGCCGGGCTCCCCTGGGCCCTGCCCACTGCTGCCTACAGAGAAAACCCACGGAGGCTTCCTCCCTCGGCGTGCGCTCTGGCACCCTAGCCACCCCAGTTCAAGGACAGGGTGCTTTGTTAATAGATACTGACGGAGAGATGCATTGTGGGCACTCTACATTTAATCTTCTCTTGTCCCTTTGAGCCATGTCCTGTTTATACAACTGATGTACCGTCGAGAAAATTGAGCGAGAAAATTGAGGCACAGCAAGCACCAGTGGTGGTCCAGGAGTGAATGGCTGGGCAGGGATGGGGATGGGTAACCAGGCCCTACCTTCCTCCTCTTCCACTCTGAACTTTGCTACCCTGAGCTTGAATCTTACCATAAGGTAGTGTGAACTGGAGAAATCAAAGAAAATGGCCCAAGCAGAACCAAAATGATGGCTAATAGCCCAGACTGCTCGGAGTGGGGAATCCGGGTCACTGTCATCCAGCTACTAAAGAAGGAAACCCGTTTCATGTGTTCTATGACATACCCAGAGAAGGCAGGGCCCGATGCCTAAGGTTATGAGTATAGGAATCTCCGCTCCTATCGCTTGTTCTGCAACCATTCTGAGCATGTACGGGGCTGGCCACTGTGGGAGGCGACAAAGGAACAGGCCTTCTCCTCAGGGTGCTTGAAGTCTAGCTAGGCAAATAGCCCTAAAGAAGTCACTCCACATGGCTACCTGGGGGCACAGACTGATCAAAAAGGGGTTCAGGAATTGAAAGCGAGTGTGTCGCAGTTAACCTCAGGGGACATCCATCACAGGAAGCATTTCCCCAGCACCGAGCATCTATGTGAAACCAGTCTACATTTATCATCATTTAAGTTCCACATCTCCCCCTGCCTCCCCCCGACGAGTGGGTCTTCCCATTTCATAGATGGGAAAATTGAGCTCTGAGATGTTTTTCTCTTGCCCAAGGTCCTCAGGACACAGCCAGGGGAGTCCCACTCCAGAGCAGCCTGCTGTGTCTAGCCCTCACTGCTGCGTTGGCATGCATTCCACAAATGCTTTACTCAGCAAGGCCCAGTGCCGGCGCTGAGGACACAGGCCACAGTCTGGAGAGCGTGACTGGCACGCCCACCTGCAATCATGGATGTGTGTCCCGAAAGACGCCTTAAGAGAGATGGGCTACTGCTTTATGGAGAGGAGGGCTGTGAAAAGAGATGAGTTTTCCCAACCTTTGTTCCTCCTTTATAATCAAGGGCAAAGACAGTATGGCACAGTGGTTCTTAATCAGGAGTGACACTTGGCATTGTCTGGAGACACTTTGGGTTGTCATAGTAGGGTAAGTCCTACTAGCATCTAATGGAGAGAGGCTAGGGATGCTGCAAAACATCCAGCAATGCACAACAACGAATGATCCAGCCCCAAATGTCACCAGTGCCTAAGTGGAGAGACCCTGGCCTGGTGTCCTGGAAAGGCCATTGGCACGAGGAATTTCAGAGTATAGATTCTAGGCCTGGCTCCACCACTCATTGGCAAACCTTGGTTATGTCGCTCTCAGCCTCTATTTTCTCACCTATAAAGTGGGATTAAGAAGATCTTCCTCTCTCTTCCCCGTACAAATGTGACATATCATCAGTTTTACTATCCTCACCCTTCCCAAGCGAGGGCTGACTCCAGCTCATCCTCTCCAACCGGAAACACTAGAAAGTCCCCCGTAGGAAGGGTGCAGAGAGGAGACTGGGTAGCATAGCTGGCAGGGCTAGTATTTGTTTCGTCTGTTAGAAACACTAAGTGAGTGCTTGTAAATTATAAGGTGCAGTTTATAAATTAAGATATAAAAATGGAAATGCAGATTACTTTGGTTTGGTTCCAAGATCTTCAGCTGTTAAAAAAAAAAAAAAACTTAATAGACAATCAGAGAAACACAATCTGTTTCCAGGAAATAGCAAGAGTTTTTCAAAATGTAAGGATCCTTGTTCAGATGTGCACTTACTCAAGCTGTCTCCATGACACCAGCACACATTCATACCCATAGGGGGTGAAATGGTGTAGGCTGGAATGGCAGGTGTAGGCAGATCAAAGCATTCATTGTTCATTCATTCCCTTTCTCATTCAACCACCTGTCAGTTCATTCGGTCAGTCAATACTAATTAAGGTTCTGCTAGGTGCTGGGTTGGATTTAGCCTTGAAGTCAAATGAAATGTCAAGAATGGCTCCCATGTTTTAGCTTAAGCCAGTGGGTAGATGGAGGCACCATTTCTTCAGATGAGAAAGCCTAGAAGAGGAGAAGGTTTGGCTGGGAGAGAGGTATCAAGAGTTTAGTATTAGAGATGTTGACTCTGAAATGTCCAGGAGACATCCATGTAGAGCTGAGTCGGCAGCTAGATGTCCAGCGGGGATGGTAAGGAGGAAATGAGGGGCGGGGGTGAGATGGGAAATCTTCACATCCTAAATGAAACGGTGATTCTCCCTCAGTAAGCCCTCAGTGTAATCTTGGTTGATTGCATGAATAAATGAAAGAATGAATGAATGAACGACATTTTGAACATACAGACATTACAGGGAAAATATTTCTCAGGTACTATCAGCAAGGAACAACAGAAATCTTACAGAAGGGGGTGAATCTAGGAACACTGCAGTTGGGGATTTATTTTTAGACCAAAAATAATCTTCAAACAATAAACCAAACTGTAAGTCTCATAAGAATCTCAGAGACTTCATCATGCTCCCAACCCCCCTTCCCTATTTTCCAACTAAACTCCACTCCCACCAGAACTATAAGCTTTGGAAAGCCTTCACTAACATCTAACAGCTCTGGCTCTGATGCTCACACTAACAACGGAAGGAAAAGTCTTCATCCAAACCTCAAAGGCACTGGGCTTGAATGGCTACAAATTAGATTCCCTGGGGCAAAACAAAACAAAACAAAAATAAAACAGTCTTGTCCATTTTTTTTTATCAGAGACTTTGCCAATCCCTCTTTGACCACATCGCCCCAATGCACCACTCTGGCGGTTGGCTGCTGGTCAAATGTAGCTGCCACTTTCTGGCTTCCCATCATTTCTTTTCTTCGTAAACTCAATGGGTGTCACAAGTCTGGAACTCGCTCTGAACTTGCCCCAGCCTGGCCTCTTGATTTTCCGCATTGTTCTTGGAGGGCTGCCTGTGGCCATCTCATGCAGTTTCCTAAATCAGATAAAAGACCCTCAAGACTCTGGCCATGGCTTCTGGTGACCTTTGCCACCTCCCACGTGCCGCCAGTGTAATGGGCACCTGTGGGGTATTTGTCACCCGACCACAGCTGTACCCTCTCATGACAGCAGGACACAGTTTTGCTTTGGAGGGAATGACTCCTTCTTAACATTCAATCCATGTTGCTCATTTGATGAATGCTTCCATCTTCCATGGAATATGTCATCTAGACTAAAGCATTCCAGAACATTCCATTCTCCCAGCCACAGTGACTAGTTTAATGGTGAACACATCACTCGACTGGAGCAATCCAGAGAAGGGTGAATTCCCTCTCTGCTTCAGCTGGAACATCCATCTTCTCCCACCCTCAGACGTTGGTGCTCCTGTTTTTCAGGCTTTTAGACTCAAATCGGGACTTACACCATCACACTGCACTCCACCAACCTCCTGATTCTTAGGCCTTTGGACTAAGCAGAATTACACTACTGGTTTTCCTGGGTCTCCAGCTTACGGATGGCAAATTATGGGACATGGGACTTCTCAGCCTCCAGAACTATGTCAGCTAATTTCGTGAGTGTGTGTGTGTGTGTGTGTGTGTGTGTGTGTGTGTGTGTGTAAAATCATTGGTTCTGTTTCTCTGGAGAACTCTGACTAATACATCACTTTATCTTTATAAGACAGAATGCCTTTAGCCATGTTCCTACTTCTAGGAGCCCAATCTTTTAGTTGGGTTGAGTTGATTAAAAATACATTTATAAGTCACAGACACTGGGTCTGAGTAAAGTCAATCCCCTAAGACAAGGACAGTTTTCAAATAACAAACTTTCATGGTTTCACATTTATGAGTCAATATAATAATTTTATGGGAAATCTCTTTGCTCTTCTTAGCAAACAGACTTAGAAATTCTGCTTTAGGAGAACAAGTTACACAGTGAGTACAGATTTAAATTTATAGCGGTAGGTCTGTAAATATTCTCTAAGTTCTTCCCTTATCCATAAACGATGGTTAATTCAATGCTTTGCATCCTGAAAGGACATATATTCTCTCAAAATTCCTACTACTGAAAACTGTGGCCTCTGGTCTCAATTTTAATCAAGGCTAAATTAAAGATATTTGGGGCTTATAATTTTTTCATTCTTCATCATCTGAGTTATTGTGTGTTCTTATACCCTCTGTTCAACCCACCCCAGCCCAGATCAAAATGTATTCTAAGGGAAGTATCTAAAACACATCCACATTTAATCCCAATGACTGTTTGTTCAATGGACTGCCCTTCCCAGGGACATGTTTGAACATAGCTCTCAGAAATAAACTAAACACCAAGGAGGGAATTTCAGACAGAATCCCTGAAATCAGAAAATGGACTAAGGCTTCCACTGCTACCTGTAGGTCTGACTATGGGTCTCCCCTCTTCCCTCCACCTATGTCTTATAGGAAGAGTTGCCCTGAAGGAAAGTATCCAAAACTTATCCTCAGAGCCGTCCCTGTGCCTCCCTCTCCTGAGCTCTTGGGAATCTAGCACTCAGAAACACTGGTTTAGTGAGGGGATCATGCAATGTGTGACTGGAGGGCCTGATGGGATCCCAGATTCACCATTTATCACCAGTGAGACTTTGGCAGGTCTCATCTTCTATGGGCCTTGATTTCTTCTTCTGCAAATGGGAGAGCACGATGCACATCGCCCTGGGCTGCTTGAAGGACAAAATCAGTTGAAGAACGTGAAAATTCTTTGCAAGTTAGTTAATTAAGTGGTTAGCTAGTAGATCTCTACTTATTCCTTGAGAGCCACAAATCACTGTAGATACTGATATCACTATGGATATGGCTATGGATATAGAAATGGATCTAATCACAGCCCAAGAAACAGAATCTGCGCATTTCTCTGGAAGCTAGAAAGATTAGTTTAATTGTTCAGCAAATATTATTGAGCCGCTCCACAAAGGCAGATGCCTTGCTAGACTCTGGGAATACAGTGGTGGACAAGGCAGATGTGGTTTAGCTGTTTTTTTCTGCTGCCCCCAGCCTGTCCTGCTCATGCAGCAAATCCAGGGGGATATCCTGCACACTTGGATTAGCAGCCCTCAGGCAACTGGATAGACTCTCAGGAGCCCAGCCAGGGGACAGTATGGTGGTAACACCAGCGCACATGCCCCCAACTCCTTTCACACCAGGGCAAGACCAGAGCCGCCACTGCGCGAAGATAAAGTCTCATCCCTTAAACAAACCTCATGACTCCTTGTTCTCAATCGTTAGGATGACACTGGAGCTTAGAATTTACGTGCCTCTTCAATAGGCAAGCAGGTGATCCCTCATTTAAGGACAAACAAGGGTGTGTGTCCACTGGCCCAAATGCAAACCCGCAAGAACAGTCACTTCAGGAAGAGGTAGTTGTAAATCCCATTTATCCTCAGCAGGCTGTCTTAGCTCACATCAGACAAAAGCTTGCCTTGTATTAAGAAAAACAAGTTCTGGGAGTGTTTCTATCTTGAGGACATTTTCCCTCCAAGGCAGGAGAAGTAAAGTAGCTCATAAGGGTCCAGTGGTAAGATCTGACAGTTAACACAGCTCTTTCACAGTTAACAAGGCCTCTTCACTCCCATTATCTCAATTGCAGCCTCACCATAATCCTGGAACAGAAGACTTTTTCAGAGAAAGAAACTGAGGCGTGGACAGGTTAAGCGTTCTGCCCAAGACCAGGCAGCCGTGGCCAACATGCCAAAGGCTGCATGGACGGAGTTGTCCTAGCCATCACAGTCATGCTGGAGGGCATTGGGGTGAAGGTTACGGATGGATGTGTTAGGAAAAAAACTCCAATGTATCATCACCTTCCACCAGAGTCTAGAAAGCAGAAGCCCTGCCATTCCTTCCTCCACCTTGTCCTCAAGGTACTTAAAGGCATATCTCTTTTTTTCCCCTTGTACACCATTGGTGAGAATGTAAATTGGCGCAGCCACTGTGGGAAACACTATGGAGGCTCCTCAAAAACACTTAAAAACAGAACCGCCATGTGAGCCAGCAGTCCCACCACTGGGTGTAGACCCAAAGGAACCATAACCGGGATCTTAAATATACACCTGCACTCACACGTTCACTGCAGCATCATCCACAGCAACAAAATGGAAATCATCCACGTGTCATCCAATGAAGCCATGTCTCTGATGTTCAACTATTGCCTGAAAGCAATGGTAAAAGGGGACCACTCTACAAGCCCTCAGGGGGTGGGTCACAATGATTTTCAGGCCACACGTCACCTAGGAGATGTCCAAATATCCCAGGAGGCACCAGCTGAGTGCAAAAAAGCAAATGGTAAAATGAAAGCCCTCTGCAAATTTCTCCTTGTTGCAAAGGAGGCCTGGCTTGAGGCAAGAATCCCCAGGAGCCAAGAGAGAGCTGCTGAAGGGTGACAAGGGCAGGGAGAGGAAAAGACGTAGTCGCCCTTGGAGATCGCATGTAATCCTGGAGCCTCCAGACCAAAAAAGGGCCAGCTGGAAAACCTGCCCCCAGCCGGCCTCCACACCCCTCCCATTCCGGTGGGGCTGAGCAGCTCCTCGGGTGCACAGTCCCAAACAGCACTATTTATTTTTATTTTTTATCCTCTGAGAGCAATAATAGGATTCATCAATAATGTCTTACTTTTAGACTCATTTGGGAAATCAGAAACTTTGCCATGAGAATAGCATTCCTTCCGATCTACTTTACTATAATATTTTAGACAATGCGATTACAGCTGGATTTCCCCATAAAAACCAAAGTGTCTGTATCTGGAAACAGCTTCTAAGGGCCAGAGTATGGCCAAAATTGATGCCGTCAGATAAGCTCAAGAGTCTGTATTTTTTCACCTGTCGTAAATATGCACCGTGCCTGGAAAATGAGATCAGTCTTCCTTCCAGCTCTTTCTAGGCTCTCTTGGGACATTGGTCTGCAGTGGTGTGCTGTTTGGAATCTTCGGGAAGCAGAGGCTGAGTTGGAATTGAAAGTGCAAAAGGCTTATTAAGGAATAACATCTGTAATGGGGAGAAGCAGGCCAGGGCAAGGGAGGCCCCAGTCTGTGACCCCATAGAGTTCAGCCAGCCCTGTGCGGGGGGCTCTGAAGCTGAGACTGCCTGTTTGAGAAAAGGCTGACCTTTGTGGCACCACCTTGCTCAGTCACAGTCCAGACGTTCCCTGAGAGAAGAGGGACATTGGTTTGCAAACCAAGAAGGACCAGAGGAGCTAAAAGCTGGAGACTGTCAGCTAAGCACAGTCCTGGCCACCGGTCATCCAGGTTTTTCAGGAAGAGACGTCCGAGCTGTGATGCCCCAGGTCTGCTAAACACGATGAAAGAGACCTTTGAGCTTCGCCAGTTGACACGAACTGAGGGGAACATAGTAAAAGCTGTGAGAGAAGGACTCCGGGCCTTTCTGGGCCCAGGAGAGGGTTAGCTATGATTCCTTCTGAGAAATTTACTGCTTAACGGGAGCTAATAACTGCTGCTTATTGAATTCCGTTTTTCATAGGTCATTGGTTGATTCAATACCTATCGAGTACTTTCTATTTTATTTATTTAGTTAATTAGTTATTTTTTTATTAAAGTATAATTGACATACAATATTATATTAGTTTCAGGTGTATAACGTAGCGATTCGATATTTATATACCTTATAATGCGATCGACACAATACGTCTAGTAATCATCTGTTACTGTACAAAGTTATTATAATATTATAGACTATATTCTCTGTGCTGTCTATTACATTCTCATGACTTTTATTTTATAACTGAAATATATATTCCCCTTCCCCTTTTTTGCCCCCCCCCCCACCACTGTACTCCCCTCTGGCAAACATCAGTTATTGAGCCTTTTCAATATGTATCTGCTGAGCTCCTTGACTATGGCAAAAACCCTAGGTGAAGGACAGAGGCTACAAAGATTCCCAGGGCTTAAGCCCTGCCCTCAAAGACCCAGCACTTAAACAACAGATAGCTTTAAAAATGCAAGAAATTATATAATTGCTATTGAAAAGAAAGACACTCGAGATTGATCAGTTGACAAAAACTGAGAGGAACTTGGTAAAGTTGTTAGAGAAGATCTTCTGCAAAGGAGGTGTTAATAGTCTCAACATACTGGGGAAGAGTCTAAGGCTCAGAGAGATTAAGTAATTTGCCTTCAGTTGCACAGACAGAGGCAGATTCAGGTTTCGAAGTCAGGTCATCGGACGTGAAAATCCATTATCAGCTTTATGCTGTCTCCTACCCCTAATGTGGGTGAATTTGAGATAAATGACACCATTGGCCAGGGAGAGCACACAGCAGGGTGAGAAGGAGGAGGGATTCTGGGGGAGAGGAATATGGGTCCAGTGCTGGGTTGTCTGTCGACCTCTGAATGGACGTGCCCAGGAGCCAGGTAGAAATCTGCATCTATAATGCAGGTGAGAGACCGGAACTAGGAAGGGGTTTGTGTTAGTAGCTGGAGACCTGCTTGTTTACCATGATGAGCAGCCGGATCGGCTTAGAAAAATACCATGATCTTGAGACTCCAAAGTTTGACTAAATGCCTTGTAGTTTCAAAAAGAGGAGCAGGGTATGTTTTTGTCCCAGGACCGGGGGTAGGGGTGGGGGGGAAAGTGGGCTAGAGAAATAAGGAGCAAGAAAGAAGGACAGACACAGATGAGGAAGGCTCTGCTAGCTACGAGCCCTTCCTTGTGACTCCTCAATCTTTGGAAAAACTGCCCAACGCACACATGCTCAGGATGAGTGGGTTTTCTTGTCGTTGTTTGTTTGTTTTGGTGAAAGCCAGCAAAGGAGACCTTCATGCCAGGCCCACAGTGGCTGACACAGAGACTATGTGCTGAGAGCACGGGCCCAAGCAACGAGATCCGACAACCAAGCCTGAGAATCACAGAAGTCATGGGCAGGGCTCGGGCCTTTCACGGGCTGGAGAATCAAGTCAAATCTACCAAGTTCTCCGTGGAACAGGGAGGCCTGGATGCGTGAGAGCAGGCTGACGATGGAACTCTAGCCACTGCTTGAGAAGCTGCAATGGAGACCGAATCCAGTGAAGGAGAAAGCAAAGGGACAGAACAGAGGACGGAAGTGACAGTCAGCAGAGGGAACAGCCCGGGGGCCTGGCTCTAGCTTGAACCAAGTGTTGAGCATTAGCTAAATCAACCAAATGCCTCTGGGTCTCATGGTCACCATAGGGGAGCAGGAGACCACACAACCCCAGAGCTTCTCAATTTATGATGCCGTTGGCTTTGGGGAAGAGTGAGCAGGAAGGTAGGAGCAGAAGGAAGAGCTACATGTCCTGGACACAAAGAGGAGAGACACAAAGTGGTGGCTTCCAGTGCTGCCAAGTCCTGAGACTAAGAAGGTCATGGACAGAGCCTCCCACTGGGAAAGGGACAGTGCCTTCTGGGAGAGTAGCAGGGGCAGAGGACCATTCTCCTGTCTAGGAGATTGAGTGTCCACAATTTTTCTTTAATAAGGTGCCAAGTATAGTTCAGTTGGCAAAGTGTCTCTGTACCAGACCTGAGTGTCCAGCCCTGACGTGTACGCAAGGGCTGCACATTCTGTCCTGGCTGCTGACCCATTTCTCAATGCCAGGTGACAGGAACCCCACTGCTCAAACTCATGGCCCCAGGGATAATTAGGTTCTGATCATGCAGCTCTGGAAATGATGATCTTCTCTCCTGAATGGATGAAGGACTCCCAGGAGGTGGGAGGGATGCGACCTTGTGTGGCGAGTCTCTTTTCTGTCACTCTGACTTTGGTTATTCCAGCAGGCTCTCCGCTGTCCCCCGCTGTACTGTCTCCAGCCAAAGAAGACGCTGGGCAACTTCAGACAACTTCATGAGCCCGAGAGGGCAGACCGAGCAACACTGAGAAGACCCCCAAATCACTGACAAATCCTTCCCCAACTCAGATGCCACAGCAGCTGAGATGACACAGACTCCTTTGTCAGTTCTTCTCTTGGGAGGAATAATAGCCCTTTGCTCATCTTCACTCAGCAATGGTTCACCTATCACTTCGTTAAGATCTTTTCTCAGGTGTCTGGTCCCCAGCAAGGCCTTCCCTGCCACCATTACGCAGCTTTTTCAACATTGTTTTACTCATTAGAATGTGATCTCCACGAAAGGCAGAGACCTTGCCTGTCTTATACTCTGCTGTCTAGAAAAGCTCCTGGCACTGAATGGTCACTCAATAAATACTGGTGAATGAGTAGATGAGCAGATGGCATTGAGGTGGTACGTTTCTGGGGGAAGCCAAGGGCAGACACCATGATGTTTGGTTCACTGTTCTAGTCCTATTGCCTAACACAGTCCCTGACCCATCAGAGACTTTCAAATATTCATCAGATGAATAAATAAAAGCAAGCAGGAAGGACTGATATCCATCCATCCCAGCATCCACATAGTGTGACCGAGGAAGAGTCCCGAACAGCATTGGGATTTGGAGCACCTGGAATGGTCACTAATGAAGAGGAAAAACTCTATGAAGAGAAGTCAGGAAGAATCGAAGATGCTCAAGGCCCCTGGAGTCATTTAGATCTCTGGTCTAAGATGATGAGGAGGTTCCCATCATACAGCATGAAGATTGGCTTCTGAAATTCTCCTTCACCATAGGGAGGATAGACTCTGTCTCTCACTGGCCCTACAATCTTAATCTCTCTGGGCTCTATAAAAGTTATTGAATGAATGAATGAGTGAGTGAGCAAATGAATGAATGATAACACTATGCTATAAGAACTTGCAGTGGTTCTAACCTTTGAAAGAGCATAGAGTTAGAAGGGTATTAGCCTGCATGAAAAATTAGATTGCCTCAAAGACATTCTTCTAGGAAATCTTGCCATTTGCGACGACATGGATGGACCTTGAGAGTATTATGCTGAGGAAGACAAGTCAGACAGAAAAAGTCAAATACCATATAGTTCCATTTATATGTGGAATCTAAAAACAAAACAAAATAAAACAAATGAACAAAACGACAAGAACGAACTCACAGACACAGAGAATAGACTGATGGTTACCAGAGGGGAAGGGCTTGGGAGGGGGCGAAATGGGCAAAGGAGATCAATTGTATGGTGATAGATGGTAACTAGACTTACAGCCGTGAACACAGTGTAGTATACAGGACTGTCACATTAGAATGTTGTACTCCTGAAATACATATATATTTTATCACAATTAAAAAAAATGAACGCAAACAAAAAAGACATTCTTCTAGTGCTAACCATCTACATTTCCATTTTCAAAGTGTAGAAGAAATTTCTTCTCAAGTTAAGGAAGCAGGTGTATTTAAAGGCAGCAGGGCTCAGCTTGGAAATAAATATATGGATCTGCTTCTCTTCCCTCCTCTTTGTTCTGTCATCTTTTCAAGAAAGGTTCTCAGCTCAGAGTGTCAGGTTCACATCCTGTGTTTGGATGGAGGAGGATTTCTCTTCTGAGCACAGAGGTTCAAATCTGGTGGGGTTTGCTGGGTGTATACTCAATAAAATCCTGGTGTGGTTGTGGGGGTTCTCATCTCTCTTAGCCCAATAAAAACTGGTCCTGTTGCCTGTCATGAAAAGGACATTTGAAAGTCACAGCCACCACTAACTCGTGGGGGTATACTGGAGCTGCTTCATTTGAGTGATAACTGGAGAGTAGTTTAGTAATTTGAAATCATTAAATTTGTTAAGGGGCTCATCTCATCTTCCAAGTACTCCTGAATTACTTACATCCCTGTTTATTAGATCCTTTTCTTTAAGATTTCATTTATATACAATGTTCCCATAAACCGTTGACTTGTTTTTGATTCTTCTTTACTATTCCATGTCCATGGTTTTGTATTACAGCACCCCCCAGCAACCAGGGGTGGGACTGCAGGGCATAATTGACCCCATAGGATTTGAATGACATTGCCAGAGAAATGTTTTATTTGGACGTTTGGTGTGTCATTATTGACTAAGGCTCAGGCCAAGAGCCATGTTTTTTTTCTACCTGATTAGAATGGTTTGCACAGACCATTCCCTCTGCCTGGAGCCCATCCACAGCCTTCTCGCCCACTCCCTCACTTAACTAAGCCCTAATGATTCGCTAGGTCTCAGTTCAGCCGATGAGAGGGACTGAGAGAGATGGGAGGACGGCGGAGAAAGAAGCTGGTGGTATTTCCTCCCTCCATCTCCACCTCAGGTGATGTCTCCCACCACAGAAGCGCCCCATGGTTCCAGCTTCTCGTAGGTGACCCTGACTTCTGACCACCACCTCCTCCCTAGCGATGGTCATGGCTTCTTGGCTGCTGCCAGTCTCTGAATCACCTCTCTGTCTCCTTTGGACTTCTTAGCTTCTCTATCCGTGGTATGACAAATTCCTTGAATAAATTCCCTTTCTATGAATACCCAAAGTGCTTTCCATTTCCTCGTTGGATTCTGATTGATATCGTTCAGGAGAAATTATTTTAAGGAGACTTTGGAAGAAAATAGACACTTATTTCAATAATACTGTTATTGTTCAAATTAGTTCTGAAATTTCTTTCTCTTGGGGAATTATCTTAAAACCAAGTTTTCAAGCCAGAAAGGAACACCAGCATATTAACTTTCTGGAGCTGCTACAACAAATTACCATGAACATCGTGGCTTAAAACAAAAGGAATTTATTCTGTTAGTTCCGTAGGGCAGAAATCTGAAATCGAGGTGTCAGCAGGTCCGTGCTCCCTCTGAAGGCTCTAGGAGAAAGCCTTTGTTGCCTGTTCCAGCTTCTACTGGCTCTAAGCTTCCCTGGCTCATGGCTGCATCGCTCCGGTCTCTGCCTCCATCTTCAGAGAGCCTTCTCCTCTTTGCTGCCTCCTCCATCTGCCTCTGTCATGTAAGGCACCTGCCATGGGATTCAAGGCCCACCTGGATAATCCAGAATGATCTCATCTTGGGATCCTTAACTTAATTACCTCTGTAAAGACTCTTTTTCTAAAAAAGGCCACATTCACAGGTTTCTCAGATTAAGACATAAACAGATCTTTGGGGGAGGGGACACTATTCAACCTGCTACAACCATTTTCATCGCTTTAGCTCTCTCTGTCTCTGTCTCTCTGTCTCTCTGTCTCTCTGTCTCTGTGTCTCTGTCTCTCTGTCTCTATGTCTCTGTCTCTCTGTCTCTCTGTCTCTGTCTCTCTGTCTCTCTGTCTCTGTCTCTCTGTCTCTCTGTCTCTCTGTCTCTGTCTCTCTGTCTCTCTGTCTCTCTGTCTCTGTCTCTCTGTCTCTCTGTCTCTCTCTCTCTCACACACACACACACACACACACACACATGCATTACTCCATTTGATCGTCAACTTCATTAACCCAACTTAGCTCTCACATTTTTTGCTGTTTCCAAAAATTAAATCAACTCTTAAAAGATGAGGAATGTCTTCCATGGCAAATAATGGAAAACCTTATCATGGCCGCATAAATAGAGAGGAAAAACGACTTGCTGACATCCACAAAAGTTGGTCGTTCGAACTCTGTCTCTCACTACGGCTGACTCCTCCAGTCAACAGAAAAGGGATTTGGGTCTCTGTACTTGAAGAGCATGCTCAGGACCCTTCGTACTCCTTCTCTGCCCTCACTCAGCAGTTGCTTTTTCTGTTTTTAATCCAAATACATGTTTTCTCAATTATTCTTAGCATACATTAATCTGCCAAGTTAAATATAGTTAAGACAGCTATTTATCGGCCCTGTGATATTTTTAAGAGTAAAGGGAGGTCCTTCACAAAGGCATAATTTTTCACAGAATCATCTGAAGGCTTAATTTTTAGGTTTTTGTTTTTTTTTTTTTTTTTTTAGTCCTGGCTCAAGTCAACGAATCACAAACAGTGACGTAAATGAAGACTTTAGATGACTTTACCGAGATTATACTCCGGTTATTGGTTCGAAGCGAATAGAATTCTTTGCTGAAATATAGTAGCACTGACTAATGCTCACCAAGAATAAACTGGAATGAGCATTAGATGTAGAAATAGAACAAGTAATTGCCCTGAGTTAAAAAAAAAAAAAAAAAGATGTGCTTTGTAGATGAATCAAATTCCACATAATTTTTAATGTAAGGGAGAAGCAAGTTTCTATTTAGAATATTTGTAGAGTCTTTAGAAAGTGGGAGAAAGGAAAAGCCAGCTTTCAGAGCTCACCCTAGTGACCAGTTCAACAGCGCCTCTCCTCGTGGCTATTGCTGGCGACGGCTTGCTTCACTAAGTAGAGATACCAGAAAGAGGTTTTACAGCATTAATTAAAATGTAAAGAAGAAAGAGCCCCTAAAATCTTCTCATTTCCTTTTCTAAAACTGTGAGTAGCAAAATATGTGACTGATCATGCAAGAATATGGATTGTTCTAGCAAAACACTAATCTGACACATATTTTATGAAACTCATAATAGACTTGCTGTTGATGAATTAAAGCTACCAGCCACCGAGGCCATTATATTCATCTCCAATATTTGCAACAACCCTGCCCTTTTATAGATAAGAAAATTAGGATGCAGAAAAACAAAGACTTTACCCAAGGCCACAAATAGAATTACCTCAATTCCAAAATGCCATTGACTGTGGGACTCGCCATTGATTTCATAACTGCTTTACAGGGACCAACAAAAAACACACTTCATTAAATGTACAGCTCTGTTGTAAGATCAATTGCGCTTTCAAAAACATTAAAATTTGAAAGAAAAAAAAGAGCATCTGAAATACACGGAAAATATGGCAGAACATCAGCCCTGAGGAAAGGCTTTCTATCAAGGTCTTTCTGGTCATGAGACCCAGGCTCTCTCCACGACAGCCTGCTCGCTCTCTTCTCTGTGCATCAGGGCCAACGATGGCAGGTCACACTGAGAACCAGAACCTGTACAACGAAACCACATTTTTAGTCCTCTCCATCTCTTGTTAGCTTTTTCATAAGCTGTGCCAGTAACGACTTTTTTAAAACCTGACATCAGGTATCATTGATACATCAACATCCTTCTCAAATGGTGTGAGCCAGACCTCGTGCCATGCCCCAGTGGGGCGGCAGAGAGAACTCTGTCCCGTGAAGCTTACGCATGGGCTAGAGGGTGTGAGGACAGTGGAGGCAGAGGCCTTACCAGGTCGTCATCTGGAGCCACAAGAGGTAGCGCTCGGGTGTGTGGTGTGCGGGAGAAGCTCTCAGCTCCCTGGAAGCCTCCCTAAGGAGGTCTGGTCTCCTGGAGGAGACCACGGACAGCATTCTTGATTCCACGTCTGGGAAGAGTTACCTTTGCTCAGAGAGGAAGGAAGAACGTGGTCAGCAGAGCTGGGTGTGTGCAAAGGCCCCGCAGCGACAGCAGGAGGGGGACAAGGACTTGGAAGCGGGCAGGCCTTACTGGAATGCAGGGGGCGAAGAGGCTGGCCAGGGGCAGGGGTATCACAGAGGGTGTCAAAGGCCTCTAGGCCACCGTCCAAAGCAGCAGGGAAGATTAGACTCCGGAGCTTGTCTCCTTGGGTCCAAGTCGCCACTCCATCACTTACTAGCTGTGTTACTTAATCTTTCTGTTTGCTCATGTGAAATATGAGGACATTAATGGGAGAATTAAATTAATTAATACCGGCATGTGTAAAACTTTCTAGAACAGTGTTTGGCACACGTTCATTGCCATAGACATATTTGCTATCATTCTAAGAGCAATAGGGACACAGTGCAGCTTAGTAGCAAAAAAGGTGACATCATCAGGTTTGGATTTCAAAATGGTCATTCTAGACTCCACATTGGAAATGGATTATAGAGAGGCAAGACACTGTGGGTTGGCCACAGGCTAAATTCTATCCATTACCTGTTTTTGTAAATAAAGTTTTATTGGCACACGACCATGTATAATTAGAATGGTGGCAATCGTGCAGGTGAGACTTGAAAAAGAATGGTGGTGACAAGTGGACAGAAAGAAGAGAGAGGGCAAAATCAACAGGAAAGAGAAAGAGGAAGGTCTCATCTCAGTTAGTGTCATCATTCTTCCCCCTCGACAGCTAAAAAAAAAAAACTGTGAAAGGAAACAGAGACAAAAGAAAGAAGTCTATTTACAAAGAATTGCAAGAAAGCTAGAAAAAAAAAACAGGTTTTTTTTTAAAAAAAACCTGCAAAACTGCCAAGGTTACCAACTTTCCATTTGTCTCTTCATGGTGGAATAAGAGCAATTTTCCGATGTGATTTTCATCTCCGCATCTGTAGAAATCAGCATTGCGCAAGTCAGAGATAAAGGCATTTTGCTAGGTAATCAGCAACTGTCAAGAGATGCTCAAGGACTCATTTATTTTGGGTACTAGGACTAGACAGGGTGATCCTCCTTCTTTGTTGTTTTCTTTTGTTGTTGTTTTATCTCAGGATGCAATGTGTTTGATATTTTTTTCACCGATGGGGCATGATGGGCACACGTGTTTATTCCTTGTGGAAATGTGCAGAGGGTCAGTTTTGCTTCTACACTCCCTGTTCTTCACGCCCTTCTGCCACCTGCAGTGCTGAGGGGCCTTCTGCCCTGTACACCCTTCTCCAATCTTTTCTGGGTCCTCCTACCATCTAGATGGTCTCCAATGAGCACCCTGTGCTCTTCTCTGGTACTGGGTTTCCTGGCGTGAAACAGGCAGAATTCAGCAACATGCGGGGAAGGTAGTTGGGAAGTCTCTGGCCGTGATTCAGAGTCCTAGTAAGGTAATGTAGCGGATTGAACAGTGTCCCAAAAATTCATGCCACCTAGAGCCTCAGAATGTGACTTTATTTGGAAATAGGGTCTTTGCAAGTATAATTAAGGATCTTGAGAATCCAATGACTGGCGTCCTTATAAGATTTGAAGACAGAGAAATACAGAGAAGATGACGCGAAGATGGAGGCAGGGATTGGAATGATGGGTCAATGAGCCAAGGAAGGCCACGAGCTAGTCCAGGAGCTGGGAGAGGTAGGGAAGGATTCTCCCTGAGGACTTTGGAGGGAGCATGGCCCTGCTGGCACCTTAATTTCGGACTTCTGGCTTCCAGAACTCTGAGAGAATAAATTTCCGTTGTTTAAGCCACCAAGTTTATGGTAGTTTGTTATGACAGTTCTAAGAAAGTAATACAGATAAAGTGTTGACACGAGGGATGGAGAGGGATTCAGAAGAATGACAGAGGGACCAGTGGTGCCAAGGAGAGGAAGACAGGATCTGAACAGAAACCCTCTATAGCTCCCATGATTTTCAGGACCCCCTAAGCCAGAGTATGATTTCAGACACGGAAAGAAGACTGTTGAACAATTAAATAAAACTTAGATGGTATGGAAAAATATCACTGTCCACTAATCCCTTTTATTTCCTTCTTCCTCTTAGTGATAGAACTGCTCTTGCCAAGCATTAGCTGGGCAGATGGCCATCTAGCTAGAGACTGCATTCCCCACTCTCCTTTGCAGCTGGATGTGTCCACATGACTAGATTTTTACCAATACTAAGTCAAGGAAAGTGACATACGCAACTTTGGACTCTACAACAACTGGACACATTCTCCCCTTCTCTCTTCCCATGAGCTAGAATGCAAAAGTGATACCAGTGAGCCAGCTTTAACCAGGCAGACAAAAGGCAACCCTCTAAGCCTGCGCTAATAGGAGCATCACTGGCCACGTGTGCTACCAAGCACTTGAAATGTGGCTTGTCCAAACTGAGGTCTGTGTAAATACATAATACACACTGGATATCACTGGATATCAAACACTCATTAACAAATATATATATATAAAATAGCTCACTAATATTTATTTTGATTACATGTTGAAATGACAAACTTTTAGATGTCAGTTAAATACAATGTAATATTAAAATTAATTCCACCTGTCTCGTTGTCCTTTTTTAATGTGGCTACTGGAAAGTTTAAAAACATATGTGGCTCGCATTATATTTCCATTGGACAGCCTTGCTCTAGAGTGGAGCAAACAAAACCACCACCCACAGGCTAAATTCCGCCCAGCACCTGTTTTTGTAAATAAACTTTTATTGGCACATAGCCATGTCCATTTGTTTACGTATTATCTCCAGCTGCTTGAGTGCTGCAATGGCAGAGTTGTGTAGTCACAACAGAATCCATTGGATCACAGAGCTGGAAATATTTATTGTCTGGCTCTTTACAGAAAATATTTGCTGACTCCTGATCTAAAGGTTGATCAGTTTCAGTAGAGAAGCGGCTTGGGTCCCGAGAACCAGGTGTCGACAGACCAGAATTCCCCAATCTGACCCATCTTACTACAACTAAAGTGTCACGTGAGGGAAAAGTAAGTTTAAATCTTGGGCGAGGCTCTGTATTTTTTGGTATCATTGCAATAGTTTAGCATTTACCCTAAAAAATTATGGGGAGCCCACAAGATGAAGCTGCAGTGAAAAGTCCCCAAAGATGAGGTATTTAGGGTGAGACAGTGGAGCACGAGATAGGAAAAAGCATTTCTTAAGCTTTGCTGAGGGGTTTGGGCCCAGAATGTTAACTCACCACAGACCACGAGCCTGTAATGTAGGGTCAGAACTTCATCTGGGGTTGGCATCTAATTCTGAGAAAACCAGTGGATAATAGGGGTCATGGAGGTTAATTGCCAGTTTTTACTCAATGGTCACACTCTTGGCATTTTAATCCCCTTTGTCACCAGGCTACTGCTCATTTAAAGCCCTCAGTAATAATGACAGTGCTATTTAGAAACAAGCTCCAAAACGTGCAACCACTCTCTTTCCCAGGCTTAACCAGGGCTGAGTATCTAGACTGACCAGTTGACACGACAGTGCTTCCAAATGGGAAATGTCCAAACCCATAAGCCGGGTGGTCTTTTCTCTCCCCTGCCTCCTAGCCCGAGCTCCCCCTTGCATCCCACCCGCCTGCCGACTCTAAACAGAAGCATGTCCCTTTCACACCACATTTGCAGTGCAGTTATTTACCTACATTCCCAATGACAGCAGTGCCTTGAGTAATAAATTCTCTCTCTGACATGCCTGAGAAGGCAGCCTCTGTAAGGATATTTTTGGCAGAATTAACCTATAGACTGAAGGCCTTATTACTGGACACAGCTTGTAGCCCTACAAGCCAACCCCAACCTTCTTCTTTTCTCTTATTACATGAAGAATGTCGCACTAATATGTAGAACTGTTTTCATGGGCATTCAGGTCAGCTTTGCAAATGGTCACCTATTAAAGGGAGGCAACATGTATGCAGGATAGAGTGCTCAGCACGTGTGTGCATACGTGCATGTGTGTGGGTGTGCATGCACCACCGGTCTCCAGTGTCCAAAATATCCACCCATTTCAAGGAAGGGCTATTGTAGATATTCACAGAAAATCCATATTTTGAGTTTGACCACCAACTGTACTCTCTTATCCGCAGCAAATTCAGAGGGGGTATTTCATGAACTTATTTCTCCCATGTTCACTATGGAAGAAATTTGATAGAGAAAAGCCTAGAACAGGGTAGATACTAGAAACATGTGGACATCTGCCTGCCCACCTCAGGGTTTCGGAAGTGGACTGGTCTTCCTGGACACATTCCAGGGAAGACCAGAGATTTTATTTTCATCGGATAAGGCTGGCAGCAGCTTGGAAGGTATTCTTTCAGAATTCCTAATTATGAGGCAATCACTTCCTCAGTTCCTATTTTTACTGCCTTCCTCCTTCATACCCCTTGCGTTCTCAAAGGTAAGTGTCAACTGTATTCTAATTATTTGTTCCCATTTGTCTCAAAAAATTAAAAATCCAGAAATTAAGTCTTTGGTTATCCTCACCTTGACAGTCCTGCTTTTTCATGCCTGTCTAATCTTCCCCCCACCTCTACGTTGGGCCGAACCTCAGCCAGCCTTGGCTGGCCTCTCGCTGGAGCCTGCTAACTGTCCCTCTGCTTCCAAGATGCCTCATGAACTTCCTGAAACAGAATGACTCCTACCACAACTCTGTTTGTAAATTTTAATTGACTGTCCATTGTCTAATTTTCAGGATGATACTAAAAACCCCTGACCCCAATTGACTTCTCCCCTTTCACCTTCCCTCCCTCCCCCAACACATGCAACCTAGGTTCTTACCACATCCAACTCCTTGCTGTTCCTTAAATGTGTCCTTTCAGACCTCCCCACATTTGTAGCCTGGACCTCTCTTCAGCCTGGACCTTCCTCTGCCTAGTAAACTCCTATTCATCCTTCAGGACCCAGTTTAAATTATTGCATGACGTGAGATGCTATGATTGTCTGTTACACAGCAAAGCTGCCTCAGACAAGCTATTTTCAAATTTCGAATTTTCACTATAAGTCAATAAGCAGAGATGCTTATCTACTTGGAATATGGAAAGTGGTATAGATGCTGTTGATTTTGTTTTTCTCAAAACTTTTCTCTGATTTGGCATCAGTAAAGATGGATGGCTAGAATACCGGGCAGTGAGAGGGCAAGACCACAAATTCTGATATATAGATGTGAACAAAAGTCGTAAAGCTGGACAGAGCACCAATACTAAGAAGAAAAATGCCAGAAAACTTTCCACATTCTGAATTTAACAGGACAGCGAGGTAAGTGCTTTTTACCCAACCACTGAAACAGAGTAGGTTAGCTCCCTCTGATACAGAGCAGAGCGAAGACAAACATACTTTTTTTCTGTTATTTTCTTTTCCAGCTTGACAATTACTTATTTCTAAATGGAGCAACTAGGGAAATGAGATAAGGAAAGGCAACAAGTGAAAAATCAACCCACAGAGGAAGGCAAATTAACAGACTCCCGTGATTCTTCTTTGTGGGCTCCCATATCCAGCAGCCTGGGAATGGCTAAGTGTTTGGGGAGCCAGGGCAGGTGAGCGGGCAGGCCACCACGAGTCAGGCATTGCGCAATTTCATTAAAGACCGGGAGGCGACATCGGCCATCGATTCTGTCTTTCCCAGAACTTTTTTCTGACTCGGCAGTTTGTGAAGACAGATGGCTGGAATACTGGGCTGTGAGAGGGCAACGAGGAACATCACAGATTCTAAAACACACCAAGCCACTGGGTCTCGGATTGGGCCAGATTATCACATTAAAGGGAAAATAGCAAATATATAGAAAGATGACTTAGGAATGCTGAGCTCCTGGCTTCAACACTCCAAATTAAGATTCAGCAGATATGGAAGAGGCTTTAAGAGTTTTGCTTTGGGACTAGAAAAAGCCAGGTTAGGTTCTGATCTCAGAAGTTAACTGACTGTAAATTCAGACAAATTACCCAACCTCCCTATGACTCAGCTTCTTCAGAGAAAGGGATAATGAAGAATATCCATTTCCAAAGACAATTTTGAGGTTAAATGAGATAATGTATGTAAAGTGCTTTACCTTACAGTAAATATTTAAGACATCTTGGCTGCTACTATTTTTGGTGCTGTTTTATTATTATCGGGTGGGTCGACAGAACTGATCCATGCCTTTGCATGTGCTGTATTTTCCACCTGAAATGTCTTTCTGTTTTGTCTCTTCACCCTCTTTAACACCTACTTCTCCTTCAAGACCTAAGTCAAATGCTACCTCCTCCAGGAAGCCTTCCCTGACCCCCACAGGTCTGAGTTAGCTAAGCCTCCTCTGTGTTTCCATGGCATCATGTTCATATGCTTATAGCGCGTGCCACATTGTATTGTGTTTACCACTTTGCTTAGTGGACCACAAGCAACTGCAAGACAAGAACTGGGTCTTATTCATCTACCTCTCTAGTCTCCAGGACATAATAGGTGCTCAAAAAATGCCTGTTGAATAAAGGAATTATATAGTATAACTTCAAGTCCCTGGATAACTCCTCCTGCTTCCAGAAGTACCTCTCCCAGTTCATTAAATTCTACCAGCAGAGCCTTTCCTTCTAGCCTAAGACTCTGATCCCATTCAAGTTCTATATATACCTCCTCCTGCCCCCTGACATCTGAATGCATGTGGCGGGTGCTCAAAAAATATTTGAAGAATCAAACTGCTTTAGAGATTGAGTCTTCTAGGAAAAAAAAAAATTCAGACATCAGGATCAGAGGGAAGGGGATGGTGGGGAGAAAACAGAAGGTACCTTCTCACTGGAGACCTCTCACTAAAACAGAAACCCAGCTGCTCCCACACAAGACGAAGTTCAAAGAAAGAGAAGGTTTTTTCTGGGTCCTCTGCTTTTCCCTAGGGTGTCGTTTTCTCCTCCAGCCCTTGCAGACCCCCTACTTAATCTCCTGAGCAAATTTCCTGGTGCCTTGGGCTGCTCCATGCTTTCAAGAGGACAGACTTTGCTGATGACCAATACTTAAGCCACGAAAGGTGAT
>NW_006441953.1:18602245-18647177 GCF_000325575.1 Pteropus alecto | reverse complement strand
AGAGCGTCTATAGAGTTCCAGGTGCTTCACACACAATTCGCTAATGCCTCCAGTAATTCTGAAACGTAGATGTTATTAGCTCCATTTTATAGATGATGAAGGTGAGGTTCAGAAGGATTAACACCTTGTTCAAAGTCACACAGCAAATAAGTCGTGGAGAATGTGCACCACAACACCGAACATCTAAGAGGCCCTCTGTGAATGCAGCTGTTTTGTTTGCTAAATCTGGCCACCCTATTCTATTTCAATGGTTGAGTAAAGAATACCTCGCTGGTCTGTTAAGTTCAGAATGAGAAAAGTTTTCTGGCATTTTCTTCTTAGTATTGTTGCTGCTCTATATCCAGCTTTGCTTTTCTGTTTCCAAGTTCCCAGATTTATGTGTTATCTTTTGGTCATTTTTCTACACTTTCCTCTTCAAAATTTTAAAAAGGTTATCAAGCACCAAGCTTGCTCTATGTCTGTTGACACATGCTGTATTGATATAGAATAGAAAAGAAATACTGTGTTGAAACATTTTTTTTAATGCACACACACTCACTCAACAGGAGATAGTGGTGGGTGATATGCTAAGAAGAAATGACATTATGTTTAGACCAAAGACTGAGAAATGCAGTCTTGCTGGGTGACAGCCAGTCGAGACAGCCCTACCTAATGGATAGTGTAAGCATTGTTTGGGGACATTTACTGCAGAATACAATGAAGTAAAGGCATTAAAGGTGAACAAAATATCATCCTTCATAGGCAAAAACAAAGGCAGTGACAGAAAATAAATTGCTGGAGAAGCATCTCTTAAAGAAGAGTAGGTTTAAACATCCTGACTTGAGTGCCAGAAGCTGCCAGAATTTTTATCAGCTGGAGGGATGGATCTCAGCAGAAGAAATTTGTTTTATTTTTCTTTTGAGATGTGGCATGATGTAGAGAAGGCTGGTTGGCTGTGGAGAGACATTTAAATGATTAGCTTCCTTTACCAAAGTAAGCACTGTCTTTTTTTTTTTAAGGCCACATATTTAACCTCAAATAAATAGTTTGGGAGCAATATAAGATAATCCGATAGTAGTAGAGTGTAACGCAGAAGACCACAAAACTTGGTATCAGAAAGAGCTAAGGTCAAATCCTGACTCCAGTGACTATTAGCTATGAGATCATGGTAAGTTATTTTACCCCTGTATATTAGGCAAGATGGGATAGGTTCTGCTACAGTAAAAATGTGCCAAATAGCTTGGTTTGGTTTCTTGTTCATGTGCCAATTTGATCGATGCAGGTTGGGCACCAATTCTTGGTGGCTCTGCTCCAAGCAGAGACTCAAAGATTTGGCTCCTCCCAAATTTTGACAATGCCACGTTAACCATGTAGACTCTATGATTGCTATGGAAGGGGAAGCGAGTGTGGTAAACAGTATGGGGGTTCTAGGGCCAGGCCTGGAAATGATATGCATCACTTCTGTCCATTTGCCATTGTCCAGGCCCAGCAGCATGGTCTCACCTGTCATAGAGGCTAGAAAAGGTGGCCATCCAGTATGAGCACATACAATCGTCCCTGCCACACTGTCTAAGCATCTGTGCAATGAAGGGATTGCAGTAGGACCTACTGAGGTGGTTTCTGTGTAACTAGTTGCTCATACAAAAGTAGTTATTATTATTTAAATTTGAGCTGATATAGGTACAATTAATCTGTCATAAAATTAGGTCTGGGTTGTAGTCAGATTCATAGAGAAAGTAGAATGATGGTTACAGGAGCTGGGAGCGGGTAAAGGGGAGTTACTATTTAAAGGGCACAGAGTTTTAGTTTTACAAGGTGAAAACATGCTCTGCAGATGGATGGGGATGATGGTTGCACTACCGTGTGAATGTACTTAATGCTACTGACCTGGGCACTTAAAAATGTTTAAAATGGTAAATTTTATATTATATTTTACCACAATTTAAAAAAATAAATAATTGTTTAAAAAATTAGGTATAGGTTAACCTGGCTCTAGAACATGGTGAGAACAGTGGTGTTTGTGTCAAATGGTAGTCAGGTTGGTTCTGGACCTAAATTTCTGAGGAAATGAAAGAGTTTTAGATAATTTGCTCTGTGTTTTATCTAAGGAATCATGGTGTTTAAAGTTCTTAAAGTCTGTCTGGAAGGTAAGGTCACTTATTAATAGAAAAGAATGAAAGATAAAGTCGTAATAATCCCAGCCTTCCTTTTCCCAGGCTCTCCCAACATGCTCGCTGGCTCTCCTGCCTCCCAGTCTACGTCAGTCTGGGCCGCCTGGGCCGCCTCAGGGCTTAATCCTAGCTCCAGATCATCCAGCCGAAGTTCCCACCCTGGCTGCATATCAGATTCACCTGGGAGCTTTAAAAATATATGGATACCCAGGCCACAGCTCAATTCAATTAAATCTGCCCCTCCAGGGTGGAGCCTGGGCACCAGTGCTGCTTTAAAAGCTCCCCAGCTGATTTTAATGTGCACCCGGGCTGAGAAGCGCTGAATAGTCTGTTCTGGCTTCTTCCCAGCTGCCTTTCTGCAGAGCTCCGAAAAGCAGGGCACTTCAAACCAGAGTCAGGCTTAAGCCTCATCTCAGGTCCCTCCAGTGTGGTCTCAGGCACCCCGGATAACTTCTCTGGTCCTTAGTCTTCTCATCTGTGCCCTGGGGGCAATGAGAATGGATGGGATAATACGTGGGTACAGTGCAGTGCCTGGCAGGCAGGTGAAGTGCTTGCTGCACGATGGGACATGTTATTATGAACGCTTCCGGGGACTGTCGCTTCCTGGTGTGAGGACGAACTTGCTATTTTCCCACGGGAGTTCTTTAACTTGCAGTTTGTTGCCAGCTCCATCAGGATCCCTCAGATTCTGTCAAAGGGGAGGAAGGGGCCTCCCCTTTTTGTCCCTTAACATGCCCCCTCCCCTAGCCAGCCACCTGCTGCTCTTTGGCACATTCTAAATCCTATTAAGCAAAACCAAACACAAATAAAAATGATTGAATACAGATTTCTTCCTAGCATGCACCTGCCAAGAAGTGTGACGGAAAGTTTTTTAAGGGGTGGGGGTGGTGCCTTTAACCACAGCTCACTGGCATTTGTTCAGGCTGATTTGAAGCTTAGGAAAGGAACGCATTATTGAGTTGGTGCCCATCTAAGTTAAACCGGGCTTGGTTCTTAATCTCCCTAAATAAACCAATCCGACAGGCCAAGGCAAGAGGCATGCGGGGGCCAGGCCACTGGAACTGGTGGGAACGTCAAGGCAGCTGGGGCACAGAGGGGTGGAGGCTGGGAACATGCTCCAGAAGCTAGCCTAGGGATGGAGTAACCTTGAACTTGGTCAAAGCAGGAGGAGAGGCCCAGAAGCAAAATTGCCAGGATCCTATGACCCTCAGCCTGCTCCCAGACATTGTCACAAGCATGAGTTTTATTCTTGCTTTCTTTGTTATACTTAAATGTAAAATTGAATTCAAGTCTAGCCATCACCTACCAGAGTTCTTTTCTTGGGAAGGGTCCATTTGGGGGTAAGGTGGAGGAAGCTGGAGACTTATAAATAATCCAGATCATCTCCAGAGGGTCCTTTGCTGCCCGGTTCTTATCGGACAATGCTGACAAGCCCATTGTCTGAGACTCCAAAATCTCCCAGGAAATCATGCTTGGCACGTTTCCTCCAAGGTGCTACCCACACAAAGGCACCTCCTGCCACCCCTCCAAACCCATTCTCTTCTAGTCTTTGGGAACTTCCCTCCTGGCACTTGCCACTTTGAGGTCACTCATTTAACGGCTCAGTGCCTTAGTTTCCTTATCGATAAAGTGAAAACAATTGCGTCTTCCTCATGGGGTTGCATCGTAGCAGAGGACAAGTGAGTTCATGTAAAGCCCTTGGCACGGTGCCTAGCACAAAGTGCTGCACATGCGTTAGCTTTCGCTGACACTCAGAGGGCCCCCCACCCTCAATACCTCCTCAGCCCCCACATCCCTCGTCCCCCTTCTAGCACTTAGGCTCCTACTCCAAGCTTTCAAAAACAGAGGCCTCTTCCTCTGCCCTAAGGATAAAAAATACCCTTAAGATTCCAAGCTTCCGAGCTCTGCTTCCTTTTCGAGGAAAGGAAAGACAAAAAGAAAAAAAGAAAAAGAAAACCTTTCATTTTTTTTTTTACCAACTCATCTACAAATGCAAGGACAAACAAAAACTAAAACCTCAATATCTCTTTCAGAAGCTGGGAGCCTACGGAAGAGGAGGATCCAATTCCCCAAGAAGGAAGGCAGGGCATTCATTCACTTGTTCACTTTGCATTAAGCACCTACTGTATACCACCAGTAAGATAGGCCCCCTGCCTTCAAGGTGGGCTCGGCTTCACATTGGGATCACCTGGGGAGCTTTTAAAAGTGCCAAGCCCTCCAGACCCATTAAGTCAGAATCTCTTGGGGTGAAACCCAGGCAGCAGTATTTTTAAAGTTCCCCAGAGGAGTCCAATCTGTAGCCAAGGGAAGAGCCAGTGATCTGGTGAGAGAGGCAGATAAAAGATTATTACAATCTGATGTGGCCGGAACAGGCAAGTGATGGAATTCCATCTCAATAAAGCCGATAAAGACAAACAAACAAACAGGCAAGTGTGGGGGTGACAGGAGCCCAGGGAGGGCAACCTGATTCTGACTCGGGCTGAGGCTAGGACTCAACGAAGATTCCCGAAGTGGGGGAGTATCCTCTCTGCTTAGATATCAGCAGTAGCCAGACATGCTGAGATAATGAAGGGGAAAGTGTTCCCTGAGTTCTCATTTGTAAAGCAACAACCCCTTATATTATTGACAGTATAGGACACACTGCATAATTAAGTCTGTTAATGAGTATTAATAAAATTGGCGCATTTTTTCATTTAGATTAACACTTCTCAGGGCTCAGGAATAGCTTTTGGTGGTTTGGTTGGAGCCTATCAGGAACTCTGGGGGAAGAGGTCTAGTGTGGGAACAAAAAAGCAAATCCTGGACCAGAACCCCTCTGTGGCAGCTTCGACTCATCTTTTCCCTCCTCCCTGGGTCTGAGAAGTCACCAGTCCTTAAGTTAGGTCTCTACGATAACCAGACTCCAGACATGGCCCCTAATAAGTCCTCCCTTCCCTGTGCTTGCATGCCACTCCTGACATCAGAGATGCGGTCCGTCTTCTCTCCCTTGGGATCTAGACTGGCCTATGACTTGTGTGGATCAGTAGAAGGTTGTGGAAGCAACTTTCTGAATTTCCAAGTCCAGGCCTGAAAAGGACTAGCACTTGCTACCTTGTCTCTCTGGAGCCCAGATGCTGCCATGCTATAAAGAAGTGCAGGCTAGCTGACGACACAATCAGAGATTATGCACGTAGAGAGTCCTGGGAGGGTGCTATGGACTGAATTGTGCCCCATCCCCCCAAAAAACCTCACGTTGAAGTCCTAATCCCCAGTTGTGGCTATATTCGGAGATAGGGCCTTTATGGAAGTAAATAAGGTTAAATGAGATCATAAGGGTGAGATCCTGATGTGACATGCACGAAAGAAAAGCCAAGTGTACACAGAGCAAGAAGGTGGCTGTCTACAAGCCAGAAAGAGAGCCCTCCCAAGAAAGTAATGCTGCCAGAAATTTCTCGGACCTGCCAGCTCCAGAACTGTGAGAAAATAAACTTCTATTGTTTAAGCCACTCAGTCCATGGTAGCTTGTTCTGGCAGCCTGAGCAGATTAACACATAGGAGGAGAGGTCAGCCTGGAAGCTCCAGGTCTAGCCCTGCTCCCAGGTGAATGGAGACACATGAAAAACCCCAAGTGAGACCAGCAGAAAATCGCCCAGCTGAGCTCTGGACAAACACATAACCTACGGAATCAGGAGAAAATTTAGAAATCACTGTCTAAGCCACTAAGTTTTGAAATCTTTTGTTATATAGCAATAGTAACTGGAGAAAAAGTCCTCCTTTAGCACCTTTTCTTTCCATTGTATGGCACTGCAGTCTGACCTAACTAAGCTCATTTGCTCACATCCAATTATTAGCTGGGTAGCTATTAGTAGCCTGCCAATAGGGGTTTTTAACCTGAGAGTCATAGAATTCAAGAAAGTCTGTAAACTTGGATAAGAAAAAAAAATGACATTTTTATTTACATTAATCTTTAACTGAAATTTAGCATCGTCCTTAATTATGATATAATAAGCCACACTAGTATAAGAGTGCTTATGACTGTCATTAATAGAAATCACAGATTTTTTCATATCACATTATAATTGTTAGCAAGTATCTTAAAATATTTTTCATGCTTATCACAACCTACTGCTAGGTCTTACTATTTAAGATAGCAATAAAAATTACATGTATTATTATAATAAAGTATTTATTAATATTTTGATAACTGTACTTCAATGTAATTCACTTCCTCTGTAATACCAGTATTTTGTGTTATGCATTTAGAACCATTATCTTGCTTCATAGCACTGCTAAAGGGGTCCTTGGCCCTAAAAAGAAATAAAAGTCCCTGAACCAGAAGTAGGTATAGGCCAAAGTTCTCTACTCTGCCAATTTCTCACCACGTTGCATTGTGAGTCCTGCCGTAGACATTTATTAGAGAGCTGGCACTAACACAGTTCCTACAACTTATTCTGGAAGCAAGATCAAGTTCTGGTTCCATCGCTTTTAAGGAGTTCCTACAGCACCGCATCTGAAAAGTTCGTTCCGGGCAAATATTCTAGTTTCAGCCAACTAACATCTAGACACTATAATCCTGCCTTAGGAACTTTTCCAAAGATGATCATAAAAACAGCTTGAATAAGAATAATATAATAATGGCTAATATTTAACTGGGAACTTCCTACTTGCCAGACACTGTTCCAAGTGTTCAACATGAATTAACTCATTAAGTCCTCAAAACAACCAGGTGAGGTAGGCATATTATTATGCCCATGTTACAGGTGAGGCTCACAGAGGTTAGTAACTTGTTCAAGGTCACCTAGCTTATAAGTAACAGAGATAAATGTGGAGCACATCAATTAAGTCAATCTCTGCTGGTAGAATCCAGGTATTTTTCAAAGCTTCCTGCTCATTGATCACAATGTGCAGCCAAGTTTAAGAACTCATGGACTATTAGACTCCCTGGACTCCTGAACTCTGTTCATGCAAGAGCAAAAGTCTCTGTATAATATTTCAAGAGCATCTGCATATCAAAAATACTACTGATTTCACAAATGGAAAAAATAATTTCTAGCACCCATTATGTTAATTAACAAAGCCTCTGATATTGATCCAAGATACAGATAGCTGAAAACTTGTGGTAGTCACTTCAAGAGGTTGGACTTCTAATCTGAAATGCTAACCAATCTCCCCTGGAGTGTTCTGATTAGAACACTTAAAATGTTAATTGTCTCTAGAATATAGAACAAAACTAACCCATGTACATTTGCATATTATAGTATCTCTGTTAAAATATTTAATTAAATTAAATTACCATCACCTTCACTCCCCTCTTTTGTTGAAAAACCTAACAATTTTCCTCACCAGTTAAAGCTTTCTAAATCACCTAATAATGTTAACAACTCTTTTTCTACCATCAAATCTACATCATGTAACTTCAATATCAGGTGGTATTTCCTTGCCCCTTGAGATCAAGATAAGGTCACCTCAAGCTACCTTGGCCTCCCCTTCATACTTCACCAACACCATTCCGTCAGGGGCTGGGATTTTACTCTACTTGCAATCTAATAAGTTAATCTGCCACAGTTCATGGATGCCGGCAGAAGACACAAGACTCCTGAGTCAGAAACAAAGGGATTTATTACTCATAGCATAGCAAGTAAAAGAGCACGATGTTGGTATTGGTTCTCATTTCTCCAAAGTTCTATAGGAAACAACATGTAGGAGCCCAGACGGATGCTACACATACCACGGTTTTGCATCACAGACAAAGAACATTGCGCTTAGGGATCACGTATTATCCCCTTTAATCTTTCAAATCCTAAGAGGTAGGTATTTCCACCAGCCTCATCATCCTTCAACTTTACAGAGGAGGAAACTGAGGCACAGAGAGCTACAAACAGTAGAGCTGTGATTCAAACCCTGCCCCGCCCCTATGCTAAGCAGAATAATGGGTTCCCAAAGGTGTCCATGCCCTAATCTCCAGATACGTTACCTTGTATGACAAAAGGGACTTTGTAGATGTGATTAAGTTAAGGATCTTGAGCCGATTACATTCTGGATTATCTGGCTGGTCCCAAATGCAAGGATCTTTATAAAAAGAAAGTTAGAGTCATAGATTGAAAGATGCTATCGGCTTTGAAGATGAAGGAGCACAAGCCACAGAATGCAGGAGGCCTCTAGAAGCTGGAAAAGACAAAGAAATAGATTCTTCTCTAGTCTCCAGAAGGAATGCAACTCTGTCAACACGTTGATTTCAGCTTCGTTAGACTCATTTAGGACTTATGACCTCCAGAAATAGAACTAATAAATCAGTGTTGTTTTAAGCCACTAAGTTTGTGGTAATTTGTTACAGCAGCAACAGGAAGCTAATACACCCCCCAGTGACTGCTAGGCACCATGATGTTTTCAAGATGCATGTTATTTTTAAATAAATTTACACTTGATAGAAACAGCACAGAAGGCGTGTAGGATCCAGAAAGCCCCTCCAGCTACTCTGTATTGTCAGCTCCTGGAATCCTCGACTAGGAAATCAGTAGAGACAGGGCAGTGTGGTGGTTCGGGACAGCCCTTCTGGAACTGGCGATCTGTGAGACGATAAACAAGTTATTTAGCCTTCTTGTGCCTCAGTTTCTTCATTTGCAGATGGGAATGAGGATAGAAGAAACTTCAAGGGCTGGGAGAATTAACGAAGGCTTGGAGGCGTGCCCAGCATATGGCTATCAGCTATTATTATTGAAGGACTTTTAGTCCCGTAGAAGCCTGTTAAAATTTAAGTAGTGGAAGAGATGATGGGGGGTGGGGAGGCAGAGGAGAAAGGAAGGGGGAGGGTCACTTACTGAGCCCCTACTGGGTTCCAGGCTCTGTCTTGGAAACTCCAGACACACTATCTTATCTTGCCAAGAGGTGAGGCTCAGGAGGATAAAATGCCCAGTTACACAGCAGAAAAGAAGAGGCAGAATTCAAACCCAGATCTGTCAGATTCCAAAGCCCCGTCTAGAACCACATCTCACAAAACCTCAGCAAGAGCAGCCAGAAATTGGAGAGAAACTGGCAAGTTCGTTCTTTTTTTCCCTCGAGCCTGTTTTACCATCTATGTAATGGAGATGAAGTGAAAAAGACCTGCCTCCCAAGAAATCGAAAGAGATAATATGCGTGAGCTTCCTCTGCAAACCATGACGCACCATTCAAACGACAGGGGTGCGCATGATTACTGGAGAAGTCAGCTGGGATGAGATTGAGAAGAGGCAGCAGTGGGATGGCCAAAATGTGGACACAGCAGCTGGAGACGGGGAGCAAAGTCCAACCCAAGACACTTCATTAAAGCAGCATGTGGTCTGAAGGGCAGCTCTGGGCTAAGCACTGTGTGAGGAGCTGGACACTCAGTCCTCAGGCCAGCCCTGTCTCCCCTGGAGTGTCGGATTCTTTTTCCTTAGAGAAAGAAGAAGCGGAGCCTTTGAGGGAAGTGCGTGAGCATTTCTCAGAGCCACAATTCATTTTCAGCAACCGCGACTGAAATGCTGAGTGGCGGATGTTCTGGCCCAGAATGTATCAGCTGATGGGTTTTCCAGCAACGAGTGGCCAGATCTGTGAAGTCAGTTAGCAACCTAATCTAAGAGCAGATGTTCTGTGGTGGAAAAGAGGTGTCTGTGTCCCGTGCTCCCAGGTAGGGTGACCAACTCTCCTGGCTTTGTCAGAACTGAGGGGTTTCGTGGGACACAAGACTTGCAATTCTAAAACCAGGATGCCCTCAGCAAAGTAGAGCAAGTTGGTCGCCTTATTCCCAGGACTCTGCATCTCCCCAAAGCTCCATTGGGAACTCTCCCCAACCTGCCTTGGAATCAAGGATCTCAAGCCCCTGAGTTTGGATTTCTTGCCTGAAGTGGAGATTGGTCATGTTTCCAAACCAATTGCAAACACTGTCCATTTGTTAAGTGCTTTACAGTTTGCAAAGTGTTTTCACGAACATCAACATGTCTAGACTTTAGAGCAATTTCATTGCTAAGGAAATTAAAAGGTCGCAATATTAGGAATGCTTTAAGCTGTAAGGGACAGAAAATATAACTAGAGTGGCTTAAGCAAATAAGTTGTATTTTTCTTAAAACAAGAAGTTCAGAGGTAAGCAGCTGCTAGGTTTGATTCAGTATCAACATGATGTCAAGGTGGTTGTCTGCCGTGCTCCTGGTTGTAAGGTGGCTGCCACAGCTCCAGACATCTAGTTGCATTCCAGGCAGGAAGAAAGGAGAAAGAACAACACCAGTGGAATCCTACTTATGTTTCTTTGCCCAGTACAGTGTCACATGACACTCCCAGCTGCATGACCATTATAGAAATCAAGTATTTAGCTTCGTAACCTTTACAGCAGAGGAAGGTAAGACATAAAAGGTACCTATAGTATCTACCACAATAGAAAGAGAGGACCACTTACTAGAGGCTGGAAGAGGCTAGAATGACAGGATATCGTGGGCCCCAGTGGTTCCCAACACTCGTACATCAGAATCCCCTGAAGATCTTTTAAAATAATGATGCCCTACCCCAGATCGCTTAGATCAGAATCTCGGGGGCTACAGCCCGGCTTCGCTATCTGTAAAAGTTCCCCAGTGGATTAAAATGTGCAGCCAGTCCTCCAGAGCAGCGCTGTCCAACATGTAGCCGCTATTGAAGACTGACACTGACATTAAAATAGATTAAAATTTAAAAAAATGGAAAATTTAGCTTCTCAGTCACACTGGCCACATTTCGAACCTGGGGCAGGTGGCTATGGTATCGGACATTTCCATCTTTGCTGACAGTGCCGTGATTGGATGGCACTGTTCCAGAGGCATCTGAGAGTAAGAACCTGTTCCGAATTTCAAGGTCCCTTAAATCTGGTCCGATTCAAGTGGGGCAAGTCAGATGGGCCTGACCTGAAGGCAGTGTAGAGGAGTGGTGAAGGGCATGAACTGTGGAGCCAGACGGCCCGGGTTTGAATCCCAGATCCCCCGCTTACTGGGCGGGTGACTCGGACAAGTCACTTTCCCTCTCTTTCTCCATCTGTAAGATGGGAGTGGCGATAGGGTACCCCCTCCTAGGGTCGCAGTGAGAACTCCAAGCTGATTCGGAAAATGTGCTGGGAATAGTGCCCTGGCACATACTGCCTGCTATACATTTCAGCTGTCTTTGTTACTCGAGAGGCCTGACAGGTGGCCCTGACTGGACATATCTGCTGTGTCACCCTTCAGCCCCTAGGGGTCCCAACTGGGGCCCTGGCACTGGTGTTTCCATACCACACCTTGTTCTGAGTCTGATCTCCCAGTCCTAGACAGCAGGCCCACTAGCAGGCCCACTGGCCGGCCCACTGTGACCCCTGGCTGTAGGCTGAGTGAGAGAATGAATGAATGGACAAACACGAACACATCCTTCTGTGCGTTCACCAAGGATAAGCAGACCCTCTGAATTGTAACTGGGTCCTGGATGCAGCTGCTCCAGAGGGTACGGGGGCAGAAGTGAACTGTGTGGTCCTGGGCAGGTCGCTGGGCCTCTCTGAGCACCATGTACCTGATCTGTAGACTCAGGGGTTGGAGCCAATACAGACTATAGCTTCTGAAGAGCATGAAATCTCTGAAACAGGCTGTTCCCTCTTTGGGAAAACTACAGCTTTCTAACCAGGATGCTAGCTTTCCACTGGCCTTCTTCCCGGGTCTCTGAGCTCCCTAAGGTGAAATGAGGCTCCCAGGACTGCCACCCCTGCCTTCTCTGTCCTCTCTGTCTCTCCAGGCTGTGTTAAGTGTCTAGGAATGGGATCTTGGGTTAGGAAGATGCGACTTTACTGTACCAGAAATTAGCAAGATGTCCTCTCTCTGCCATATGAAGGTGCTCAGAAAGTGGGGGGCGACACCCCTCAAAGAGCCCACCTCCCTGGGAAGGAAGGGCATTTGCAAATGCAGCAACCTTGAGCCTCCGCACATCTGCTCCCCGCGTGCGCATTCCATTCTGTAGCGTGGCAGACACGCCGCGATGGGCCCCAGTCATTAACTGGCTGTCAGGTTCTTCAGATGATGGAGCTAAAAATAGCGCGCTATAGATAGAACCTTCTCCCACGCAGGCAGCACAGGCTGCAAATGGAAGTGTAGAGAAGAGGCTGTGCCGCTCTCTCTCCCCAAAGAACGGTTCGTGCCCATTTCCAGCCCCCCGCCGCACTTGTGGGCAATGCCCCATGCCTCCAGCAGCATCCCTCCCTCCTGACCCGCAGATGCGCCCAAATGTTCCAACTCCGCGCGGCCCTGCGGGGCGCGCAGCGGCGGGGTTCATTTGTATGCTGCACCCTGGATAAAAGTGATAAGGCCCCAAACACTCCAAGGAGACAGCACAGATGAAACGCGGCGCTGCTCGCTCGGGAGGTGAGCTATTTATAGAATCCAAATATCAGCATTTTCCACCCATTTACACAAAGCAATTTCAGCCTTTTCAGATGAGAAAAGAGCAGCCCGGGCAGTCATTCATTCGGGTGCTGGAATCACATTTGGGGCCAGGAAGCCCTGATTTTATAGGAAACCTCGAGGCAGGTTCGGATTAAAGATCAATGGCATCATAAAATGTAGGCTGTCATATTTTTGCTGTGAACATGTCCTGGTAATAAAAAATGTTGTTTTAGTAAATAAACTCGGAGTGATGTATTGTGAGCTGCAGTTTATCCCCAGGCCTCACCCTCAGCGCTCGAAGCAAAGGACTTAGAGAATAGGACAAGCAGCCAGCCCTGTAGAAAGCGTCCGCAGCTGAGCCCACCAGCTGCCCGCAAGCCTCTGACCCTCTCTCACCCTCAGAGCCAACCGTGCAGTGTTGGGCATTTCTCTGCCGAGATGCTCACTTTGCTGCTTCTTTAAGGAACCTATGAACATGTATTCCCAAATAATGATGAGGCTGGCAGCTGAATTGGCTGGCTAGCAGTGCAGACCCTGGGGACAGACAGACGGGGTCAAGCAGGGGACCTGCCACACCTTAGCTATGGATCTGGGAAGTTACTTAATCCCACTAAAGTTCAGAGTCAGCACTGTTTAATGAGGATATGGTAATGTCTGTCTGTCTGTCCATCCGTCCATTTCACTGGGCAAAGACCCTTGTGCATGTAAACCACCCCCTCCAAACCTGGCATTTCCGGCCCCACCTGCTGATTCGGTCAGACTAAGCAGAGAAGGGAGCTGGCATAGGGCTGTCTTTTTCCCAGTTCCCATCTCATTTCCTGCTTCCTCCCCAGCTCACCTCTCTCCTCACTGTCTAGACTGGCGATTCTCAAACTTTAGGGTGTCATCAAAATTACCAGGACAACTCATTAAATCCCAGAATGCTGAGCTCCACCTCCAGAGTTGGCAATTCAGAAGGACTGGGGTAGGGCCCAAGAATTTACATTCCTAACAAGTTCCCAGATGATGCCAAATGACATTGATTCCATCAGGGGCCACACTTTGAGGACCAGTGGTCTAGAGAAACTCATAGGAAGGTGGAGGACTAGGACATTCTGATGTCACTCATCACATCTTGTAGAGTCTCAGTACGTATGTTCTTTAGGTCTTGCTGAGCCTGGGGCCTTTGAAACACACAAATAAGTATATAATTACAAATATAATTGAGATGGCTGGTATGTAGGCAAACAGCCAGTCCTGAGAGAACCTACGGGGGGGACTTGGTTTAGGATCCATAAGGACTGCTCTGAGGACATAACCATGGCAGCTGAGAAGGCATGGAATTCTCAGCGGATTTTGAGTGAGGGTGCATAGAACTAGGCGAGGAGCCATCAGAAAGCATGGCGAGAAGGGAGCCCAGCTTATGCCTTGGAGCCGCATTGCCAGGGAGGGAAATGAGAGGAAAGGAGAGAATGTAGTAAGTCTGAGTTGCCAGCCCAGAGAAATTCACTTCCAGCTGTGGCCTCCTTGAGACTCCCTGATAAGAGGTCAGAACAGACGTGCAGGCCCCTCTTTCTCACCATCCATCCCTATGCCTTGTCCCTCCCCTGGCCCCTCCCACCTGCCCTGGGTGCCTTGCCATCCTTAACTGTTCTCTTCATTGTTTCGATTGCTGCGTAATAAACCCCAACACGTAGTTCTCACATTTTCGTGGGTGGGTTGGTTGGCTCTTCAGCTGGACTCTCCCGGGCTCACGCACGCAGCCATCCTCAGCCAGCAGGTAGGCTGGGGCTGCGGGGCCGTCTGGACTGGCCGTCTCTCTTCGCGTGGTCTTTCCTCGCGGGTTCTTTGTCCTATAGTGGTCTCAGGGCAGTTCCAAGACAGTGAGTTGGGAGCCATAAGGCCTCCTGAGGCCTAGGCACCATGACATATCTATCGTCACTTCCGTCACCTTCTGTGAGTCGAGGGAACCTGGAAGGCAGGAGGGGAGGGAGAAGGAGCTTGTTCCTTTCTCTTCGTGTTCTGTTCCCACCTGCGGAGCCTCAGCAACAGCCTTCGGCCTGGCGGCAGCAGTTGCTTCCCGTCTTCCCCACCCTTCCAGATCCAGCCTGGATGCAGGTCCTGCAGAGCTCATTGCCCTTGGCTC
The DNA here is from genome assembly GCF_000325575.1 of Pteropus alecto. Classification (NCBI taxonomy): domain Eukaryota; kingdom Metazoa; phylum Chordata; class Mammalia; order Chiroptera; family Pteropodidae; genus Pteropus; species Pteropus alecto. The sequence goes on along the minus strand of NW_006441953.1, from coordinate 18,632,544 downwards.
TAAATCCCAAGAACCCCGACCTCTTCCTGCTCCCTCTTAGCTGCTGCCTCTTGGATGCCTCGCTGTTCCTTTTTTGCTTTTTTAATATTCTGTTCAGCCAATTCCCTATGTTAAACTATCTTTGTTAAAAATAGTGGATTTGGTTTTTGCTTTCCTGACTAAATCCTAAGTAGCACTTAGTCTATCAGCTAACGTGTGTTTTGCTGCAAGTATCAGACACCCAACTCTTGGTGGATTAAACCCTAAGGACATTTATGGTTTACTCGGGAAAATGTCTGGAGGCTGAGAGTCGGAAGGCTGGCTTCGTTCCTCGACATTGCTGCAGAGGACTCGGGCAGGTTCTATCTTCCTGCTCTGGCATCTGTGGGAAATTGTCTTTTCGTCTTCATGTCTGTCACCACAGAGTAGCAAGTTGGCGGCTGCAGCCCCAGACGTGGTGGCTCCATTCAAAGGCAGAAAGCAGAGGGACATCCAGGGTAGTGAGAAAGAACTTCCTTGATCAGTCCCTCTCTCTCTCTCTCTGTCTCCTTTCCCTCTTAAAATTTCTTCAACAGAATTTCCCTTACATTTCATAGACCCAAACTCGGACAACGGTCTACTCCTAACTGCAAGGGAAGCTGATAAATCTAGAAAAGGAGGCTGGGGTTACCGTGACAGGCTGAGGTCAATCATCACGTCCCACCTAGGGCTCTACATACTATCTTTTAAAAAGTCGGGGCTCTGTTCTCAGTGGGGGAAGGGGAGGGAGTGGCAGCAGCGGGGAAACAGTCCTCCATGCAGCTGCTGGTCTCGACCGCCTCCCTTGCCCCCTGGAAGATCCATCGGCACTCAGTGTTCTTCCAGGTCCCCTTATCCAGAACTCACTGCAAACTCTGGGCCCACCATGCAGCACAGGAAAGGAGGACTGATAATAAAGCTCTGGCCCTCCCATTGCCAAGCATGCAATAGGATAAGCCTGAGGTGACCTCTCCCGCTGTCTTGGCTTCCACACTCCTAGCTGAGGGCCCTGTGTCCAGCCAGCTAGGGAGACGCGTCTCTCCCCTCAGGCTCAGTCGGTCTGCATGTGATCTGGGCTATGTGGCAGGAGTCCCCTTCAGAAGAGAGGCACAGGCCTTAAAAAATTCAGAGTCTCACCAGGGCCCTGCCTTCCCCTTCTTCATGCTCCCACCCACTCGCGGGCCTGCCTATTTTGAATAGGGAAATAAAGGAATTTAGAAGGATGTGTTTCTTTTCAAAAGTGCCTGGCTTTGCAAAACTGCTCTCTTACTAAAGAGGGTGAAAATGCCCCAGTCCTGGAAGCCGGGGGACACCACCTCAGGCTTGTTCAACTGCCCTCTCCCCACCCCTGCCTCTCTATCATCGCCCCATGCCCGTATTGCATGGGAAGACACTGAGGGTTGCGCTTTCTCACCCCACGCCAGGGACCTGGAGCTTCCCCTGACCCGTGCCCCGCCCAGTACAACAGGTCTAAACTCCATGTTTCCTAAAGCAAGGTGGACCCGGTACCTGTCTGTGGCCTGCTAGGAACAGGGCCACACAGCAGGAGGTGAGCAGTGGGCAAGAGAATGAAGCTGCATCTGTATTGGCAGCTGCTCCCCAGCGCTGGCATCACCGCCTCAGCTCCACCTCAGACCATCAGGCGTTAGATTCTCATAGGAGCACTGGTCTCTGGTGCCAAAAAAGATGGGGACTCCAGACCTGGAGTATCCCTGCCTATCTGGATACTTCTAAAGCTTTCTACTCCACCAGTGGCTAGCAGAGAACACAAAAGCAAAGACCAATTTATGGTCTTTATGTTATATTCACTTCTTCCTAACTCTGGCTGAGCCTTCATGATCCATGTTGGTCACTGCTCTATCCCCAAGGTATAGCACAGTGCCTGTCACTCTGTGGCGTTCACCAAGTGCACTCTGGACGGGTGAATGCCTTTGTTCCCTTCCCTTGATCTGACCTAGGTTGCCTGGCCCATCCCCCCACCACATCCCCAAATCCTACTGATCCCTCGGGGTCCAGCACACATTCGAGGAAGCCCTCGCATTCTCTCTAGCCGTCTGAATGACTTGGGGAGTTCCTTCTTTCTCTTCGGGCCTCCCTTGAGCCTCCTCCTGCCTTTCCTCTGCTTAGAAAAGATTTTGTTTGGCTATATGTTGGAGCAAGTGGCATGTGCATCCTGCTCATTCCAGGCACGTGTTACATATAGATGAGAATGGGAGACATTTTACTGTGCTTTGTATTTATTCCTCCATTTCCAGTGGCCAGCATCATCCTGGACACATAGCAGGCACTTACTGAATATTATTTGTTGAATTAGTAATAATTATTATTACATTGTATACATGTATACATACATTATATGTTATCTATAATGTATATATTAGTGTTATATTTTTTCTATGTGTTGCATATATTATATATACTGAGGTTTGCCCAAGGCCATGCAATTCTTAGAACAGAGAGCTGGAATCTAGTGCTAGTGCATTCTAAGGAAAGAGTATTGGCCAGTTGAGCTCAATAAATCCAGGAAGGCTTCTTGAAGGTGGGGGTAGATTTTACAGGACTGGAAGAATGTTTTCTTGGTGGGAGCAGGCAGAGAAAACCAAGGAAGACTAGGAGGTCCAGGGATAAAGCCGTTTGCCCTTTCCCTATTTCTCACTCATCTGGCTGAAGTCAGCAAACTTGAAAGAGCAACTGCTTTATTTGGTTCCAGCGAAAGATGGCTCCAAAGAACATTATCCTGATGTGCTGACTGTACCAGCCACCGCCACTGCTGGAAAAGCCGCGCCCGTCTCGGCATATCAGACCTTTTGGAAGAGTTCATGGTCAGTTATCAAGGCGCATTACTTTCCGGATAGGTATTCAGTGAATTGCAGAAACACCATCCACTGTAGCTAAAGGGCTCCTTCTCCATCTGCATAATTCTCGACGCTGTCAGTCAGCGTGACATGTGTGCATTGGGCCTCTCACCACCATCTGGCATCACAGCTCCCCCTGCCCCTCCCCCCTTCCTCCATCAGGAGTGGGGTCCTTAGCCAAGACTGTTCGTAAAGCAAGATCAGGACGTTCGGATGCGCCTGCGATGACAGCCATGATTTAGCCGCGTCAATTGCTTTATGACATTTCCATAGCTCTTCCTGGCTTTACCTCTGCAGTGGCCGGTTGAGAACTGCAGGAAGCAACAAGCAGAAATTGAATTTTCCACAGTATGCTCGTTCGAGAGGCTCATCCCTCAGTTCCACAGGCACTGAGAAGTTTCCAGCAGCTGTTACTGCCCCCAACGCTCTGCCCTGGCCAACTCCCCTGGGGGGAGCTGCCCCAACCCAGGAAGAGAAACTTGATTCAGGGGACAGACAGGGCAGTAAGAGTGTGCTCTTCTGTGCGGCCACTGAAGAGCTGGACAGAGGTCTTCCGCTGAGTATCCTGAGTGAGCTCAAGAGAACTGCCCATCGCGTTGACAATTTAGCCACACCCAGACTCTCAAGGGTGTCATGATGAGTGTAATTGTGTGGAAGACACATCAGCACCCACATTTGGCCAGTTCTCTAAATCCTTCGGACTCGAACAAAGAAACGTTCACCACAGAGTTCACAGAGGGGCCGGGAAGGGAGGCGGATTTCCTTCCCTGTCTGCTTGATCCCAGGACGATGGGCCGCGGTGAGGGTGCCAGGCGAACTGGTTATTCGCTTTCGTGCAAACTCTAAATCCTCTTTCTCTGACTAATTCACTCTAACACCTCTGAGGCAGGGGTCACCCTGAGTGATGGCTCCTGAGTTTTGGTGCGTAAAGGAATTTCCTGGTGGCTGCGTCAAGACCTGTGCAGTCTCTAGAGGTCCTGAATCTGTCGCTTTGAGATGAGCTCGGGAAAATGCATTTTGAACAAGCACTCGGCAGTGTTCTCTTGTAGGTGGTTCTCAGCTGTAGTAGGAACGTGGTTGCTACACCTAATGCCTTCCTCCCACATTGACTCAATCCTCAAGGGCCACTGCCAGGATGCGAGCTCTGGGAAGTTCCGTGCTTCCTCCTTTTCACCCCCAGACCTCGTGTGTGCTCCCAGGGCACAGCCTCTGCAATTTACTGCGTGGGATGACCCTCGCTGTCCTGTTTATCTCCCTCCCAAGGCATCGCTTGTTTTTCTCCAAAGGCAGGTGCCCCCACACCTGGTCTTGTGCTGGGTGTCCCTGTAGGCAGCGGCAGAAACCACACCATATTCCTCTCCATGTCTGAGAGTGCATAGCATGTGATGGGCTTTATAAATATTCGTAAGCAACTGCATCACATATAGATTAAATACTAATTTTGCTTCAGACCTTAGGATAGTTCTTAGTGAGGAGAAGAAAGACGGTAGACAAATAATTTTAGCCCAAATTGATAAATGGTGCTTAGAGTAAAGCGTAAAGCATGGAAGCTGTTAGATTGGGAAAGGTTTGAAAGAGGGAAATGCTCAGCTTCGGCGGGGACGGGGAGGAGGGGGAGGGTGCGGGGAAGCTCCGACAACGTGTGTAAGATTGTACACGTTTAGGACCATTCTGGAGGGCGATCTGGCAAAAATGACTAAAATCAAAGTGTCTCTTCCTTTTGATCCCAAAATTCTAGTTCTTGGGTCTTTTCCTAAGGAGATAACAGAATGAGGCACAAAGCTGTTCATCTGGGTTGTTCCCCAAACATCTACTGAGAACCTGCTCACCACAGGGCTGGACAGAGTGTAACTCAGGGGTGGGGCAGGAGGATATCAAGGCATGTGTGGGTCTGAGGAGAATCAACTCCAAGGGACATTTCAGAGCAAAAGGCTAGCAGCAATCTAAAAGTCCATCCATGGATGGCTGAGAGTGTGTTTTGATGTCACCATGTAACAGAATCCTAAGTAGCAAATCCCAACATTTAAAATGTTGCTGTGCATCTATAGTCATTGCTGGAGGAGGCTCTCTGTGACGTTGTTGAGTAAAACAATGCAAATTGGGAAACAGAAAATGTCTCATTATGTTGAGTGACACACAACTGTCTACATGAGTATATACATAGAGAAAGGTCTCGAAGACTTCACTGTCAAATGTCAGAACGTTCAATGGATTTGTTCCTGGTTGATGGGGAGTTTGACATTCTTTCTTCTACCTTCATGTATTTAAATTTCCTACAAGAGCGTTTACACAGAATGCAAATATTATCTTCGTAAACAGAATGAATAAATGAATGAGACAAAAGCAAAATAACTTTATAATTCAACCAAGGAACTAACTGCCTGGGAAGGCAAAACAGTGTTCACGGAAGACCTGGACGCCCTCACACTGTGCCCTGGGAGGATCTGAGCTCCTGAAGTGTTGGGACTAGGGCTGGCACATGGCAGCTATCCAATGACAGCTTGTGCACTTGGGGGCTGCTGCCCTGAGGTGAGACACGCTCACCTGAAAAAGCCTCATGGGGCTCCTACAATCTAACAACTGTTGGACTCCACGACCTTCCTGCATGTCTTCCAACTCCGAGGCTCTCAGAAGCTGAGGCGGCTATCAGACAAGTGAAACCAATCCAGGCCCCACGCCGGGCTGGGAGTTGGCTGGCTAGCCCTGGCTCTGGCTTGTTATTTCTGTCTGTTGAGGCTCCGCTGAACTGGCCGACTGATGAGACACAGCTGAGGCAGTTAAACTTCCCCAGCAACTACACGTGCTGTCAGGGTTATTCACAGCAGCTTGGGTTCCCTGCCCAAGACCCCTTTTCCCCAAAGATACCCTTCCAACCTGACTCACGGCTAATAAGCCCATACCCAAATTGATCTACAGCTGTTCTTCAAGTGTGATGCCAGACCCCTCATCCGAGCCAAGCTGTTTAGACTTGCAATAAATTGGGGCAATGTTTCATCCGGGCTTGTCATTGGTTTCAGAAACTGTTCTCCATCAGCAAAAACTTTTTTAAAATTTGATTTTGTTTAGGGCAGTTTTAGGTTTACAATAAAATAGAGAGGAAGCCACAGAGATTGCCCATGTACCCTCTGCCCCATGCATGTATGGCCTTCCTCATCATCAACACCACTCACCAGAATGGTACATTGTTTACCAAGGATGAACCTACGCTGACACACCACAATCATTCAAAGTCCGTAGTTTACCTTGGGGTTCGCTCTTGGTGTTGTATATTCAATGGTTTTGGACAAATGTACGATGACGTAGATCCATCATTATAATACCAGGCAGGTATTTTCACTGCCCTAAAAATCATTTGTGTTCTGCCTGTTGGTCTCCCCATGTCACCTCCCCATCCTTGGCACTCAGGGATCTTTTTATTGTTTCTATACTTTCAAAAAAGACTTTTCAGTGGAGACAGTAACACATTTTGGCAACATCATGAGTTTGGAGAACTGGCTTTCTCTTACTACCAGATATACTGCCAAAAGAGCTCCCCTCTATCTGCTAACACGGTTTGGTTCTTCCATGACTACGTGATTCGCTAATGAGAGAGAAAAGGGGACAGTGAACGTACCCCCTACGCATCCCATCTTGGCTTCTTTCCATCAGTTTGAGCTACAACCTCAAACGACATGGCCCAGATGTGAGAGGTAGGCTAGAAATTAAACACCAGTTGATCAACTCAGTACCAGACAGTTGCAGAAAAAGGAGAAGGGTGGTTATTTGGAACAAGGTGTCTGATGGTCCATGAGGACAAGAGCTACAGACCACATTAAGGCCAGCAGTGGCACAAGTCCTAGAAGCAATAGCCACCATGGTGGTGATAACAATGGTGGGAGAAGTAACAAATATAACAACAAACATTTGTGGAGAGGTCGGCCCTTTACAAAGCATGTTTCCATATGTAATCTCATTAGCTGAAGTTGAAAGACAGGTTTTCCCTTAAATACATAGCACCTAAGAGCCATGCAGGATCCATTCCTTCATTCATCCACTAATTCACCTAAAACACAGAGCTCCTACTTTTTTCCAGGCACTCTGCTAGGTACTTATATTAGTCAGGGTTCTCCAGAGAAACAGAACTGATAGGATGTGTCTATATAAAGGAGAGATTTATTTTAAGAAATTCACTCATGTGACTATGGAGGCTGGCAAGTCCAAAATCTGCAGGATAGGCCAGCAGGCTAGAGACCCAGGAAGAGCTAATGCTGTAGTTCAAATCTTCCAGCAAAGGCTGTCTTCTGGCAAAATTCCCTCTTGCTCAGAGGAGGTGAGCCTTTTGTTCTTTTCAGACCTTCAACTGATTGTGTAAGGCTCACCTACACTGTGGAGGGCAATCTGCTTTACTCAATATCAACTGATTTAATGTTGCTTTCATCCAAAAACACCTCAAAGAAACATTTAGAATAATATTTGACCAAATACCTGGGCACCATGTCCAGCCAAGTTGACACAGAAAATTAAATATGATAATAAAGAAGGCACTGAGCTGAATAAAACCAGCCCTCAAGAAGATCACAGACTAGCAGTAGAAGCAATAGCGTGTACTAGCATAGTAGTACAGCACAGGAAGGGATGTGTGCTATAAAAGAGACACAGATAACAGCGCTAGAAGTCTCAACGCATTTCCTTTGACCATGGGGAGGAGATGAAGGAGTGAGTTGCTCATGGAAGGCTCTTTGGAGGAGTAGAACTTGAAGTGGAAGCTTGACGGATCAGTAGAATTTGGACGTGTGCATGTAAAAGGAGGAACTTGACACCAGGTAGATGAAAGAGCATGATCTGAATCTGTTCAGGGAGCAGCTGGGAATTTATTGTAGTTGTGTAAAGAATTAGCAACAACATGGCAATCAACAGAGTAAACAAAGGACATTACCCCTGGTTCTTTCTTGTCCTCTTCCACCTTTCCGTTTGCTGTAGTCTGACTTATTTCTTTGTGTGGCTATAATTAACTCTGAGCAAGGCAGGTTGTAGGAGACAGGCTTCTACTACGTTGCCCCAGCATCTACTATATCCCATCAGTAGTTTCTCTCCTGGGAACCACTCCCTCTCCAATCTCCAGCCCATACTCCTCAGTTTGCACGCCACCACTGGCTCTGAGATAAACCACGTGACCCAGTGCTGAGACAGTCAGTCTCACACACTCACCGCTAGGGCGATTGATTGGTCAAGGATGAATATGTAACACCACTGAGGCCAGTTATCCCCCCTGAGCTGGATTATTGACTCTTTTACTTTCACCATGAATACAAGAGGTGATAGAAGCAAGACTAATGTCCCTGTGGAGTCAGAGACTAGAGCTCACACACTGGGGGCAGAACAGAGAAGGGAGAGAAGGTGGGTCCTGGTACCTTCAAATACAGCCCACAGAACATGGCGGAGGTTTCCGGTAATATTAACCACAACCATTTATTGAGCACTTACTGTGAGTCAAGCACTAATATATTTTGTCTCTTTTAGTCCTCTCAACCTTGAAAGGTAGTTTCTATTATCCTCCATTCTATGGCTGAGAAAACAGCCTCAAAGATTTTTAAAAACTTCCTCAAAGACACCCTCCAAAAGGCAGCAGTAAAATCAAGTCTCGAACCCAGATCTCCCCGGTGTTGAACCCCAAGCTCAGTGTTAAGAGACTACAGAAATCTCAGAAATCTAGAGATTTGGGTCACTCGGTCTGGAGCGGAGCCCAGCATTGGTATTTTCTCAAAGCTCCCGTGGTCCTGATGGGCAGCCAGGATGGAGGTCACGTGGGATGCAGTTCTCAACTCTCAAGTAGCTTCGGCCACTTCCAAGAAACCATGTGACTCCACACTCCCAGCCGCTCAGGGCAACTCCGAGTTTGACTAAACACTTCCACTTGGATCACACGGGTCCCGTCAGCCCCTGACTGATGGAACCGCAACCTGATCTGGAGGGTACAAGTGAGGGGTGGAGGTGGGCTAGGCAAAAAGAGGAGAATGCTTCTTCCCTGTTTTATTTGGCCTGTCATTTTTAGAAAACACACTTTATAGCACTAGGATGTAACGAAACGCAGCTGCAGTGGGAACCTCTGGGGGATGGTGGCTCCTGGCTTGTCACCACGATCCATGTTTTGTTCCACTCCACTTACAAGCACACATTTCTCTGTGATATGCAGGGGACAGTATATGCAGCTGGTCCCACCACACACATACCACAGCGAGGGCCAGGAGCGGGACTGGCTGTGACTGGGCAGGAGCCAGCACTCCATGTTGGGGGGCTCTTTGGTTTTTCAGTGGTTGGAGCAGTGAGGGTTGGGGCTGGGGGTCATTTGCGTGTTCTCCGGGGTTGGCCAAATGTAATCATTCAGAAGTTCCTGTCTGAACACTCCTCCTTGCTTTAAAGAAAAATGCCTGGACTGCAGTTTTGGTTTTATGGCCTCTCCCGTGAGATCAGCTTTTTTTTTTTCAAAAATAAAACCCCAGTACAAAAGGTAAGGAAGCTCGTGAACCTTTTGAGGATGGCTTTCATTAAAATGTGCCTGCAATTTCCATGCCTTTTGTGTTTGTTCTAAAAAATCTCCAGTATCCTTCTGATAGTGACTTGTGTCTAGCACAGTGCCTGGCATTTAGTTGGTATTAAGCAAATTTAAAAAACACACACACAAAAAAACACACACAGCAGAAAAAAATGCCTATTGGCCACCTGGCTTCCTTCTTCATTGTCCAGATTCTGCAGGGACTTCAGTATTAATGAACCGTGAAATGAGTACCAAACTTTGAATTTTGATGAAACATTACACCACCGGGAGAAAATTTAAGAAAAAAATGCAAATAAAAAATTCTCCTACATTTGTTGTTAGTTTTAAGATGCTTCTACAAACAAACAAACAAACAAACAAAAATCTTTAACACTAGATGCAGAGGAAGAAAAAAAAACCAGAATAATAGATCCAGTGCTGGGGAGGATGAGATCTATTTCTAAAAGGCAACAGAGAGATATTTGAGCCTGGCGCTCAGCTTTGCAGACCTTCCTCTCAAACAGTCATTATTCGACGTTCTTCAGTTACAAGCAAGATGACTTGACCTACCTGTGCTAGATAGCCAGACCACATTTCTCCTTCCAAAAGGCAATTGTGAGGGTCGCTGCCAAATATCTCACCAGATCCAGGTCCGGTAAGTCTTTAGAGTTTTCGAAATTCATATTAACCCATCCTCAAAAGGGATAAAGTAGGTTGGCATGACTTGTTTGTAGGGAGCCCACGACAGCACTGGGTGAGCCCTCCTTTCTTCTACATGTAGGCCCAAATCGTCTAATAAGTTTATAGGGGTTTTTATCACACCAGTCTGGAGTCTCTACAATTCACCCTTTTCTCCTTTAAAAAGAACTAGAAGAACTCTTTCTGTCCCTGCCTCTCTCCCAATGTTCCCCTATTTCTCGATTCCTCATGGGACACTAACGGTTCTGTGGCCATGTTAGCAAGTTTTTCAGCGACCTGAGGTGCGGGTTAGCTGAGCTTTGGGAATGGTGCTAACTGGAGTAGCTGATAGACTTTCACTATCATCCTGGTCTTCAGGATTGGTTTACTTATTCCCCACACTGCTGTTTTAAGGTGATGGCCCCTCTGAAGAAGCTAAAGGCAAAGAGCATGTGGTCAGACCCGCTCTGAGCCGCACGCTCACCTGCTCACATCCCATGTAGTAACAGCTACGTTTACTGAAAACCGTACGCTGTGCTGGCCATTGTTCCGAGGGCTTTACTTACCGGCTCACACGTGATCCGTGCGACAGCTCAGTGAAGTGAGTGTAGCTATTGAGCCCCTTGTGCAGATGAAGCAGCTGAGGCACAGAGAGCGTGAGTAATTTATCTGAGGTCACACAGCTTATAAGCAGCAGAGCTGGCACTCAAACCCGTGTCCTGAACCACTTTGCCAACCTGATTTGTCCATTCTTTCTCACTTTTTCTGAACTTCGCTTAAAAAGCCCTTTATGGCATGATGGAATTATGGGAGATTTTTGGTTTTCTGTTGAATTTTGATGAGTAGTTGTTTTTAAAACCCGTGCAGGTGGCTCTCGCGCATCACTGATTGTCCCCACCTTTACAGAGGCCCAGTCCTCCTCCCGCCCGTGCGCGCCTGGTTTCCCACCTCCCGATCCCATCATGGTTATGAGCCACTCCCTGCTGTGCCCACATTGTTCTCCTTTTCTGAGAAATAGTTCTACAGCTGCCATCTTCCCAGCTGCCACTTCATTCTTCACCAGGAAGGCCGATCAGGCTCCCTTCCTGTCCCCTGACTCATTCACCATCAGTCCTCTCAGGAACCACAGGCCCAGACTAAGCTCATGGTAGGGACAACAGAATCTTCCTCCCCGGAGGCAGCGTCCACAAGGAATGACTTGGCATTATGGGTTGCACTTTGTTCCCCCCGAAATTCATATACTGAAGTCCTAACCCCCAGCACCTCAGAAGGTGGCTTTATTTGGAAACAGGTAAATAAGATGAGGTCACACTGGAGCAGGGTGGGCTTTAATGCAATATGACTGGTGTCCTTATAAAATGAGGAAACCTGGACATAGACACACACAGGGAGAAGGCCATGAGGAGACACGGGGCTGAAGGCAGAGATCAGGGGGATGCAGCAGAAGCCAAGAACGCAGAAGAGGGCCAGCCAACCTCCAGAAGCCGGGGGAGAGGCAGGGGCCCATCCTCCTCACAGCCCTCAGAAGGAACCAGCCCAGCCGACGCCTTGATCCTAGCCTGACAGCCCCCAGAACTGGGAGACAATACACTTCTGTTGTTTAAGGCACTCGGTTTGGGTCCTTCGTTACGGCGGCCCCAGCAAACTAATACTCTGGATACTAAGGAGAAAATATAACAAGGAAAGAAAGAAATCCCAGTCAAGGCTCCCACTTGGGCTCCGTCCTGCCCCGACTCTTCCCCCCCTTCCCGTAGCACCCCATCTTCACTTCCATGGCTTGATGATCACTCCTTTGCTTGTCAGCTCCCCCGCTGGCCTCAACTCTCAAGACCTAACTGAGGCCAGAACGAAGCCCGCTCAGTCACCATTGTAGCCGCACGGCGAGGCGTGCGCCTGGCCCACGGTGCGTGCGTCTCTGCTAGGTGGATGGTTGGGTGCAGGTGTGCACAGGAGGAAGAAAGAGCCAAAGAACTAAGACGGAGAAGTAGAAAGGGAAGGAAAAGAAGAAACAAGATATTTTTTAAAACAAACAAACAAACAAAGGAAAAAAACAGTATTTCTAAGGGGTAAAATAAAAAGGGGGAGAAAAAAGGAAGAAAGGCAAAGAAAGAACGAGAGAAGGGTGAGAGGGGCGACGTCCAGCCAGCTTCCGATGTGGATTTACAATTCCTTTTGTGATATCTTGGGACCAGATGTTTTCTGTCCTCAGAGTTTTGGGCGTTTTAAGAAAGATACCGTGGACCATGGCCCCCGTGAGGCAGTGTCCTGGACACAAACACAGTGACATTTCTGCAGCAAAAATGGAGGAATATTCACACACAGAGGGGTCGGCGAAGACTAAAAAGAGCCTTGCATAGTGTATCAAGTCAGATGTTTTTAAACTTTAGGTTTTCAGAGGTTTTGAGTTTGGGATAATGTTAATGGAGCTTCTCATTTTTAAGAAAGGAAAAGCTCGGGGCAGAGAGCTGTTGTGTTCTAAGGTCATGGCCAGGGTGAGTTTGGAGCCGGGGTTCCCAAGAAGCTGTTACGCACGAAATGTTTGTTCAACATATAAAAAGTGCTTTGTTCTCGGTCAAAGCCAGTCGAAGAACGAGAGGCCTGGAGGAAAGCCTTCTTATTGAAAATGAAATCCTTCCTTTCGTTCCAGATTCCTCCCCTCCTTCTCCCCCTAAGAAACCACATTTTCCATTGTTCTCCTTTTCTGGGAAACAGTTCTACAGTCATCTTCCCAGCCGCCCAAAGCCCAGCTGCCCCAAGCTGCAGATGGTCTGGGCAGTGTCTGGGTGGAACCCCCATCGGGGATACTGAAATTCGGAAAGATGGAAGCCACGTGCTTAAGGTCACAAGACGAGTGACAAGGATGCTACTGAAAGCAAGGACAAAGACCTTCCTGGACCAAACTCCCAAACCTCAGACATCCCCACAGCTTTTGGGGAGTCCCCTTGGAAGATTTTCCTTGATTTGGAGCTAGTTCCGATAAAGGTAGGTTGATCTCAAAACTCACTGTCGCCGCTACCTAGAAGAATGGGTGCGGACTTGTATCAGTTGAGATTGGGTTTAGTTGTACGTAACAAATGAACTCACAACGATAGTTTTAAAAGTAGCACTTTATCTCTCAAGATAAACGTTTGGAGGTGTGCGGCCCAGGAAAAGTTTTGTGGAGCTGTCATCATCAGAGGCCCAAACTCCTTCTGCCTAGCTCCTCCATCAGGCTCAGCATGTTCACTTCATGGTCCAAGATGGTTGCTTGAGCTCCAACCATCACATCTGAATTCTGTGGTAAGAATGAAGAAGCACAAAAATGTGTATTGCTTCTCTTTGAAGGAAATTTTCAGCAGTCCCACACAATAACTCAGTTTACATCTCATTGGCCTGACCTTACTAGGTGGCTACACCTAGCTCCAGGGCAAGCTGGAAGATTTACTTCATTGGAAGGGTGCCATTAATCCCAGTTAAAGTTGAGAAGAAAGTAGCAGTCTCTGGCCAGTGCTCAGACAGATATCGGTCAGACAGGCAGATGGTCCAGCAGCTTCGGTCCTTTCTAACTGCACTCTGGGAAGTCCACTGAATTGAAAGCCAGTTGGCCTGTAATTTGTGCCAGCCCTGTCTACACCAAACTGTGACTACTGCCTGAGTGATTGGGAGTCAGAAGGTAGGAGCCTGGCTCAGGGGAGAGGGATGGGTGAGGCGGAAGAGGCCACTCTTCAGTCCCTGGTTTATCTCCTCCTTCTCAAATGGAAGGCCCCCGAATCACTGCCAGAACCATCACTGGGCATGGAAGGCATGACTGACAATGAGGCTGCCTGATGGAGTGGGGACAGCCAAGGACGGGGCTGACCTTCTTCGTTTGCCTTTCACCCCAGGACTTCATCTGCTTGGTCAGTGATGGTTTTCCCCATCCGCCATCCGGGCAGGTGCAGATTCCAGCTGACGATAGGGAACTTCAGGTCAGAGAGGCAGACGCCCCACTTGGCCTTTTTGGTCCCAAGAGCCTTGCTCTCCCCTCTGACCCGCATCCTCCCTGACTCAAGGGTGTAGAATCATCCAAGAAGGTTGGTCTATAGAGGATTCCAGAAACAGGTGCCAAGTCACAAGCTTCTGCTTCTGAAAGGAGAGAGCAGGGAGCCAGATTCGGACAAATCTAGGCCAGGTTCACACATGCTGAGGAGACAGACTCAGGACTTCTTCCTGGATTCAGCTCCTCAGCAGCTTCCTGCGCTCAGAGGCATCTCCCACCTGCGTCCATCCCAGCATCCTCTGGTGATGCCGCAGCCCCGCAGACAGTGACTCCTGGCTGGGACGAATCCTCTGGGTGACAGGAATGGAGAGTTTCCACAGTTCACAGTCTCTTAGTCCTCAGGTATAAAAGGTACATATTTGGCTACTAGACAATCCCCCACCACCAACACCACTACCATTACTACCAAGACCGGTCTCTTCAGAACCTAAACTTAGGAGGCAGGCACAGTGAGGTGCAGACATGGAGTTCTGCATGTGCTCTGGGACTGTGCTTACAGTATGCCAAGCATCGCACTATGCATTTGATGCCCGATATCCTGTTTCATCTTCTCCTCAGTCCTTTGAGCTAGAGATTATTGTTATTATCCCCATTTTATAGATGAAGAAACTAAGGCCAGAAAGCAGAAGCTCCTTGTCCTGAGTTTGTGTCAGCAGGCCAAATGTGCAGCCTGTTTTCATTTTGTTTGGGCCTTTCTTGTCACTGATGAGTTATTATTTTTTAAAGACTTATCTCTGGTTAAAAAAAAAGTATTTCTGTCCCGTGGGCATGTCTGGAATCCCCTTCAACACACAATTTTTCATTAGCACCAGGTGCGGAAAAGGCTGAGGTTGTTTTAAAGAGACCGGAATCCCCTATAAGTGTATTTTGGGAGGACAAACCATTCCCTGAACTTAACATCATTGAGTCACAACACCTCCCATTTACTGAGGGCCAACTGTATGATGACTATGATGTGAGACATGGGGTAGTCACTGCAGTTCATCTTCCAGTTCCTGAGGTAGAATTCACCACCGCTTTTCCCCTCTTTTAGACACTGAGGCTTATCCAGATAATCTGCCCCTAGTTACATGCTTCATAAATACAGCCAGCTCCAAAAGAAGGTCAGCACACAATGGCCCATGAGCAAAATCCAATTGGCCTCCTATTTTTGTATGGTTCCAGAATCATTTTTACACATTTAAATGATCGGGAAAAAATATCAAAACAAATAGTTCACAACTCATGAAAATTAAATGAAATTCAAATTTCGGTGTCCGTAAATAAAGTGTTATTGGAGCACAGTCACGCCAGGTCAGTTACACTCTGTCTCTGGCTGCTTGTCAGCGGTTGCAACAGAGGCCACATGGCCCGAAAAGCCTCAGTCAAGCATTTACTACCTGGCCCTTTACAGGAAAAGCTTGCCTATCCCTGCTCCAAACTGCAGAGTCTCAACACTGTTCCAAAGTTTCCAAGAAAGCTCCAAGAACAGCGTCAGAGCCCTGAGCGCCAGAGTTTCTAGATCCTTCCCCTGGAATGAAGCCAGCTAAGCCATTTAAGTCACCCAACTTCTCTGGGGCTTAACTGCAAAATAAGGATCATCACGCCCTGCCTGGCTCCAAAGACTGTCAGAATATGGAAACGAGATAATGTATGTGAAAGCATTTTGTAATCTGGAAAGCATTCTGCAGAAATGAGAAGGATTATTACATGATCTGATTCAGAGAAAGGAAGTTGGGACAAAGGAAATAAGCCAATTGCAGAGAGAGGGGATTCTGCCTTGCTTTTCATGAGTCATTAATAAAACAGACCATACCTGCTAGCATGGCTTTTGTCATAAAACTGTGCCCCTTGCTCATGTAGCAGTTTCTTTGGCCCTGGAGACTGAAATCATCCCTTAAACATTCAAACGTGAGGCCCGGTGCCTCTACCCCAGAGAAATGGCTCCCAGGGCCTTCCCAGGCTTGGCCTTCCTCCCAAGGAGTGGACTTCCCTCTGGGAAATCTTAAAATGCCAGGAAGACTTCCCTGCCCCGAACATGCCCAGTTCTTCCTGCTCACTGAATTGCAAACTTGCACAGAGATTTATTTCTATCTTAATTCCAAACTTGTCAAAACAAGTATTTCTGGAATAGGCTAATGTTAAACCCGATTGGTAATTTCTATAGCGTGAACAAGTTAGTTGGTCATGTGTTCAACATATTTACTAAGGTCCTCCAATGCGCTGAGGAAAAGGAGGAAAATGAACGAAGTAGGCAACGATCCCCAGAAAGGAGGCATCCGGACTGGCAGGGGAGGATAGGAGGGTAACATCGCATCTGATGCCATCACTGCTGTGCTAAACTGACCCCATTTTTCAAGGTGTCTGAAAAAGTAAAAGGTGGAGAGGAAGATGCAGGGAGAGTTGCAGGAGGTACGGGCAGGTTTGGAATAGTTTTGTAAGAGAGAAGGTCAAAGGTGTGAGGCACATCTTGAGTGTAAAGCGATATTGGAGCTGCTACCTGGTAACTCTGGGGCAGGGTCCACTGTCACAATGAACCCCCTCCCACTTATGGGGAAACCTGCTGTCCTCGGGCCTCTCAACACAAAAGCCAGTCTGGAATCTGACAGCAGCCTTGCTCTCCTAGGCCCCCGCCCGAGTCTCCCTGCTGGCACCGTGCAGCCCTGACACTCAGCCCATCTTTAAAAGTGAGAGACAAACAAAACTGTGTGTAGAATTGGATGTTTATTTCCACCATCTGCGTGGCAATACAAGTTCAAGTTATAATGGCATCCGCTCTCCATCAGTATTAGGGAACCATTTAAACATCCACAGCCATTTACTGATTATAAACACACACTAAAAAAAAGGCGGCAAGTGGCATGTGGCCCCGCACCTGCTGCCTTTGTGTGCGTCAGTCAATTTCATGCCTAGGAAGCGCTGGGCTCCATGGGGATGGCTATATAAGCAGTTTGGTTGGTTGTGGGTTTTTCTTTTTTTTCCTGGGGAACAGCATAAACCAAGCTGGCTCGAAAATACACTTATTGCAAATAGATGGGAATAAATGGAAAATAGACAATGATCATAAATGCAAACAAAAAAATGCTGAATTTCCTAATGTTCAAAGGTCCATTTACTTAGAATTAGTAGATTAAAAGTGAAGAGTAGTTTTACTGGTCTTCAAGAAAAGTTAGCAGGGAACGTTGTGCACAAGGCTCCCATCTCCCACCCCCGGGCCCCTCACACCCCCACCGACCCCCCACCCCCACCCGGAAGGTTAAGTCACCAGGCAATGGCGAATAGGGCATAAACTGGACACGGTGAGAGCAGGCAAGGGAAACTGAAGGAACAAAGAGAAATTGATGCATTTTACAGAGAAACAGAAGCGTTTACCTAAAAGCCGTGAAAATGTTTTCTGGATCGACTTGAGGAGGGTTTCTCCGCCTCCTTCAGACGGGTCCCTGCCCTGTCATAGGTGCATTGGTGGCTACAGCCTCTGACACTTGCCTCAGCCGCGTGACTTTGGGTAGTCAGTCTCAGAACCTGTTTTCTTACGGGGGACAGCTTCACGGGGTGGGGGCGGGACAGGCCATTAGACCAGTGTATCCTAGGAGCTTGGATGACACATTTCCAGGTTCACTTCTCCAAGAAGAGGTTGTCGTTTTTGTTGTGTTTTGTTTTCCTGACAGCTTTCTAACTAAAAGCACTTTCTGCCTTTATGGCGTAAAGGACCCTTTTTACTGCCTGTGACCAAAATTTTTGGAGGGGGTAGTGCAGAATAACGCTTTCAGTTTTTTGTCTGGTCAAAAGCTCCAAGTACTTTTCTATAAGTTCCTTTGTCTCTGCAATGTAATCCACAAGACACATGAGGCAGACTCTTCCCACTGGAGCATCACACCCAGCTCCTCTGATCTATCCTGCGGGCCTGTCTGCCTCCCTTCTCTGAAAACTGGTTTGGAGATGGCACTCGACCTTCCACTGCTCATTAAGCCTGGCTGCCTGGAACCCAACATAATAGCTTGATATGCCTGCAATACATTTATTCCGTATAAGGATTCCCTCTATATCACTAGAACGATTACCCTCCCACCCCCCACCTTACAGGTCTAATCCACTTTGGGGTTCTAATTTGCAGCCTAATTTGCAGGAAGTTGGTATTGAAACTGAATGATTATTAGATGTGAGTGTGAACTCAAGTCCATTTCTCATGATAGCCAGTGAAACTTGGAGCAGGTCAAATCGTAACTTCTCCAGCATCCTGGAGGAATTGTCAGGAGTCCCTGTGGAGTATGAACAGCCCCATAAATCCAGTTTTATTAATCCGTGGAAAAGCTGTTAGAAAAACACTGTCTCAAGTACTTTTCAATTTCCTCTCTACGCATTTGTCTAAATTTCACTGGTTCTTCACGTTCTTACCTCTCCCCGTTTCCATTAAAATCTACCCTTAGAGAATTGTATTTGGATCCTGATATAAACATTAAAAAAAAAAAAGGTAATGGGAAATAAACACTGATAGCATATTTGATGATATCAAGACATTATTGTTAATTATTTTAGGTGTGATAATGATGTTGTGACTAAAAATAAAATGAGTTCTTTACTTGAAAATACATATTGAAATGTGAGCTACATCTTGAAATGAATGATGCTTGAGCTTTGTTTTAACATACTAGGATGGCGTAGGTGAAACTTAGCAACTTGAGTGTCGAAGCTGTGATGGATTCTGGGCTTCATGACATGGTTCTCTCCACTTTTGTATATGTTTGAAATTTTCTATAATAAAAAGATTTAAAAAAAAAATAACCCACTCTTAGGGAAACATTTGATAAACCCATCCAAACTAAGATGTCATTAACTGATAAGGATAAATAGCAGTTATCTATTTCCTAATGCCACTGCATTTAAATAGGAGAAAAAAGAGATAAGACAAAGAAGTGAATCCAACAGTGACAAGTCAGGCAGGAACAAAGGGGAGGGGGCGATTGGGCCACTAGGAAAAGGCCCTTAAGCCAAGAGCTCTGAATCCAGTTCCAGTCTCAATTTTCTTTTTTCATCTGACCTAATAGAATTTAATAAAGATCAGGCCAACAAACATAGCTACATTGTTGAAGTATTATTTCTGATGCTATTTTATTTTCCTTTTTTTTTTTTTTATTAGCCATCATTTAACAATAACTACTATCAGAGCACTTGCTATGTATCAGACTCCTTGCAAGGGACTTTACACACATGATTTCATTTGATCTTTATTTCAACCCTTTTAGATATTACTATCCTCATTTTGTGGATGAGTATTTGTGCAAGGTCACTCGGCCACTAAGTGGCAGAGCCAGGGTGGAAGTCTAGCCTCTTAATTACTTCACAGTGACTATAGTACCTTGAAGGAAACTCTTCCTGAAGGTTGGTCATTGGATGATTTACTCCCCGTACATGGACCACTAATGAAAGGTATGCTACATCATTCAGTCTTGCCTTATACTTATAGTGTTCTAAATTGTGAAACAGCCAAAAAATGATGCCAGACTAAAACAACACAGTAATCTGTGATGGCCAACAAAGGATATGAAACTGAAAGCAACAACCCAACATGACAAACCAACAGAGACTCTTGGACACGGACTGTGGATTAGCAGTTACCGGGTGCCGGCGGGGAGGAGATAGGGGTAAAAGGGTTACATATCTGGTGATGGAAAGAAATCTAACTTTAGGTGATCAACACGCAATGCAATATATATACAACATATTATTGAACTGTACACTTGAAACTTATTTGATTTTATTATGTCACTCCAATAATTTTTAATAAAAAAATGAGGCTAATGAACTATACGTGGATGGTATCACTTAAATAGTAGTAAGTAGGTGTACTCTGGAGTTTGGCAGGTCTGTTTAGAGCAAGGGTGAAGAGGAGTGAGAGATGAAAGAGACTAAAAAGTTAGGCAGGGAAGTATAGCCCACCTTGTAGGCCACAGGTATCATAGGTTAGATTCTTTGGGAAGTAGATGCTGAGACCAGGTTAAGAATAGATTTACAAGACCGATGCGGTAATTAAGAAGTATAAACTGCCAGTTATAAGTCATAGGGATGTAAGGCACAGGGAATATAGTCAGTATTGTAATAACTCTGTATGATGACAGATGGTTACCAGCCTTACTGTGGTGATCACTCCATAAGGTATATAAATGTCTAATCACTATATTTTACACCTGAGATTCATATAATATTGTATGTCAACTATAATTTAAAAATAAACTTTAAGAAAAGCTTTAAAAGAAGGGTGCAAAAGGTTTATGGGGGAGTAATGCCTGTATAAAAAAGGGGAGAAGTGGGCTGGGGCAGAGGGAGCCATCAGTCTGTGATGCAGACCCCACAAGTTCAGCCAGCCCCCAGGGGGACTCTGAAGCAAAGACTGCCTGGCAGCGGAGTCCTGTCTTGGGTGGGAAGAGCCAGGGCCCTAGACCACCACATTGCTCAAATATTGGCCAAAGAGCTTGACTTTGGCTCAAAATCTGAGTTTTGCGCTAACCCTGAAGGAGCTAGCAGCATGGAGGCTGTCAGCTAAGCACACGCCTAGCAGCTGGGTCCCGAGTCTCTTCTTGAATGGACACCAGACTGTTACCTTTTTGTGTCTGCCATGCCAAGTAGAATTTTTGGAGCTCTGTTCTAAAAGCAATGGAAAACCACTGAATAGTTTCGACCAGACAAGATAGCATTTCATGGTTACATAAATATTTAATGATGCCCACTGAATCATTCATACAGCAAATAGTCGAGTGTCTGTCATGTGCCAGGTGCCGCCTAGGTGCTCAGGATACATGAGGGACAAAACTAAGCGCCTTATCTGATGGAGCTTACATTCCACAGAGAGGGAGAGACAATCGGACATCGTATGTAAATTTCGTAGTATGTTGGACTTTTGCTCCTCAGTGTGGTCCGTGCCAACGGTATCAGTGTCACCTAGGGGTTTGCTAGAAATGCCAGCCACACCCTAGACCTACCAAATTCAAATCTGCATTTTATCAAGAACCCAAGGTGATCCTTACGCAAGGTAAAATTGAGGCTCCGCTCTCAATTTTAACCTTTTAAGCAAGGCTAAAGTGGGGGAGACAACTACAGAATTAAAAAGGGTAGTCCAGGTAGACCTCTTTGAAAAGGGAAACTTTGATTAAAAACATCAAGTAGGTGAGGGAGTTGGTCAAGAACTCTGGGTCGACACGTTTGCAGGCAGAGGGAATAGCGAGAACCAAGGCTCTAAGGTGAAGTGTGTCTACAGTGTTTGAAAGCAAGAGGGCCAGTTTGGCTGGAGCAGAGCGGGCAAGGGTGAAGAGTAGGAAGAGAAGCAGCAGGAAGATAAAGGAGGTAGGGTAGGGTGTCCAGATGCTATTACGCCTTTGGGAGCACAGCAAGGATTTTGCTTATACTCAGTGATTTGAGGAGCCACACCAAGAATTTGAGCAGATAAGTGATACAATACATGTCTTAAAATGATCACCCTGTCTGTTGTATTGAGAATAGACTGTAAAGGGGCATGAGTAGAAAGCAGGGAGACATTTTTGTGGGTGCGAAGCGGGTACAATATTGATTCAGACAAGGAACATTGATAGTTCAGCCTGGTTGGTAGCAGAGGAGTTGAGAAGTGGTTTGACTCTGGGTAAGTTTTTAAGGTTAATCCAACATTTCTTAATGGGTTAGATTTAGGATGTGAGAAAGAGAGGAAGTGAGGGTAAGTCCAAGGTTTTTGGCCTAAACAATTGAAAGAACATAAGTATGATTAGTTCAAGTGGAGAAGGCTGTGGGTGGGACAGGTTGCTTGGGAGATCAAGGATTTTCCCTTGGCATGTAGAAGTTGAGGTGTGTTAGACACCCAAGAAATGATTAGTCAGTTTCACACAAGTGTGGAGTTCAGGAAAGAGGTTTGCTAAAGACATAAATTTGGCAGCCATGACCAATCATTCTACTATAGTTATCTAAGAAAAGAGCTGAATATAATGTACTGCTATGTTTGCAGATTTGCTGATGATATCAAAAACTTTGGTCAGATAATACAATTGATGTGGTAGTCACTGTGACATAAGCTTTGTCTGTGCATCTCTCCTGGATTGTGATCTGAAATTTTAGGTGCATAAAACAGTTCATGCACTTTATATATGTTTTCTTTTTTTAATTCTCAAATGTAAAACAAAAACTAACTCATATAAACCAAAATAGAAAAACTCTGAAAATAAGAGATGGTCATCTAAAATCAACTATATACCTTTTAATTTCCACTGGAGAATGGACAAAATTCATTGATGACTCCCTCTCAAAAAAGAGCTCTACTAAGTAAACTAGATAATGAATGCATTTTAATTTAAACCTAGAACAACTTGGTATAGTATAGCCTTATTCAGAGCATTATAGGAGATATTAACAGTAAGTGTTATGTTTCAGGCATCGAGTTAATTATTTTACATATACTATCGTCTCACTTAATCCTCAATCCTGTAAGGTTGTACCCATTTCACATAAGATTGAGATTCAGAGACGTTACATATGCGAGCTCACATGGTTAATAAGAACCAGTGCAGAGATCTAACCCCAAATCACATGAGAACTACCTGCAAAATACAAACAGCACATTTTGGAAATAAAATCTGCTGAAGAAGAAAGTGATAGTAAGTCTATTATATTTTCAAATAAAAGATAAAGTGCTTCCTTTAGAAAAGATTAATTTCAAGGCATTCAACGTTCTATAGTCAACAGATCCTTTAAAAATGGTTGCTGGAATGTTACCTCCTCCCTCTTTAAAAAAATAAAAATCTAGCTCCCTCCCCCACCTCCTATAACTCATGATTCTCATTATAATTATGATTTTTCTTGCTGATATTTGGGCAAGGTGATACTGATGACTGAATCAAAAAATGAGCAAGTAATTTAGTGTTAGTTATCAGTACTTTCAGATTTTATCTGTAACAATGACTGGGGAAAGTAATATAATGTACTGTGAATGATTAAAAATTTATTTCATGTAATATATAATTCATTTTTAAACAGTCTGCAACAAAAATATTTTTGGAAACATCTTTTTCTTTTGGTAAAACAAACAGGTTAGCAATGACTAACAAATGGCTAAAATCCCCCACAATGATACAGTCAAATATAACCTTTCTTCACATTTCTCTAAAAGTTCAAGTTGATATCACTTGATAAAACAAGACAGTACAGACATTTCAATATTTTATTTAAGGCTTTTGACTGAACTGTAGAATATTAGGTGGGAAATCATAAAGATATTCATTAGCCTTGAACTCATCCATCTTACATGTGTACATACTGTAATAACCAAAACGAGCACGGAAGTTAAAAAAATAAAGCACAAAAGGATGCGATGGGTCTTAGCCCTATATGTTAAGAGTGGACATAAAAGATATATAATCAACACAATGTAACAGACAAGGAAAAAACAGTTTACAGGTGTTTTGTTTTTTTTTACTGTTAACAGCATATTCAGTTGTTCTTATCAAATTATTCAGAGGGTATCAAACTTCTGAAATGACCAAACTTCTGTGGATTATTTTTTAGTTACAAAATAAGGTTGGCCTCATGAAATGCAAAACATAACAAAACCATTTAAAGGCTTGGCAGAAATTAGTACATCTTAGAAAGCGGGAAAAGGAAACTCAATGTTTATATGCACAAGTATACACATACTCAAAAAATTTTCTAAGTATAATATGAATGAGACTCATCGAGTTTTTTGTAGTTAATTGTTGGCTACTTTCCTCCATGAAAGAACACAAGAATTTAACTCTCACAACGAGCTACTAGTTCAAAATTAAAGTAACATCACTGATGTTTAATTTAAATCTTACTAAAACCAATCACAGGCATATAGTCTAAACATAAAAGTACATGCCGTAGCTTAGGCCTCCTTAAAGTTCTTATTACAGGGTGGTTAAAGAAATAGAAACACAAGTAGAGTTATGTGCTGGGCAAAATATTAGCAAAACTTTAATTTATATTTAAATTTATCATTCTGTATGTCAAGTGCCTATTGGCTAAACAAAACTGTATTCAGAAATTCATATTTTATAATTTCATTCAACTAATACAAAAAGCTAAATAGGAAGATTTATAGTTGAACACTGAGTTGCTAAGGCTGGTATCAGGTATCATTCATTCTCTGATAAAGTGAGAATTCACTGGCAGAGGATTTAACAGCCAAACTGAGTGGTGAATTTAAATACCTTTCCCTAAATAACATACTGTGTAGTGACCTAAAGAATATTTTGTGTTATTCAACTTTCTTTTCTGGGCAGACTACCATAGCTCAATGACTTAAAAAACCAAATTCCAAAATTCAACCTGATAGCCTTAGTAAGGACAGTTAAAGATATAAAGATAGAAGAGATCATCCTCATCAATCATGGGAAAATATATCATCTGTGCCCCTCTGCCACAGTTCCAGGATAGCTAAGACCAATTATGAGGATTACCAATTAGTACTAGCAATTTAAAATAAAGAACTGTCTGTGCATACTTTTTTTATACTTATATATGGAAATGGGAGAGAGCAGAGCAGAAGAAGGTCTGAATATGCAAAACCTACAACACCCCTTCAAAAACTTATGAATTCTATGATCTCAAGGTCAAATTTAAATCAGCAAGAATAGAGCTGGAATTCCAAAACCTCTGAAAAGAAAAGGGCTAATAATAAAAACTGCAGCTGATTTTATGCACCAGGAATGAAATGTTATAACATATCTATCATTCACATGCAGGTTCATGTAATTTATCTTCAATAAGAATTATTATCTGTTTAGCAGCTGAAGCCCAGGAACTGCTGATACACTGCAGATGAGAAAACATTTGCTAGTCTCTCTGCTCTGGTCTTTCTTAAGCTAAATGATGATCACGCAACGGAGATCACTTGTTCTGGAAACGTTTTGTTTACGTGCACAGTCAGCTGCACTTGAGAAAACATTTGCTAGTCTCTCTGCTCTGGTCTTAAGCTAAATGATGATCACGCAATGGAGATCACTTGTTCTAGAAACATTTTGTTTACGTGCACAGTCAGCTGCACCTCCAGCACTTCTATCGGCAACATCGCTTCGTTCCCTTTCCCAGACTCTAGAGGTTCTGCTGTGACTCTTCAGCTTTATCAGTGCTACAATTCCATCCCAAATCCGCATAGAAAACATTATACAACTTTTAAATCCAGGATTTACTCCTTTCAAATGAGTTATTATAGCTCTTTTTAAAACAGATATTTAATATATTTGAGCCCCAAAGATACGGTAATTTAAAAGTAACTTTTACAATATTTATTACATACTGTATCTCAACACAGTCCTGACTTCCAAGGTTGTCAAGCTAGTGTCTCAAGTATTAACTTACACATTAATGGCAGTGCTGTCTGAGCTCATGTTTGACACAGTTCACATTGCCGATCAATAAAGAAAAATACAATCCAGAAATCAAGGTGGCATTTTCTACTGCAGTGTTTTCAAAAGTATGGTTAATGAATGTTAACAAGTATTTCACTTTAAAAAACAGGTTCCATCTTTAGATAAGGATACATTCAAAATGGTTTCAAAGGAATTCTTAGAGCATTTAATATGCCAACAGGCAGCTGTGCAAAGTCGTCAAATTATTTTTCCACAGAACTGTTTATTTCCATGAGCATCTCTTAGGAATAATGCTCCACAGAGCAGGTCTTGAGAAACACAGCTTCAGCATTTGGTATAGTCAGAAGCTTCACTAATTCCTCAGACTATGAGACATCGGTCTATTTCTTAAAATTAACAACAAAAATAACCGTTTAAGCCCGTAAGTCTGGAATTTCAGACTCAGAAAGTGAGCACTTGGGCAGGGAGGGGGAATACACCTGTTTATCATATTACTTCATTTTTGCTTCCCTAGCAAAATATGTTCCAAACTACCCATGTTAACCCACTCTTACTGATGGCTGTCCACAACACCTGAACAAACTAACCAATAAACAAAGGCTGCTTAAAGCAAAAACTGTGGAATAAAGTTTTCACTTGCCCAAATACACAAATGCCATTTAAAATCATTTATAATTACATGTTTAGAACTAGTAACCCTGGTTATCACTTAAGAGTCTATATACTGTATATAATTAGATAATATTATAGAGCTATCTTTGAAGCACAATTGAATAATTAAAGATGGTATGGAAAACTCTTTACTTGAGTTCATTTACTTTAGAGTAGTGTTTCTCAACCTTAGCACTACTGAGATTCGGGGCTAGATATTTCTTTGTTTTGGAACGTTGTCTTGTCCATTGTAGAAATAAAATGTTATCTCAAATGCATCCCACCAGTCATGACAAACAAAAATGTCCCCAACATATTGCTTAGATATAAGCAGATCGTTACCAGTTGAGAACCATCGCTGCTGAGAGAAAATTAAAGTTTATACCTTGATTCTGCTCTCCTGGGAAATGTCAATTTTATAGGCATACTGTGACTTAAAAGTATCAATAGCATCTAGTAATTTAGTAGCATGAGAGATCTTTCTAAATTCTATGTGATCAGAAACATAACGAATTTGTGAATCGTAGAGAATAGTTAGGAGGAAGCAGTCTACACATTTCAAAGAGAATTAGGGGTAATTTTACTATCATATCAGTTAAGAATTTTCTGAATCATGCTTAACTGACAAATATTTTAACAACTGGAAAAATGCTAATTGTATATTATAATCTGTTAAGGATCATGACTGAGGCAGTGCGAGAATAAAAACATAACAATCATAAATGGCTAACTCAGACCACATTCTATTCCTCGACTAAACATTCTCCATAAAATTCTCAATTCGAAAATCTCAAGTCTTGTCATTAAACTGCTTGCTTGCACTGTCAGCTCATCATTTCTTTCAAATTATCAAAAAGAAACCCTCCACATGTCATGAAGAATCCTGGTATGTGTCAAGAAGTACATTATCTAGTTTTAAATCCATGTCTTCAACATCCACATCTTCAGTTTTGTCATGCTTGTCAACTCCAGATACATTACTCTCTTTATTTTGTTCTTTTCTTACTGTCTTTAAACACTTGTCAAGTCTCTTTATGAACACGTCCACATCCTGTACCTTCATTCCGATGGCTGATGCAGCATTGAGGTAGGCACAAGGGTAATTATTTGTATGTGACATAAAGCCTCTGAAAGCGTAGCCACTCACAGTTTGCATAGACCCAGGAAGCACAACCCTGAAAGGGAAAAGACGTACTGATTTACTGTGTCGGGTGATATTAACAGAATATCCCCCATAAGCAACAACAAAATCTGTGTTACTTAGCCTTACATCTACTCATTAAGTAGTTTAAAAACAGGCATAAATCATAGGCTATGAAGGCACTTAAAAGCAAAAGTATACAATACACAGCAATTTTACCAGGAAAAGTAATGTTTGCTGATCACCATTTACTTATCTTCTATTAAAGAGGTATAAACTCTAGGAATCGCAAACACCTCTACATCTTCTTCAAAGAAGTAAAAAGAAAATGATTTCTGTTTTTGTACCAAATATGGAATCTGACTTCATATATATACACTTTAATGGAATGGTGAAATTTTTAAGTCAAACCACTTTGATTAATTGCCGTGTGTCACCTCAAACAATCAACAAACTAAAATGACACCTATCTGGTCAGTGCTATGCAATGGAGAGTATTAAAGCAAGGATCCTAAAGAAATGACGTAACTGTTTACAGTGGGGTAGTGGTCAGCAATCAGTAATATTCAGCAATGGTACAACCTTTTTTAAGCTTGATTTCATTGGCATACCTGATATAAGCGGATTTCTAAGTACTTTTTTTTTTTAAGTCAATTAAGATCAATTTAAGCATAAAGACAAATAGCGGCAACTCTAAAAGGCCAATAAAACCATTTTAGAAGTGTCAAAACTATGCTGTATTTTACAGATATAGTTCATCGAGGTAAAAGCTGAGTTAATTTAAGATCTTTTTTTAAGTTGTCCTTTGTTATGAAATCTCTAACCTCTGGTAGTCAGAGAAAAGTACTTTAATAGAAGAATGTACAGCAGAGTACTCAGAACAAGATATTTCTTTTCAAGTCATTTCTCTCTCTGACCTCATCAAATAAAAAATGAAAAATGAAATTAATTTTTAAGCCATGTACATAAGAGAGCAAAAAGTACATTTTCCAAAGACAGTACTTAGACAAGAATCGCGAAACCTTTTTAGTTTAGGAAATAGGCTTTTCCTTAAAAACATTTTCACTAAAAACATTTAGTAATGAAGATGCTTATTTCTAACATCATTATGTGACGCCACTGAAGATGATCTAATAAAGGAAAATAAAGACAAAAATTGATACAGAAAGGCAATGAAACAGTTTCTATATGTCTATTATAACAAACAAGATTCATAACTTTCTGTGACTACTGCAAGTGTAGGCAGTCCACAGGTGGGCCTTCCAGATTCTCTACCTCATAATTCTTTTAGCCTATGATGAATTCTTAGGGGTAGTTTGGCATATACTTGGGGGACTATTGTTAAGGAAAGGTACTTTATTAGCGTTAACTTTTAAAAGCCAAATAAATCCAAGCCTCTTTTACACAGACTTACCTGGCTCCAGAAACCTGTCTGGTAAAAAGCATTGAGCCGAGGTGAGTGACAGCTTTGTCATGCTGTTCATTTAGTGTCTTAAGTGTCATGGCTGAAAAAGAAAAAAGTATCCCAATGAGCCTTGGTTAACCAGCACAAAAATCACTCAAAAAACACACTTAATAATGGAGACATTACTTTTTTTTATTGTGTTAAAATATACACAACATGAAATTTATCATCTTAACCACTTAAAAATGTATGTTTGGTGGTATTAAATGCATTCATCGTTGTGTAACCATCAGCACCATTCATCCATCCCCATAATTCTTTACATCTAGTAAAACTTAAACTGTATACATATTAAAAAATAACTCCCCCCAGCCCCTGACAACCACTTTTATACTTTCTGTCTCTATGATTTTGACTACTCTAAGTACCTCAGATAAATTGAATCATGTGGTATTTGTCTTTTTGTGACTGGCTTATTTCACAGACGTTACTTTTTATTCATTGTCAAGAGGCATGATTTTACTTTAATGCACTTAATAAATTATATTAAGGACCTGTTTGCATATCAGACAAAAATATGTTAATATAAACTGAATCGGACAGAACTTCCATATCACACTTCTAAAGAGTGAATTTTCCAATTAAAAAGATGAAACAATGGTATGATCAATATGGAAGTTTATTCAAATTCAATCATGTTTTAAGAACTTGTAAAATGAGAATGTGGGATGTATTCTAGCACATATATAAGACTAAACTATGATCACCTCTACATATAGAAATGAAAATTACCTTCCTAAGGTTATGTGGGTAAGCTGTAATCTAGTCATACCACCAACCACCACTACTAGTTACCATTTCCTGAAGATGGACTTACCACACTAGATCGTTTACAAAATAATCTCAATAATTCTTTAACAATTTTGTATGTGAGGAATCATTATCTCTATTTTATAGATAGTTACGGGCTAGTACATGGCAGAATTCAGATTCAAACCATACCATATCACCTTCTATAACAGTTACATAGATAGATTATAAACCAGCAAGGACTGACTAAAGTGGGTTTTATTATATATCGACAGCCAAATAGTTTTTCATGGAAGCCTATTTCTGAAAAAGGTTTCATTTAGAGATGACTATTTCCTTGCTTTCCTCAGATACACGTGCAATATGAAACATATTACACTGCATACAGTCACAAAAGGATAATTATGGAGCTTAAAGATTACTGAAAATGCATACAAAATCAACATTTATATTATCCTATTTAGTAGCTCTTGTACTACATGACAAAAATACACAGTCCTTATACAAAGAAAATTATCATAAATACAGACTTCTCTAACATTGAAATGCTCAAGAAAACAAATAATAGCATTAAAAACAATATAACAACCACCTTACCTTCTCATATCATGGTGTTTTGTCAACCGGTAGAAATTTTTTAATATTTACATAGAGTTCTTAGTAGTAACTAAATTATTTTGGTTAGAAACGAATGTTAAAGTATTGTCTGTATGTTCATTATAATTCTATTGATTTGGATCCTTTCAGTACATAGTTGTTATCTTAGAAATACCTTAAAGCATTTCTAAAGCCTAACTAAACTTTTTCAATTTACAAAGTAATACTGTAATAAATTCAGAAATATCACTGTAACCAGAAAGAATTCATACTCTTTCTAGTAATACC
>NW_006441953.1:18569657-18602099 GCF_000325575.1 Pteropus alecto | reverse complement strand
TTTTTCCCCCCCCAAAAAAATTACCTAAAGATATGGGATTGTGAGGTGTATGCAACAGTCTTTCATTGTAGGCTTCTGACAGCTTCTTTACTTGGATGGACAAATATGAAAATACTTCCTGCAACAACAAAATGTTAAACTTAAATAAAATCAAATAAGTACTTACTGCAAATTGCCAGATTTAATAAGACAAAATCTGATTGGTGTGAAGTCTGTGCTGTAAATTAAACTCATTCATGGGCCTTAGGAGCAATTCTTTCCTTTGTTGCAATATAGTGAGATTCAAAGTTGCCACAACTATCAGAAACCACAGGATTTAGGTAAAGAAGGCAGGCAATGAACTAGCACATTTTTCCTGCTCCGGAGCTATTATGTATCAATCACAAATCCATCCTCTTTTCTGAACCTCCAGGGCTACTGCTCTGGTCCAAGCAGCTGTCAACCCCTTCCCTGGACAACAGCAATGCATTCTAAATGATTTCTCTGCCTCCTGTCCTGCCCCTCTACAATCTGTTCAACACACAGAGTCCAGAGTAGCCTTTTAAAAGCATAAATTAGATCATGTCCCTCCCAATGACTTAGTCCTGTAAGTATTAAAAAAACTTTTCATCTATAAGGCCCCAAATGATCTGGCCCAGCCAACATGCCCAACTCAGCAACTATCCCTCTCTCGCACTGACCATGGTGCCAGCTACATCAGCCTCCTTTCCAACAAAAGAACATGCCAAGCTCATTCTAGTGTCAGAACCTTTACGTCTGCTTCCGCTCGACTTGGAAAGCTCTTCTCCCAGATCATTCCATGAGTGGTCCCTTTTGTCACGCACTAAGGAGATCTTCCTTTATTATTTCCCTATAAAAGTAGTTCTCTGACTCTGCCCACTTCCAGCTCTCAGTCTACCTCTAATACCATTACCTGTTTTGGTTCCTTCACTATACTTATCACAACCAGAAAGTATCTCATTTATCTGCTTAAGTGAACAATGCCTATGACAACCAACTAGAATGGAAAAACTCCTTTAAAGCATGGACTCTGTCTTCTTCGCCATTGTTTTCTCAACACCAAGAAAAATGTGCCAGGGTTTTAGAATGTAAGTAACTTAGGAGGAGTAGTTAAAAATGGATTTCCTTTAAAGTATATAAATTTAAAGTTAATAATTCCCTCAACTCAAAAAATATAGCAAAAACTAAAAATTGTATTCTTGATCCTACTCTAGAAAATAATGTATATCTAACAATAGAAATTAAAAAAATATATTTTACAAGTATAAAATTTCATGTGCACACGTATGTAAGTAGGAATTTAACGAAGTTACAATAAATATTAAGTTGGCAATTGTTTGACCTAAAGTTAAACTTTCTTCTCCTAGTAAGGCCTTTCAAGAGTATTAAAATGAGAATTTGCCCAAAAAAGTCTGTCCCTAAACAAATCCACTTGCACTGACTGCCTCCAGCCACAGTCAAACCTATAAACTCTAAAGATACACACTCCTAAGAGCCAAGGGCCAACAGAATATCCTGTTGGGGAGACAGCAGGAAACGATACTTCTCCAATTTCAAAGGCCACACAAAAGCTGCTTCAGTTTTCTGTAAGGTGAGGGTTGCACGGTCTGATCCCACACTGGGGCTTAGAATAGCTTTTTCATGTCTAAAGCACATAGATGACTAACTCCATCTTTTGTTAGGTAAAGATTAAGAGGAAAATTCCTACCACGTTTATGAATTATTGAGTCTACTGAAGACCACAAATATTTTTACTCTCGTCGACACAATATATTTTACATTCTGACCTGAAAAAAATTTAAACTAATTGCTGTCCTTAAATTTTTAGGAGATACTATAAGATCAATTCTTGGCATGTCAGAACTATGAAATCTTAGATCTGTAAAAGAAATGGATTTTTTTAATATTCAAAAAGTTATCCACATTTGTCATACCTAATGAACCTATGAGTAAGTGTTACTGATACATGTGATAAGCCTTTCTCTTTTGTTATTTAAAAAAAAAGTGTAGAGAAATATTTAAGGAGGCAAATGTTATCACTGGAAACAGAAAAAAGAAGTTATTGTAGGCATCTTTTCCTAGAAATATAAAGATTTCTGGCGCCTCCTTCTTAAACTAATATTCCGATATTCACTTCAGAAGGTGAAACAGTAAGATAATCAAATGGAATAAAGAAATCAAGCAACTGGAACAATTCATAATCTTTTAGCACCATACCAGTGATGATGAAGAGTAGAATTTATATATTTTCATCTACTATAAAGTAACTAGAGCACTAATTTAAATGCTCTATATCGTTTTTTAAAAAGTCACATTTCGATTTATATATTAATTGCTCATTTTTCATCTATATTATAAACCACAGTCTTAATTTGTATCTGTCTAATTCTCTTACTCTCAAATTCATCAACCTCTCACAAGCAGAAACAAATCTGACAGCCAGGAAATGCCTTTTATAGACTCTTACATTTTCCCTGCTAATAGTAACAATAAAAAACTTGTTTCAGTGGTGAGGGCCAATTTAAAATATTTATCTAGTATGGCTGCCACAATAATCACCATTGTGGTCACACATGGAGAGTACAGCTGACCCTTCAACAGCCTGAGTCTGAACTACACAGGTGCACTTATATGCAGATTTTCTTCAATAAATAGAGTTGGCTCTCTGTTTTCCACGAGTTCTCATCTATGGATTCAACCAAAATGGATTGAAAAAAGTATTTTTGATCCACAGTTTGGAATCTATGGGTGTGGAGGGCTGATTATCTGCACTGTTCTACGTCATTTTATATATGGGACTTGAGCATTTGCAGATTTTGGTATCGGAGGGGGTCTGAGAACCAACCCCCTACAGATACCAAGGGTGCATTGCAGTTAAGCTTTGGGAAAGTCAGAGTTATACATGGATTTTCAATGTGCAAGGGTTGGTGCCCCAACCCTGCTGTTCAAGGGTCAACTATACTTAATTTACACTTAGCTACTCCTAAAGAGAGAGGAAATGTTTCCTTAGTAACATCCCTAGACAGCGTTTTTAAACTTACGATGCATTAAAAATACGTGGCTATTAAAAAACTGAGATTTCCCCCAATATTCAACTTCTAAAACTTTAACAAATTAGTTTTATCAGTTCTATCAATCACTTGCTAATGCCCCTAGAATTCAGTTTTAATGAAGCTAACATTAAGAAAGAAATCTTGACTATAAACATATTACTAAGATAACTAAATCTCATATATATCACTAGTATGGGAATAATTAGACAAAATATTTGTGAGTTAAGTTCACATCTATCTGCAAATATTTACAGTATCTCTACTCTGTGTAAAGGGTTATGATAGGTAACCCAATAAGCAAAGAAGCTTAAATTATCTTAAAGCTCAATATACTGAATCCTACAATATTCCACATATTAAGGTCCTAAATGCTTTCCCATTAATGTCACTACATTAAAATATATCGTTTAGGAGACTGTACCCTATTTCCTACACTAATACTTAGCTAAGCAGTTTTTTACCTGATATATTAAAGGTGCTACAGAACCTGCACAATTTTTTTGCTACAGTTAAATCTATAACTGACATTTATTATAAAATACTCTGTAAAGGGAGAAATTTATAAGCACCCCAAGCAAAGGTATATAGAAAGATCTTACTTATAAGAAATGAAATATTATTGATTTTCTATGTCTTTTGTGCTGTATTTAACTTAATTTTAAAAGACTCTTCACTAGAGATAAGCTGAACTGTATACCTTAATGCTAATGTCAGCTATATTTCTAGAAAATACAAAACTTTACACCATAGTTCAAGATGTTAATGGAAGAGAAGCTGAATTATATTAAGCATTACCTTTCAAATGGCCTTTTGCAAATTGATTTGCAGTCATGAAACCCAACATTCAGCCTATCCCTTCCCATAACCCAAAGATGCACACAATTCACTACATTTTAAAGAAAAAGGTCTTATATAATCATGTTTTTTGAAACATACTATTTCATGCTAGAGGATAAGGTGAAAATAGAACTTCACGTATTATTACAGTACGTCTCATGTGGTGGGTAAATAAATCAAAAAGGAAACTTAACAAGTAGTCTAGTATTTCAATGATAACATGAAAGGATGGACTAAATATAAATAGACTGTAGGTACACATCCCTGCACAGATGTCCATACTTGAAGATAACAGTATAAACGTACTGTGCTGCTTCTGTGACTGTGACCAGACAAATGGACCCAGGCACACTTGGCATTCTTGCACCGCAGGCTAATGCACTGCTTTCAAATTCTTCTGTTGAGGCCCCACCTTCAGGCCTGAAATCTCAGGCTTCTGTTGAGATTCAACTACTCCACTTTTAGGACTGCAGATCTACTAACGCTTCCAAATTCAGCTTTGTTATAGGATATTGTTTGCAACTGTGTCTGGTGTTCTTTTAGAAGTTAGTTTGTCCGCCAAGCTTCAGCTAACGAATTCCAGCCACTGGAACAGCCATTCTACTATCATTCCTCTTCTGCAGTTGTCCAATTCAGCAAACATTTGCAACCATGATTATCTGCCTGCCCTGTTCAATAAAGCGCTCTTCTAAAAGAAAAGCTAAGCAGAATAATGGTCTTCTCTGGAAGCAAAACAGAAGTGAGGATAAATTTCACAGATTGATCTTTATTTCTGCATAGAGAAACTCAAAGAAGCAGTTTCTTAAATTTGAACCCCTTTTCTTAAAGGCCTTCTCAGTTAAATTCATGGTCATTTCTCCCCTCAATAAAGCAGATGTGTTGATCAGGAAGGGCCAAGGGCAAAGAGGTTCATTTCACACACACAGTGCCACTCTCTCTGATCCTTTCACCCTTCAAAAGAGAAGGCTTGAGAAGGAATGGCTTCAAGCTGAGTTCTTGTCTGCCTCTACTGTGCAAAAGATAAAGCCTTTTCTGAAGAGATATACTAGATGAAATAACCTCTAAAAATATCATTGTGGTGAATAAGGGCATAGAATAAAAAAAAATCCTACGTTTTCTTTTAACACTCTTTTTTTAGTAGGCAATAACGCGATAATATAAAAAGGAGCTCTCAGTGATGGTATATAAATAGCTCTGGCTGAAGCAAAATAGCTTTGCCTCAGCTTCTCCAGAGCTGAACCAATAAAACTATCACGATTAAATTTTCACAGTTCAAAAGCAAGTTTATTTAAACAAAAGCCCTTATTTTTGCAACAAAGCCAATAAAAAAAACAATATTTGTGCTACATATATGCAATTATGGTTTATGGAGGACATCGATATATTTCAAAGAAAAGAGTTGCCTGTTGAATGAAGTTGTTAAAGAACAACTTTTACTCACTTACAATGACAGAGTTCTCAAATGAGCATTCTAATACTTTGAAGATTACTACTGCAGATAGTCTCTATCGTAAGTAAACTCTATACAAAGAATTTTAAAATCAATTAATACAACAGAGCTTTTGGAGTTTTACATACCTACACTAGGTAAGAATGGCAGGTCACTAGATCATCACTTTTATGGCTCAAATGCCTACTACAGAGCCAATAAACGCTCCCTCTGTACCAGAGGCAATCAGAGGGGAGTGGTAAGACAAAGTGCAGAGACTTTAGATCACAAAGGCCTGAGTTTCAGTGGCAGTTCTGGTACTTACATATGGTCTTTGGATAAGTATGTGACTTTCAGAGCCTCAATTCCGTCTGTAAAATGGGGGTCATACCTACCTCCTAAACTTTGAGTAGTATGAAATAATAGATACGATGAGCCTGATGGAGTTCTGGGCATACAGTAGACATTTGTAAAAATGTTTGTCTCCTTACTCATTTACTTTTCCCTTAGCCTAAAAATGTTTTCAGGTTAAAAGAACTAATGTTAGCTAACAGGTCTCCTATAAACACATACTAATTCCCTGTAGCTACAAACCTATTCTTGTCCTGATCCTGTTTATTCCAATCTGTCTAGATAAAAGGAAAAGAACAAAGATTCAGATGTTGCTAAGAGATTTACCTCTTGAAATCTGAGATGGAGCCATCCAATTCATAAATATCACTAGAATATAAAATTTCTCCCATAAAATACTTATCCAATAATGAACAAAGTCCTATGAAAAGTAGAGCTGGGTTGCCATCTGAAGCCATTCACCAGCTGAGCTACATACTCCTGCAGATCATTCTCAAAGCAGGTGCATTTTCACTCATGCTAAGCAAAACATACACGTGCATGGGCCTCTGGAATCATTTACAGGTAGCTGAAACTGTTAAAGTCAAACTCTAAATGTCAAAAGTCAGAAGAAGAATCATGGTGTAAAGGAAATTCTTAGATTCCAAAATGATGACAAAACCCTCTTAAAATTAACAACTCCAAAATCCTAATGTAAGAAAAATGCTGTGGAAGAGGAGCACCAGCTGAGAAGGAAGTCCCATTTCCAGAAGTGCAGTACCTGTTATACACAACAGGTAATCACCCTTTTACTTCATTCCTTTTTACAAGTTTTCAACTATACCCATACAGGGAGATGTTTCTGTAAGAACATCTAACTTAATGGAAGTCAGCGTCGAAATGTTATTTGCTTTCTGACTAACTTTCCAAAAAGATACTTATAGTGTGTAAAACAAGGGATGACTATACAACAGTGAACCAATGTATTCCCAAATACTCTGCAGTGGTTCACTCAACAAACATCTGATGAGCATCTACTATGTATCAAGCAAAGGAAGCCAAGATTAGAAGGACTGATGGCAAACTCAAAGGTGCACAGTGGTCTAGACTACCCATACTCAAGGCCCAAGTTTCATTACAGATACCTGATGGTAATTTTTTAGGGAATGTGCATTCAGATTATCAGTTTAATTTGCTAATTATATAAGTTTAATTTGCTAATTAAATAAGTTTAATTACAAAATCGCTAAAGACATATTTACTATAGCAAATATTTAATGTTATTAGCTATTATTTAGTTTCAAGTACGAAACCAGAAAATACTAAATAGTATGCTTATTTGATATAACAGCATATAAAAATTTTTAAGTTTCTATATAATAAATTATACTCTTTAAATATCTAACTTAAAACTTTGTATCAGAGCAATTATATATTCCATTTCCTTAGTTTAAAATGAATTTTTACCCAAACCTGCAGAGTGATCAATATACGGCAAAAAGCAGCTACAATATAAGACTACACTATGACAACTAAAAAGGTCAAAAATAAAAAGCAACTACTTATATTTTCAAGCTTTGATATTTGAGGTATTTGTGCAGTCCACCTCAAACACCACAAAATATTATCTACCCATAAGTATTAAAATTCTATGACATTGTTTTCTCTCCAAGTTTCTGTTATCAGAAACTCCTCTGCTGGTCCCTTTTCTTCTCCCAGACCCCTTTACACTGGAGTGCCCCAGAGCTCAGTTCTTGTACTTCTTTTCTGCTTAGACTCACTCTCTTGCAATCTCATCCAGTCTCTTGACCAATTAACTCCCCAAATTTTTATCTCCAGCCGAGCCCTTTCTCTTAGTACAAGACTCATATCCCACTCTCTACGTGACATCTCTATCTAGATGTCAATGGATATCCTGAATTCAATTTTGCTGGGAACTGAACTACTGGTGTTCTCCGGAGGCCCACAGGCTTACCCATCTCAGTTAATGGCCCCTCCGTCCTTCCAACTGCACGAGTCACAAATTTCAGAACCATTCCTGACTTCTCTCTTTCTCTCATACAATATATTCATCAGGAACTCCTCTTGGCTCAAAACAGACCTAGAATCCAACCACTTCTCATCACCTCCATTGTCACTATCTAGATATAAGCTAACATCACTTCTTAACTACTGTAAAAGCCTAATAGGTATCCCAACTTCTACCCTGCCTGCCCCCGCCCCCCGCCTCCTACTGTCAACACAGCAACCAAAGTGATCTTTCAAACTATAAGTCAGATCATGATACTCTTCTATTCAAAATCCTCCAGTGGTTCCTTATTTAACTCAGAATTTGAGGCGAAGACCTCACTATGGCTTAGAAAGCCCTGCATGATCAGCCCACCCCCATCACCTCCCTGACTTTGGCTCTCAAAACTCTCCATGCTCACTTTGCTCCGGCCCTCTTTACTAACTCTCTTTACTGCCCTAGTCCTTATACTGGCTTTCTGCCTGAAACTCCATCACACATGTACGCTCCCTCAGACTTCTCCATGTTGACTTGAATGTCACCTTAAAATGAGGCCCGCCCTAACCACTGTATTTAAAAAAATCAATTCCCACTACCACCACATCATCATTCCTAATTCTCCTTATTTTACTCTATTCTTTCTTTTTTCCAGAGCACTTTTCACTTTATAATTTACGTATTAAGCCAACTTTTATAATTTATGTTTTATGTTACTTCTTTATTGCTGGTCTCCCCAATCTGCAATATATATAAGTGCCACAAGAGCTGGCATCTCTATTTATTGATTGCTATATCAATATTATATTCCTAAAACATAATATATGCTTAATAAATATTTAACCAATGAAACTTACCCCACACTCAACTTTATCTACTTTGAATTTCACGAAAACACTGGTCCATACTTTAGACCATGCTACCATAAGTGGGTTTGTCATTGTTTAGATGGTAAGCCCAAGACAGCCTAGTAGGAGTGGAAATGGTTATGAGCTACTATGAGACCATCGTCTTAACATTTCAACCTTACAAAATGTCTGACTTAAAAATTACCAACATAATGTGCTAGATTACTAAATTATAGGCCAACTATCATGATTATAATGCCCATGGTCCAGGAAGTAGCTGTTTTAAGAAATATTCTACAGTCTTTTGGAACTAGAAGTGGCCTGAGATATCAATTGTCTCTTTCATAAATGAGGAAATAAAATCTGTGAGTTAAGTATCTTTTCCATAATGAAACAACTAGTTACCAGAGAGCTAAGGCCCTCTCATGTAAACAGATGGCAGTCTTCCTCATCTATAAACAAAGGCTTCATCTGCCGTGTGGAGAAGGTTCCTTGAAAGACTTGCTGAGGTCTTCCCTTGGCTACAACAATCTATGACCATGATTACTTTTTGGAGTTTATCAAACTGAAGTTCTAATCATCTAAATTTTTTTCTCGGGTTTATTGAGACAATTACATACAGTAAAATCTTAGATGTCCACTTTTCAGGTGCCCACTTCTCTGAATTTTGACAAACATATACAGTTATGAAACTACTCTCATATTTTACCATGCCAATAGTCCCCTCCCTCAACCCAAGCCTCTGGTAACCACTCATCTTTTACCTGTCCTGATTATTTTTTGCTTTTTCCAAGATGGCATACAAATGAAACCATATAATATGCAGTCTTTTGAATCTGGTTTATTTCATTTAGCATAATGCATTTGAGAGTTATTATGTTATTGCATATATTAGTTTGTTCCTTTTTATTGCTGTGTGTATATGTATCACAATTTGTTTATA
This sequence comes from Pteropus alecto, assembly GCF_000325575.1. Lineage (NCBI taxonomy): Eukaryota > Metazoa > Chordata > Mammalia > Chiroptera > Pteropodidae > Pteropus > Pteropus alecto. The sequence continues at coordinate 18,592,654 of NW_006441953.1, read as the reverse complement.
TACCAGACGATGAGTTTCCAAAAACTAAAAAGAAAAGGCTTGTCCATTTATCCTTCAAGAGCCTCTATCTAAGTGACGAATACGATGAATTTTACTAAACTACGAAGATTCCTTGATGTAGGAGTTTCTCAAAAAAAAAGCAAAGTCACCTATGCAAGATTCCCCACCATTCTCCTAATATCTGGATAAACGGAATGATAATGATTAATTGCAAATCGCCCAGGGTAGTCCCAGATCAAAGTAAATCCCCTAGGACGATACTAAGTATCTATAATCCAAAGTGATAAACCAATAGGCAAAAACATCAATGATTTGGAGTGCTGTTCTAGTCAGGAGTATTATTTTACACCTAAAGGGAAAGCTTACCTTTCTTTCTTTTAATAGCTTCTTATAGCCATTTGATCCAAGTGATAATAAAGTAATAAGGACATCTAAAGAAGGTGAAGCTGAAGCTCTTCCTGAAATAAGAATGAACAAGTTACATCCGGGAGGGGAAAAAAGCTTTGGAAATTAAGATTTATTATAGTAGCCTATGTACAAATGAAGTTTTTTTTGTTACTCTTTCTGAAGAGCAACTGATTTATTTACCTGGATACATCTTGCTAATTTCCTGAATGAAGGAATCATTAAAGCCAGCAATTATAGCGCCACCTACTGGAACCATAAAATTTTTGTCCAAGCTCTGAACGAAAGCGTCTATTCGACCAACCTGAGCCCCCTAGAATGAAATAACATGTAGTATTACACATTAGTTTTTAGAAGAAGAAACAATGGCTATTAACAAATAACTACCATTAAAACAATTAATGAAAATCAAAATATTTGTATTTCTTTGTAACATCTGTAATATTTTTAGGTATTGATCTGAGTTTTTAAACGCTGCTCCCTGTAGGTGGAAGAGCACTTTCTAGTTTACAACTTGCTTTCATACACAAATCATTTAATGCTCACAATCCTGTGAGGAAAGCAGGGTTTCAGTATCAGTTCAGGTGGTAACTATATTGAAACAGAGCTTTTCCTCCTTCAAATTGGTAAGACAGAGTGGATTCCTCCTGTGCTGCTCATCTGTGATCTTCTATTTAACAATAAAAGTCAACAGTGGGCCCTAAACTATTAAGTAATTTTAAACACCTGTGAGGTTAAGAGTGGCCACCATAACCTAATGGACTGCCACCACCCATGTTGCCAATCAATTAGTTATACATTTAAAAGCCTCTCTTTGATGCTAGGATAATATATTACCTGCATGATCACTTTAAGCAATAAGTTCTGCTCCTACCACTACTCAGATAACAAGAGGAAAAAAAATTATTTTAAACATCAACTAATGGAAATTTTTTCTGTATACTCTTGGCAATATTTCTATATTAATTCATGTTTCCTAATATTATAATCTTAGATGATCTCATTCCACTGCAAATGAACTTCAAGTGAAAATCTAATATTCTGGTGAAAAATTGAATACTTACCAGAAATATAAAACTAAGTTCTAGTTCCCATCCAACACAGTCTATGACCTTCTGTCTAATGTGGTTCAATTTTCTCCTCTTAAAAACAGAGATACTATCTAAATTTCAAATAAGATCATTTTTTTTTTCTTTATCTGTGGCTACAGATTTTCAATCTGTATTCACAATCTACATTCCTATTAATATTATAAGCGCATGTGACCTTCATCTTCACAGTTTCTCTCCACATCCATATCTCAGAGAGAAGCAGCAGATAGCTGGCCTAATCTAAGAGACCAGATCCAGGAAACAGGCAGCAGTAAAAGCTGGAGAGGGGAGCTGACTACTCTGGAGGCTATCACAGGATTGTTTAAATCTTAACTTTCCCATTACCCTTTTAATTTCCTCATAAACTATGATTGCAGAAAAATCTCACCATGTCGCAGGAAAACAGAAGCACTAAGAAAATAAGACTAATAGAATAATTGAAAAACATGCAAAGTAGTAGTATATAGAAATAGAATGCAACAGTTAGAGTTGCCTTTTATTAATACTTAAGTACTGCCCAAGGCTTCCTGAGAGAAACATAAACCTAAACTGGGAGCAGGATTACTATGAGAACAATCAGGGTCCTAGACTTTGCCAAATCCCTTTATCACTAAAACATAGCAAGCACTCAAAGGGCAGCACACTGGACCCAATCTCAGGAATGGTATAGAGATCTTATTTCCCACACTAAAGTCAGAGGCTGTCAAATAGAAGGGGGGGTGGGGGGGGGGCGGGAACACTAGAAAGATAGAAGGGCTTAAATAGAATAGGAACACAGGAACATGGTCTATGAAGTAAAGGGTTGTCATTTATCAGTTCATTTACTCATTTATCCATAGAACAAATATGTGAACACTTATCATTTGCCAAGCACTGCCCTAGGTTCTGAGAAGAGCTACAGTGAATAAAACAGGTAATTATTCACATAACACTTACAGCTGGCCCTCGAACAATGCAGGGATTAGGAGTACTGAGCACCTACATGCACAGTCGAAAATCCACATGTAACTTAAGCCAGTCCTTCACATACTTGGATTCCCAACTACCTGATTCTTGGAAAGGACCCTGGATCACTCCACCTAATCTGACACCCCTCCTCCACCCAAATACGAGAGTGTTGATCAAGACCTGTCATATTCATTGTTTACTGTCTGCTTCTGCCCCATGAGGATAGGATTTTGTCGTATGCACTACTGCATCCCCAGTACCCACCCTGGTTCCTGGCATACCAGTGGGAACCCTGTAAATATTTGTTGAATAAACAATTAGGTCTGTGAATAAGTAGTATAACACCTACTTCTCTCAAATTCTTAAGCAAAGTTGCTGTTTCCCACACTTTGGAGCTTTACAATCCATTCTGACTCTTAAAATAATTAATCCTGTGTATCTTTGTGACTACTACACTACTACATCCCCCGCCATTAAGCTGTCCTAACATCTATATTCCACGAGTCTCCTGAATAAGTCAGTTCAGTATATAAATGGAAGTGTAGGTTGTTCAAAGCTAACTTCCTGGGGACTACATGTGCATACCAGAACGTTCTATATGCTCAGCATTGTCTTTTTGGGGTATCATTCTTAAAAAAAAAAAAAGAGTCTTGACATATTTTAGTTATAGCTCTTCACTGACTATCGCATTACACCATCTTCTCAAGAAAGTATTTGCAGTTTAAGTACTTTGTCTTTTAGAGAAAAGTATGGGGCTTTGGAGTCACAATGAACCAGATGGGCCATTTTGTAGCTCTCAACCTTGGGCAAGTCACTTAATTCTGAGTGTTTCTTCATTTGTAGAATGGAAACAATAAAAAAATGTACCTTAAATTGTTAGGATTAAGTTAATAAACTTTAAAAGTCTAGCAGGATGCCTGACACACGGTGAGTACTCAGTAAATGGTATACACCCCTAAAAAGAACTACTGGGAAGAATTAAAGCTAACTCTTAATTTTTCAGAATGTCTTGGAACAGCAACTAGCACTCAACATGATCCAAGTATTTATGTGATTTAAAGCAAGACCGCACTACCTCTTTCCATGAGGGAAAAATAAAATGTTCGTGTACTGCTTTTTTTTTTTAAAAATGGCAATTTTAGAAGGTAATATATATCTGCAACAATAGAATAGGTACATTTAAAAAATTCATTTGCCCATCTTTAAGTGTTATTTTCTAGTTAAAGTTTTAGTGAAACCACCCCACAAATGAAGAGAGGTGATGACAAATCGAGAATTCGTGATGCACAACTCCAAGGGCACCTCTCATGTCGTACCCTGGAGTTCATTTTCTTTTGGTCTTAATCTCTTAATAACGCCATCAGATTTCTCATATTCGAAAATGTGTGAGCACCAAAACACTGAGCACTTCTAAGTAAACAACATGTGAGGAAATGTTAAGAAATTATTAAAATGATCATTATGAAAATTTACAGGCATGTATAGAACTATAATCTAAGTTTGTATTTAAGTTTAAAAATTAAATATATTTTTCATTATGTTTTTAAAAGTTAATTCTAAATGTACACAATGCTTACAACTATATAAAAAACAGTAAATGTATATTAAAAAGAAAAAAGTGGGTTCATAAATTATTAAGAGTATTTGTTAGGGGAATACAGTTATGAATGATCATCTACTCCTTCCTCACTTTTCTAAACCTTTAGTCATGCTGATGTATTTGACTTTTAAATGAATTGAGGCTGCTAAAAATCAAGGAAGAAGGAGAAAGGGAAAATGAGAAGAGGAATGATAATGAATCACTGGAATAAAATGGTTCTTAAGATTTCCAGCATAGAAAATTATACAAGCTTCCTTTGCTACCATTCAGATTAGATATAATCTAGTCTAGAACTGTGACAACACCTTAGAAAGTTAAGGAATAATAGAAAAAGATACCAAGGAAATGGTAGTTTTCCTACAAAGATCTTAACGAACCCTGACATACCATACTCTACCCCTGGACTTATGTTATATAAACAAACTTACTTCCTTATTGGTTAAGCTAATTTGAACAGGAATTTCTGTTACTTACAACAAATTACATCCTTACAACTAATTACATCTTTACAACCTTTGAGTAAAGAAATTAAGCAAAGCAGTATTACTGTCATATAAATCACATTTATATCAGAGATGATACTAGTAAACTCAAAATGATGAAAAATAAAAATATTTACTAGATAGGATCTACTGGGCAAAGGAGCATTCATCACGTTAGAGGAGGCCACAGATAATGTGTGAATAACTTATGCACCCATAACACAAACCACATGTATGTCAAAATTGAATATGTAATGAAAATCATTATGTACACAAATTATATCTCATATCATATACAGATATCAATCTATATGCTAATATAGTATGAAAAATTAATCATTGTAAGTAAATATAATACTTCATTTATTCAATCAATTTTTCAGTAGTTATTGTCAATTATGTACCAAGTACTATTTTAAGCACTGAAGACATAATAGTGAACAAAACAAAGTCCTTGCCCTAACAGAAATTTAATTCTAATTACTGTCAATAACTAGACAATAAATAACCTATCAAATCGTGATAAGTACTACGGAGAAAAAGAGTAAGAGGCCATCAATTTTAAGAAACAAAATTATTTTATATACCACTAGGTAAGAAAAAAATTGCCAATTAACATTACAAGACACCAATGACTGTAAAACATCCCAATTTTTCAGAGATGTTATAAAGTGAAAAAAATGTGCACCTTAAAATTAATATGGTAAAACAGGAAAAGGGAAATAGAAATGCTGGCAAGGAAGAGGAAGGTGTTACATTAGATCAGGTGTCTGAGAAGGTTTCATTGGCCTAAAAAAAAAGTGAGGTAAGAAGCCATGCAACTCTCTAGAAAAGCAATCTAGCGCAAGGAATGAGCAAGAGCCTGGTGGAGTGCACACATGTGGTGTGACGGAGAAACAGTAAGGAGGCACCTGTGGCAAGAAAGAGCAGCGGAAAGTGAAATCAGAGAAGCTGCAGAGACCCAAAAACACAAAGCAGAGCAGGCCACGGCGGTGACTCTTATTCTGAGCGGGACGGCCAGCCAAGTCATATTTTCAAAATAAGACTCTAAAACAGATGCCTGGGATCTAGCTGATGCTTATAAAAATAAAATGTCATAAATTTTTAAAAACTTGCTAACTCCATAGTTATATGCTAGAATGTTTATAAGTGAAGTCTTTTCTAGTCTAGGAAAAGAGGGTAAAGTGATTCTTTAAATATTAAATATAGGACAAATCATCAACATTGTTTTAAAAATACTATAATCCAGTATATTAGAAAAATGAGAATCTTGGTAATGAAACATCCTCAGAAAGCCAAAAACTAAGCTACTTAAGTATTTCTATGTTGGTTCTGACCTAAGCTATTAGTCCAATTGCCACCATACTACCATAAAATGACTTTTACTGAGTGAATATTGAATGTAAATTTCTAATGCTCCAGAAAGTAAAAGGCGCTAGATAACAAGTTTTACTATATCAGATTTTAAGAAAAAACAGATAATAACCATATACTATGTTAAAATCCATATTCTCTTGACACATCCTTTTAGTCTCTTACCTGCTGAATGAGGTGCATACACTTTGAAGACTGCAATCCATAAGCATTGTTGACTATATGTGGAATGCTATAACTAGCACAAATCACAGCCAGTTCTTCTAATCTATAAATATTCAACAGAAAGACACAGTCGCACTGTGCTTTTATAAATTATAACGTGAAAATTATTTTAATATTCTTAATGTACATTAGGAAAAAATGAGAAAACTGAAATTTCTACAGCAGTATTTAAGCATGTAATTCGGCAGTTTGGAAATACATAACAGGTACTTTAGGATAAACTTTAAAAAACTTTTAAATTGTTACCAATAAGTGACAAAATGTGTATTTATAAAAATCTGTATAGTTGGTAGCTTTTAAGTCACTTTAAAATTTCCTATATAAAAAGCAAGAAGCAGATTATTTATAATGACCCTTTACAAGGCTGTATATTCATGTTTAAATGCTTATACTAAAGCTAATATCTACAAAATTAGTATATTTTGAAATCTTAAGAAAGCTCACATTAAACATCCTATAACGTAAAAAATATATTTTCAGATTTCAATGTATTAAAAAAATACAGAACATTAAAATGTTTCAGTACCAAAATAACATTTTCCAACAACTTGAATACTGAAGAATCTTTTAAATAGCTGCTGGTTTTAAGTTCACTCTTACTTTTTCATGTGACAATTTTCACTTTCATATTAAGTCAATCTGAGAGTAACCTTATGCAAAGTAAGGTAATTAGATTTCAATTAGAGTATAATAAATGATATTCCTTTGCAAAATCAAATACTACTTGTGACTGAGGTCACCCCTAATGGAAACGTCTTCATGCTGTGAAGCTAAAACTAAATCCCATGGTTAAATACAATTAATTTAAAGAAAATATTCTTTCTATAATAAAAGAATTTTAAACCAAAGAATTTTTACACAATAAAAGTTCTTTCCCACAGGATGTATTTCAAATATATATAGTTTTCACATCCATTAATGCACAATATATTATTTACAGATGTGCATTGTTTTTAAAGTACAAATAGGAATAACATTATTTTGTTCCTCTGTCGGAAGTTGACGATTTACTTCAAGTTTTATGAATTAAAAACTCATTTTATCATTCCTTTTCATAAGTCTCACAAATCAACACAGAAAATCTTTCTGTTAAACTAATCAGGTGTTGTTTTTAACAAAACAGACCTGGGATACACACAGTGTTTTCTTCATAAAAGGCACTTTCACATGTTTGTGTTCTAATGAAAGCAAACTTTAATAATAAATTTCCTTGAGAGGAAGGCACCATAATAACATAAAGTACTATTTTAAAAAAAATCACTTGTAAGTAGTTTTAAATATTCTGAATTGATCAAATCTGCTAATAGAGTATATATAAAGATATTCGACAAAAGGCAGAGACTTGAAAAAAATATTTTCCATGTGAATCAAACTGTATTCTAACTTAGAAGCAAATTTAAGGTATTTATTAATTAGAAGAAATGATACACTTCCTTTTTTTTAACCATTCCTTTGACTGATTTTGCCCTACAATGCTCTCTGTCCAATTAATGAACTAATAAAGACAATATATGCCCATTCAAATTAAGACTATAAAAGAATTAAGCTTAATGTAAAGAAATCAAATGTATTTAAATTTAATAAAATCAGAAATTCAACCATATTACTAATAATGGTGCATCACCATTTTCTTAAAGTTCACTCTTATAAGAAACATTCATCATATTACACCACTAAAAGGCAGCATATGAAAATTCTGCTAAGAAAAATACGATTTTTTCCAAAGGAAGTAATACATTAAACAAAAACAAATTATCCTCAAGGATTAATAATCTAATGAGTATAAATATCTATATGCTGTTTTTGGAAATGTGATTTATTTCCATCATATTAAAATTTCTCTAGATAACAAAACCATCAATGAAAAATAGCATTACTATTTCAATGTAAATTTAAAATATGATTGGTAAGTAATAAATAAAGCATACACAATATAATCTTACAATCAAATTCATACTCATAATTGAGGCAAGGTAAATTTTCAAGAGTATGGCTTTAACATTGTCTCTTAAAGTCTGCCTATAATAAAAGCCAATATGCATTCATTACTGCCGAATGATGTGATTTCATAAAAACCAAAGTATAACTTGATGCTATAAAAATAATCCAAAGTCTATGTAGTTTTTACAAATTACTAGTGCTTCTATTCAAAATGTTAAAATACAACAGACTTGCTGTCAAAACTAGAAATCTGTATTCCTATACCTAAGCCTACTACACTTTCCAAATAAAAATTTGTGGCCATCCTTTGGAAAAATAAACATTTGCTTTTTTTATTTTCTTAAATATTTGCATTTTTTTCAAAATACAAAGACAATCACTATGTATACCTAAGTGTAATCTTCCAATTAAAAAAAATTCAAAGGGCAATAAATAATCCTAAAATTTTTTGTTTAAAATCTGTTAATGCTGATACGTATCATGCTGATACTTTACACTGTTTTCTATTTATGAAAACTATAAAATCAAAGAAGTAGAGGTAGTAATGAAAACAAGTAAATCCATCATGTAGCTTAGAAACATCTATTAAATAATAAGGAGGAAGATGCTAAGAGATCAGAAAACAGAAAAAAAGAAAACATGCTCTGCATTTGCTCCACTCAGTATTTAGTTGCTTTTCCTCCTTCTTTATCAAATTTTTATTTTCTCAATCAATTATGCTGTTGCTCCACAAAGTCAATCTATTTTGTTAAAAGCATTCATTCACCTATTTACTGACAAATGTTACTTAAGCATCTCTGAGAATTACTATACATGCATTTTATTTTTAAAATGATGGCCCCCCAAAGGACAATATTCCTAAATCAGTTACCGATCAGGCACTCTTGGAGCAAAACAGGATGTAGTAGAATGAACACACAGAATGTTATCAGGCCCAAGTTCCTGGACTTTGGCCTCCACTGCTTTCAGGTTTGTGTGCAGCTCGTCACCGTCTAAAATGTTCTCTATCACCACAGGCTCAAAACCTAACCAAGCCAAACAGAAGTAAGATGTTAGTGTAAACAAAAATAAGGGAAGATCATGGAACTCTAGGAAGCAGTACTATTTCACACAAAAACTCTAAATATTTATTTTCCTTGATGAATCCTCCTCTAGCAATAAAGACCTGGCTCAATACTGGTATGAGTCAAAGGCAGGTCAAAATAATCTAAAGGACAACTAGACTACAATTAGGACCACAAATCTATTTAAACTTCTGCTATGACAAGAAAGACTAATTTGGGGAAGGAAACAAAACATTAAATAGATATCTATAAAAGTAATAACACAGTCATTGATCACAAAAAGGATCATTTAATCCAGTTCAATTTCAGTACTCAGAAAAGTAAATCTACCCATTCTCTGAAAATATTTAAGTTTTATTTTAAAGTTCACTTTATTTCAGAGATGGACAAAAATAATTCAAGTATTGAAACAAATCACAATCATCACCTTAATGTTTTATCTCTAAAGAAAAGTATAATAAATTTTAGGAGCCTACAGATCACTGACCCATCTCATAGCTTACAAGAGCCTTCTGTAATTTAAACGTAAAAATTGTTTTCCAATTTTCAATGGAATTAGTACACTTAACTAGCATATAATCAAAAGTTCACCCAAATAATAACTACGTGACCTTATATAGTAAATATTTAGGTATAATCTTAAAATGTTGTATAAACAATATATACACTAAATAATATACAAAGCACTTATATTAATCAAGTTTGTGACACCACTAAGTACTTAGGGTAAAAGTAAAAACTAAGTATTAAGTCTCAGAAATTGTATAAAATTAACCTGGGAAATTTTGCACATAATGTTATCATGTAGTCACATCTTCAGTGTCCCCAAACACCTAATCTCGCAGCAGGCTAAATTCATGGATTTAAGATTTAAAAGCTGCAAGAATTTAGAAACCATTTAGCTCAACTCATTTATTTCAAAGATAAGGGAACCAAAGTTCAGGAAAATTAAGTGGCTTCCCCAGGGTCACACAGAAAGTTATAGCAAAGTTAAGGGCAAGTAGTTTTCTTTTGTGTTTTAGGATCCACATCAAGTTGTCTATATTCTATCTACAGAAATATAAAACTTCAGCCAGTATAAAATCAACATTTCAAATATGTTGATTCAGAGATGTCCAAGCTTTATATCTTTACCTTCATAGCCATTAAAACAAACATATGAAACTTTGAATTGTAGCTTCCTGAGGACAGCTAATTTTCTATTATTTCTCAAATTCTCTCAACCTGACCTTATTTCAGCTTTCAAATACTTAAAATATTAGTTTTTTGAAAAAGACTACAACTATCTTGGTTCCTTAGAGGCTATCCTAAAAAAGAATAAACTGTAAATTGTAGTCCAAATCCTAACATCTTTTGGAACTTTCCAGTCTTCCAATGTGGCAATCTTTTCTATAAGTTTGGTTATCAATTCTTTGGTTAACAAGATATAAATTTATGCCACAACTTCATGCCACCTAAATCAGTATATTTTTAAAAGCCTATCAGTTTCTGCTATATGTCCTTACTATGAATCCCTTTACATGAGTTTTAGATTTATTCAGTTAATTATAGTCCTATACTGTTCATTTCATGCAACAGACTCTAACCATTTAATAACAACCTTAAATTCTCAAATTCAACTTGACTTAAGCAAGTCAAATACTAAAACACTAATTTAAAGGTTTTGTCTCACCTACACTTAATGATGCCTGTATTCTTGCACTTTGATTCATGGCAATAATTTACGTATACTCCACTCGTGTATATACAACAAACATTCCTAAACACTTTTTATGCTCCAGGGATTACCGTTATGTCATCCCATTTATCCTCGAAACAATCAAGTGAGGTAATCATACTCCCATTCGAAAGAACAGTAACAAATGATCCAGAAATTCTACTTTTGAGTAGCTACCCAAAAGAATTTAAAAAGCAGGGTCTCAAACAGGTATTTGTACACCCATGTGTGAATGATGCTGCATTATTCACAAAAGCATCATTCACAATAGCCAAAAGGTGCCAACAACCCAAGTTTCCATCAATGAATGAATAAACAAAATGTGGGATATATACACACACGCATGTACATACACACAGAATGGGATATCAGTCGGTCTTAAAGAAAAAGACTAAAGCATGGATAAACCTTAAAGATATTATGCTAAGTGAAATAAGCCAGTCACAAAGGAAAATATAATTCCACTTACACAAAGGACCTAGAGTAGTCAAATTGGTAGAGACATAAAGTAGAATGATGAGTGCTAGGGAAAGGGTTAGTGGGGAGAGGGTGGTTACTCTTTAATGGGCAGAATTTCAGTTTAAGAGAATGAAAAAGTTCTCAAGATGGATGGTGGTGATGGCTGCACAACAATATAAATGTACATAATGTCATGAAGCTATACAGTTACTACCACAATAAAAAGAAATAGGAATAGGTTTAGTTTCTTTTCATTCAGCCATCTCTACATAAAAAGTTAGAAATGTCTCACTGTGATATGAAAGACATTATATATACCGCTTGTCTTCTTTTACCTGCAGTGATCATGCATTTAAAGCAGGACTTCTGGTCTATTCGTGGCCATATAATATACTTTGCCTTTGGTCGTTTGTGTCGTAATGTTAAGAAACACAGGGTTAAACTCATACCAGTTGCCATAGGCACTACGAAGCAGTTGGTCACTGCATGGACACCTAGGAATACGAAGTAAAACAGAAATTAGTTATTCCATTGAAAAACCAGCACCCTTCTTGAAATTATATACTTCTAGCAAATAAAGGGTTGTGTAGACTTAGAGCTTCTTCTGTACTTGGTCTCAGGAATCTTAGAGCCAAATTCATCCTCCATGCTTATACCTCTGATTCTCTACATTATTCTAAAGATATATACAACTTTTCAAAAGATGTTTACATCCTTTTTGGAAAGAGGTATTAATACAAGAAATTGGGCAAAGGAGTGTGTGGCTAGTTAGCCAAAAGTTTTAATGATTAACACAGTACATACCAGTCAACTTTATGATGTCCAAGACCAAAGAATTGGTAATTTTGTTCAAAAGGCTAGAACCAGCAGCTTTTGGTTGCACAGCAGAAATATCACCCGATCGTCCAATTCCATGAATTAACCTAAGCAAAAAATGGGTCAACAACTGGACAAAAATATTCAGTGTTCTAAGTAATCCACTGCATAAGTATACAAATACAATAACAACAACAACAACAAAAAACAGAAGCAATACTTGACTACTGTAGATGTATTTTCATAAACTATTGATAATAGGAAAATATCCTATTAAATTAAAAAATTCATCAATTATGCTGTGTTACTTAGTCTCCAAAGATGGCCGGCCACCGCCAATTCCTTTTTTCCCTATGCCTATATGGTACTGCCACACCAAGAGATGGAGTCTAATTCCCTCCACTTGAATCTGGGCTGGCCTTACTGAGTTGCTTGGCCAGAAAGAATCTAGCAGAAGTGATGGTCTGGAACTTCTGAGCTAGATCGTAAGAAGCCTTGAAGCTTTCCAACTAGGGGGCTCCCTCTTATAATCCAGATACCATGCTGGGAGAAGCCAAAGCCACATGGAGGCCATCTGAGTTAAAATCAAGGAAAACAGTTTTTAAGAGTTTACTTGTATTTCACATTAAGGCTGGAGAACAGATAAATGATGTTATCTGAAATCACTATCAATTAAATGATTACCAGAATTGATGAAAAGCTTTCTAAAATAATGCAGTAATTTTAATAATTTAAAATTAAATACTTTTTCCTATATCTATTGCAATAAAGGTACTTATAAAACGGATATAGTTTAGATGTAGATGAACAACATTTTAAAGTTGTACCTATTATACATCATTCTCCAAAAAAACTTGCAATTGTAAAAAGGAAACATGGAAAACTATAAACAACCTTAACATATTTAAACTTTTACACCAAATAAGTTTATTAGTTTTCTACAAAAGAAACATGTGAAACTATAAACACCTTAACGTACTTTAAACTTTTACATAAAATAAGTTTATTAGGTTAAACATTCTCAACGGAATCAACAGCCAGTTCTGTTAATCACCCAGAACCTGACATGGTGACCACCACATACTAGAACTTTTACCTTACTGTCTCAAAAAGTACCTACTCAGATAAATTGTTCCCATCTCCGCTGCATCTAGTTTACATGCCCATTTGAACAAAGTAGGTTACAAAGGGACATTTTATAATATGATGAAAACTGCTACCATTGTTTTTAAACAAACAAAAAACAAAGCAAAAAAAAGTTTTCACAAGCTTCTTGAAAAAATACCTGTAATGACGCCGAGCAACTAATGCAGATGCCACTCTCCCTTCCCTTTCTCCCACACCACAATTGCCCAGGAAATTGTTGCTATCCATTATGGCAAGCTCGTGTAGGAAGAGTTCAAGTGTGCTTTCATCCCAGCCATCCTCTGGACATTTGCCCTTAAAAACAAACAAACAAAAACTTACAATTATATTTAAGAAAACCATCGTTCCCTAGAAGCCTACCTCAGTGGCTTTTAAAACTTTTTAAGGTGTATTTTGCCATGCTCTTTGCTTTCAAAAATTCAGGCACAAATTTAGCACTCGAATAGGCAGTATGTTTACCCTACACTGTATTACAATTATTTGGATTGCAAAGTGATAAATGCACTCGATGAGATCGACTCAGATTTCAAGCTGCAGTATGTTAAAGTAACTGGAAACCAATAAACCTTAATTTCAACGAAGATTCTTCAAACCATAGTGTTAAAACTATGGGTTGTCTAAATTTAGTGCAATTAAAATCCAGAAATCCTGGCAGGAGCAAGACCTGTGAAGTTCCGAGGCAGCACTTGCTTCGAGTTGGTATATCGTGGTTTACAAACATGTGTTTCCCGAGTCCCAGGGAGGAGTGAAAGATGGGCGATGCGAACTTTGGCCTTTCCGCAAACAAACAAAAAAAGGAAACCAACTGAGACTTCCACACACTTACGCATCCCAAAGCTAAATAAAATGGGACTCAAAATCCCGAACCCATACGTGCCCTAGGAACACTCTGGGTTTTGCCGGCTTTGGTGAGGTTGAGAAGGAGCTGAGCAACACTCTGGGTTTTGCCGGCTTTGGTGAGGTTGAGGAGCTGAGTGCAGCAAGTCACTATTGTGCATGTCAAGCTGAGACAGACTCTGGGGACAGGTCTCAACCAGCAAATAGGAGCGCGCGAGGCAGGACTCAGCACTACCAGGGAGGCGGGGCGGGCCTGGCAGCGCGGCGGCTCCGGGCGAGGGGGAAATTAAACAGCGCGGTACCTTCTCCAGAAGCAGGCGTATGAGGTGCTCATGAGAACGGCGGGCCTCGCAGCCCTGCCGCATGTAAGCCGGCGACACCAGCCGCTCGGCCGCCGCGAAGCTCTCGCGGTTCATGTCGGTGGTGGTGACTGTCCTGAAATAACAGTCAACAGACGACTGTCCTGAAATAACAGTCAACAGACGACACACCCGGAACGAGAATGCAACCGGCCTACTGGACGGTACGGCAAGGCCTTGGGTCAAATAGCTAAGTCTCGCTTTCGCGCATGCGCGAACAACCCCAGCTAGTGTGCTAGAAACTGAAGAATTTGAGCATGCGCAGGAGTGTCAGCGCGTTTGGTAGGCTTCAGATGCTACTGAGAATTAGCCCCTCCTCGCTGCGTCTGATTGGTCTAATTAATCCCTGGTGTTCCTGAGACCGACTTGAAGGAGGGACTTTGCACTTGGGCAGAGGGGCTGAGGAAAGTAAAGGGCAGCTGCGTGGGCTCCTCTGAAGGAAACTTTCTTGAGAGCACTGTGTTCCAGTCCTGTTGAACGGTGAGATTTGGGGAGTCTGTGCTTCAGCCTTACTTAGACCATGTTTCTCAGATCCAGAATCTTTCACCCTTATCTTTATAAGTCTCAACATTTAAAATTTCCTGACAACTCTTTATGAAATAGCAATGCCCCACTCCTTTTTTCTTTTGCACTACAGAATTTTTAACCCTAACTCTAATCATCACCACCTGTTACGACAGATATTTCTTGATGTACACACACACAGCTATGAATGTAAACTCCCCGCAAGAAGGGCCTTGGTTTTTGCTGCCATTCCCACCCCACAATGGTGCCCAGAATACAGTAGGTGCTAAATTTTTTTAAAATATTGAATTAATGATTTACTTTGACCATTCAACAACTTAGCACTAGGTATCAGAGATATAGAAACGAAAAGGTAGGATCTCTGCCTTAGATTTCCTTGCAATCGTCACCTTAAGTGAGTACACAGTAATTCCTGATGTTGCTCTTGTCCAGTAGTGTGCTACAGCCCGCTTGCGCTGGTTCGTACTCACTTGCAAGAGCTGATTGTTAAATGTTCAGTAATTTCGTGAGCTGGTTTTTGAATACAGCTGCTCTTTAGCAATATATTATGTAACTTTAGAATTAACTGTATTAAAAACAAAAGTAATAAATGCTCAAACTCATCACTTCGTAATTATTTTACTACATTTTACTATTATCTATGCTTTCGACATTATATCGATTGTATCTATATAGTGGAAATAGGATATAATGAGTGTACTGCTGCACATCTGTCCAAATCCTGTTTTAGTGGCATCATGTGGGAGTATTTACACCAAGGAAATCAGCAAATGCTGTAAATCAGGCCCTTACCTTTCCATCCCACCTCCCCAGGAATCTATTGTTTAACGTGTACCAACTCACTACTATTCCTACTACATGTGCTCAGAGTATCCTGCCATTTAACAGCCATGCTACTTGTCTAATTTGCATTTCAGTTGTTAATTTTCTATCTTCCTTAATCAGACTCTGAGCTCCTGACTGACAGGACTGTATTTCATATCTGTATTCAAAGCACACATGAACATCTAATTGATGTTCAACAAATATTCGTTGAATGATGTAGATAATTTGAGAACCGTATAAAACTATACAGAAAGGTAAATCACAAAATATTGAGAATTTAGCTTATTTTTTAAAATAAGCATTAGCCTTCAAACTTTGGAAAAGTTGAGTTCTTATTCCCAAAATGCAACTATTTTTACAACTTTTCCTTTAGAAAAGCCTTCAAAGCAACTTTTGTCGATCACATGCAAAATATGCAAAAATCCCAAGATCCATCTTATAACTGAATGGACACACTAGGTTTTGTGCCAGCAGGTTGTCTCACATTGTTCACCAGTCTTAATTTGGAAAAATGTTTGTTTCCAAAAATTAAATCCATCAAGACATGCCTTCACTAAAAAACAAACAAACAAACAAACAAAAATCCCGCAGGTTGCAGAGACAATTTTAAAAGAAGTGCTCCAAAATTATTTTCATCCATTAACTCACCTAATGAAAAAATTTCATTGCCTTTACAAGATGTAACATGGTTAAAAATAGGTCCAACATTTGTAGGTCTAAATTCTGCTTGTCTCACTAGTTACATGACTTTTGATACATTACCCAGACTCTTGAGCTTTGCTTTCCTCATCTGTAAAATAGGGACAGCAAGGACATAGTTATGGTGATTAAATGAGATCTAACTTCTCAATGACATCTTCACCTTGATAGACTGATTATACAGATGGACAGGGGCCAGACCATATGTGATGAGAACCCCAACCTACAACCTCTGCAGCAAGTAGCCCAGGAAGCCAAACCACATCCCCTGCAGCAATCTGCCCAGAACAGTTAAGACACGGTCAGTGACTGCCAGCTTCCCAATTTTTTCACCTGCTTCCACCTCAGGACTAACTGGAGAAAGCCATATATGCTCCCCAAACCAATGACATGTGATACCTGTTTCTAGTTAGCCCACTCCCACCTTCCCCTTGCCAAAACCTCCAACCTGAGTACACTTGAAGCCTTCTTACTTTTTTCACCTTAAAGCTTTTCCCCTCTCCTGCCTCCCTTTGAGTCTACCCAATGCAAATGCAATGCTCTAGCAAGCTCTGAGTAGTCTCTGTTTGTTATTTGGGTGGCCTTCATTTACTTCCACAGTTTTCCTGGAGACTCCACTGAGACAGTCTGCACTGTCCATCACCATGGACTTCAGCCTTCGACCAGATGTGGTACCCACAGAGGCCTTTCGTGTCTTGCTGCTGCGGCTTGTCGAGTCAGTGGTAACATGGTAAGTCAGTGGCTAATATGAACTCTGCTATCGTTGCATTGAGTTCTTCAGCTCTTCAAAGTCAGGTACCCAGCTTCTGTTATTCGTCCACATTTATTTGGCATCCTTGTTGGAATCAAGCCATTTCCCTTCATCCTTTGGCTCTCCTTTGTACTTCTGCTTTGTCCTATGCTATCTAAAAATGTCGTTTGTCATCAGGAGAATCATAAGCCCTATAAGCTTATTGTCGGAGCTAGCCTCTCAGACCGGTGAGTTTGCAATTCTCATCAGACTGACATCCATTTGGACAAACATTTTTGTGAATCACCAGTGAACCTAGCTGAGGCTCTCCTTCTATCTTGATTTTTTTTTTTTTTATCCTAAGAATTTGCCTTTTATTTAGAGAGAGTTTACTCTAATTTTTCACCTGCCATGGAGCACAGATTGTCGGGTCTGTGTTCGGAGAGGGCCAACCATTAGGTGGGGGGCCTACGACACAAAGAACACAAGCATCACTTTAAACCAACTGTTGCCAGCTTTCCTGGGGTCATCTAAGGCTAAATCCTTTCCTTCTTTAGGAAAAACTGCTGTGCTTATGTGTTCTTATTATAATCCTAATTCTGATGCCTCGCTCTATAATTGACATAACTTCAGCAATGAGGATTTGGGCCTTCAGTGGCCACTCTGAGGAACATTTGACTTGAATAATTTTTTTATTTGATAGGCAGCTTAGAAAAGAAGGAGGATTAAGATTTATCAGGTCAATGGGCAGCTGTTTTTGATTGGTATTCAGAGGCCTCCAAAAGAAATTCTGGTTCAAAGATTATTTCAGTAAAAGATTCTTTAGCCAAAGCTAATGAGCAATTTGACAAACTTAGGCAGCAACAAACTAGACTCATTTTCTAGTAAATCCTCCCTCTTCTGTCCTTCAGTTGCTTCCCTTTATCCAATATCCCTCTTTACCTTTATCCTTCTGATTTCTCTCTTCCTCACCAATGTCAACTACTCCCTTCTCTTCCTCTTGACCAAACCCCCTACCTTTTCCCAACAACTCCGCTAAGACCACAAAATGCTAGTTGCCTGTAAAAATCTCTCCCTCCAATGAGCCCAGGTATGCAGGCAACTGTAGAATTTAAACTTTAGACCCAAGATGAATTAAGAGCTATAAATGAAGATCTCTCAACATTCTAACAAGACCAGCAACTATTCCTAGAAGAATTTAAAATTCTTTTGGGTGCATATGATTCAGGATTACCTAACCTATATCAGCTTTACACATATTGGTCAGAACCTCAGATGCTAAATCTTTGATGGCAAAAGCTGTTTGAACTGGCCCAGAAAGCGATCTACAGCAGGGGTCCCCAACCCCCAGGCTGGGACTGGTATCAGTCCATGGCCTGATAGGAATCGGGCCGCACAGCAGGAGGTGAGCAGCTGGCAAATGAACTAAGCTTCATCTATCTATATTTGCAGCCACTCCCCAGCGCTAGCATCACCGCCTCAGCTCCACCTCAGATCATCAGGCATTAGATTCTCATAGGAGCACCAGTTCCTGGTGCCAAAAAGGTTGGGGACCACTGATCTACAGGATCTCTCCACAATAAATCTAGGGTCAAAAAAAAAAAAAAAAAAAAAAAGCATGATAGGTAGGGCAAAGTCTTCTTAAAAGTAGTATCCCCAAACATTTCCAATAAAAATTGATTGGATCTGAATTCAATCATACAAACGGGAAAAAAGATGATGATAGAGGAGAAAAATACCTTGTGACAACATTCAGGAGTTAATGAAGGTGCTGGTGTAAAAGCTTTTATCTCATTCTGTCAGTGGAGTTAAACCTGAAACTGGAAGCCTAATTCAAAAATATAAATTAAAATGGAAAACAGCACCTTTGCCTGAATTAAAACACCTGTCAGAACATTTTGAGAGGGAGTTAGAATAAAAATGAGACAGAATCCCAAATAAACTATGCTCTTGCAGACCAAACAGCTAGGTGGCCCACTTCCTGAGCAACCATTTTTGACAAGGACACTGTAGATATTATAAACAGAAGAGACACGGGAAAAAAGAATGCCCTAACTTATAAAAGGAAAACCAAGACAAAAAAAAAATCCCTTAATTTTGATAAATGAGGGTGCTCTGGAGAAGTAAAAACACTCCTAACATCCCAATTTACTCTTAAACACTCAAGTTGAATAAACATAGTCAGCCTCATCAATTCCTGGTAATAGGGGTGCTACTCTAACTACATTAAACCCCTAATCTTCGCTCCACCTCTTCCTATCTCTCAAATAACTCACAGATATTTCCTATCTCCCAGCCATTAACTGTAACCCCTGGGCCCTTGAATGAAAAATATTTCTTCTTCCGCTCTGCCTTCCCCATTATATCGGGTGCATGCCCAGATACAGGTTTTAACATGATCTTCAAAGTCCACTGACATAAGAAAAAATAACTGGGACAGAACCAGGACAGTAGGTAGAACCTACCAAACATCCCCAAGATCCCTTGAAATCAGAAGCGAAGAAGAGTTCAAAGCTAAAGTCGAAGGCCTCATATCCAAGGGCTTCTCAGAGCCTGTACTAGCCCTTGTGACACTTTGGTCTTGCCAGTTAAGAAACCAAATGGATAAAGATATCGATTTTTTCAAGACCTCAGGAAAATCCACAAATTTCTGTCCCTCACTTGCCATTAGTACCGATCTTGGCATCAATTCTACCTGAAGCTACTTGCTTCACTGTACTGGACCTTTGCTTTGCCTTTTTCGATGAGCCAATCCAGGATACCACATTGCATTCAGTCATCATGTCTCCTTAGTTTCTTTGGTTTATGACAATTTCTCAGCTTTTTCTTGTTTTCCATGACTGACAGTTTTGAGGAGTACTGGTCAGGCATTTTCTAGAATGGTCCACAATCGGTCTTGTTAATCTTCCTTTTGTTTTCTATTTCCTTGATTTCTGGTCTTTATTATTTCTTTCCTTCTATTTTCCTTGGGTTTATTTCCTATTCTTTCACTAACTCTTGAGATAAAAATCTTAGCTCAGTAGGTTTACCCTTTTTTCCACTACATGCTTTCCCACCGCCCCCCACCCCAATTTCTCCTACCTCCCTACTATTGACAAAACCAATTGTGGTTTCTAAAAAAACCTAGGGTAAGGTGAAAGGGGGTGTCTGGGTCTGGAGGCCAGGAAAACTGCAAGGAGGAAGTTGGGGAAGGGCGGTAGATTTGCTGCAAGTGGCCAGAGAGGGAGAGAAGAGGTCAGATTTTTTTTCTTTTTCTTTTTAACATGATGTACTGGTATTTTATTTTATTTTTATAACCATTTTTCCAGATTTATTGAAATATAATTGCTCGTATTTACATTGTAGGTCAGATTTTCAATGGAGGTTTTGAAATGAAATGCTGTGTACTTGGAAGAAAATCTCCATCCTCTATGTCCCTCTGACATTCTTAGTAAAATAGCTTTTTCTTGTTAACCCACTATGGGATTGGATCTACGTGGGGGATGCCTCGACACACTATATCCTGCTATAAAGGTGGGTGGAGAGTGAAATAGAGGCAGCTCAAAAGTACCTGCTTCCTTCCGACTTACACTAATAGGAGCTGACACTGAGCCCATATGCCAGGTGCTGCTCTAAGGACTTTACCTGCAGTCGCTCATCCAATCCTCCCAGCAACCTTATGGGGTAAGTACGATTTTCTTCACCCTATTTTACAACTGAAGAAGCTAAGCCTTATGGAAGCCAGGTGAGAGAGCACCGTTAGTCAGGGGGAATAGCCCTGATGCACAGCAGGCTGTTTGGCTCTGGAGACTGTGCTCTTAACCACTCCCCCACATGGTCAGAGCCAAGAGGCATTCATTGCATGCTCTAGCCCAGCGGTTCCCAACCTTTCTGGCACCAGGGCCCCGGGCTCCTATGAGAATCTAATGCCTGATGACCTGAGGTGGAGCTGAAGCAGTGATGCTAGCGCAGAGGAGCGGCTGCAAATACAGATGAAGCTGTACTTGCCGGCTTGTCCACCCACTGCTCACCTCCTGCTGTGCGGCCCGGTTCCTCACAGGCCATGGACTGGTACCAGTCTGCAGCCAGAGGGTTGGGGACCCCTGATCTAGGCTTTAGACAGGTAATTATTGCCGCTTCAAAGTTCTATCCACTGGAGTGTGGATGGAGAGTAACAAGAATATAACCAGAAAGAGAGAGAAGACAGATTGCTGAGAAGTGTATTAAGTGATAAAGCACATTAAAAGCCATGGGCAGAAAAGACCTCTCCCGTATTGGTGCCGGATTCATTGATGCTGAAAACCCAGAAGGCATCGCAGACACCTCCGCTCCGCCACCACTCAGATCTCATCCAGCAGCAATGTTGTCACGCCCCACCCCACCTTCTTTCTCTCCACCTCCCCCGACCCTGACCACCTAGTCTAGGCCTCTGTCATCTCCCCTTGGACAACTGCAGGGACCTGTCTGCTTCCACTTTTACTTATCACTCCTCATTCCCGTCCACTTCCCACTCAGCAGAGAGAAGTATCTATTAAGTATACATCAACTCACATCCTTCCCCTACTTAGAACCCTTCAGCAGTTTCCCATCACACTGAGAGTACAATCCAGACTCTTCGCCTTGACCCATAAGGCCCTGCAATGTCTGGCCCTGCTGACATCGAGCACATCATCCCTCTGGTTGGGCAGCTCCCACCTCACTCACTGACCTCGCAGAACCTGAAGCACACCAGGTTTTTTCTCTTCCCACATGCCATTTCTATCACCTTAAATGATCTGCCCCTTTTCATTTTGCATGGCCGGCTCCTATTTTTTCTCCGGTGTAAATGTCACCTCCTCTGAGAAACCTTCCCTGACCACCTTATCTAAGTAGGAACCTAGTTTGAAGTGGATACTATATGTATATATTCACTTCAAATTCTTTTGAGTTCATTGTGCAGTGTCTGAATTAGAAGCTTCTGGAAGGTAGGAACTCTAACTTTTTAGCTGCTCTTCCTAGCACCATGGCAAGCGTTCACTAACATTTTTTAGTAAATTAAGTGATAAGACTGGGTCCCAAAGATGGCTTACCATTCGGTGGTTACAGAATAAACCCAGACGTGGAAAGAAGAGAGAAAGCAGGGGCCAGGGATGAATAGGTGACACCTCATGTTACAAGGGTGTTTTAAATTGAAGAGATGTTTTCTAACGGTAGAAGCAAATGGACGAATAGTGACGACACCAGTTTGTCATTGCATTCACATGTGTTCTAAAATGTTTGGGGTAGGGAAAATCCAAGTCTCTTAAGAAACACGGCAGGGTCTGGCTGTCCTCAACTTCACTAATGAGGCTGCTTAAGCAATTTGAAGCAGAATAACTTCTGCACCAAGGCCAAGTTTCAAAGAGCAGATGCAAGGAGGAGTGAGGGAGCAGTAGAATCAGTAACTAGGTGGCTCAGAGAAGTCTCCCGTGATTAGAAAAAGAAAAAATGTATTAATTACATTTTGCTGAGACTCAGAGAATTCAGAAAGCATGGTCTCGCCTTCATCTTCTCTATTTCGGAAGATGGAGAAAAGGTAGATACGGATGTAGCAGCAAATAATTTCAGACGTTCCCTGGGCTGAGTAAAGCAATCCTCTCTCCAGAGGGAGGAGAAGTAGGTAGAGAAAGCTTCCTCTAAGCAGGAAAACTAGAGGCAGTTAACAAAGTTATAATACCCCATTACAAGCAGGAGCAAGGGAAAAGCTGCAGGAGACTTGTCAGAGTCTGTAAACTGGCCCAGAGCCTGGCTTGCTGA
>NW_006441953.1:18562609-18569591 GCF_000325575.1 Pteropus alecto | reverse complement strand
AGGGCTGGCAGGTGTGGAGTGGTGCAAAGGGGAAGTGGGCAAGTGGTGGCGGGAATCAGGCAGGTGGAGTTTGAAGCCTGGCTCCTCTCCTTCTTCCAGCATTAAGTTTGTGCAAATTATCTAATCTCTCCAGGCCCCAGCTTGCTCCTTCCTCTGTGAAAGGGGTATAATAATAGTGAGGAGAAGGCAATGGTGGGTGAAAGGGCTCAGCCTAGCGTGTGGCACAGAGGGAGCGCTCAGCAAATGTGAGTCCATGATCTCTGCTGCTGCAGTCAGTTGTAGCCATGGTGCTGAGTAAACCACTAGACCCCGGGTGTGGAGAGTATGGACTGGCTCGTTCAGCCTCCTTTTCTGGGCCTTACCAGAGGCCGGACAACTACAAACTGCATTTTGCAGACTCCCTCTCAACTACAATTCTTAATCCTAGAAGCAAATTAAGATGGCCAGTTAGATGTACTTGCATGAGCACTGGAAGGTGGAGAGCATTTCCTCCTTCCTTAGACTATGCGTCGTCATTGGCCAGCTACAAAGTAGAGACATGGGGTCTTTTTTGGCCTCTCAAAGTCCATTTTCCAGCCTCCTGGTTGTCCAGGTGATACCAGGAACACAGCCTCAGCAGTGGGTTTCTCTGGCATCAATTCCAGGAGGGGGAAGCATTTGTGACTGCTTTCACAGCCCTGGCAGTGGCCTCAGAGGTGATGGCACCCCTGGTGGGTCAGTTCTGCAGTATTCTGGAGTCACTTCTAGAAGCCCAGTCAAGAGCCCACACCCCAAGACCTCCTAATGATTTTGTAAACGTCTCATTCCCTATATTACATCCCTTCATAGTTCAAATATTTAGTCATGTCTGCTTCCTACACTCAAGCCTGCCTACCACAGAAGGCGTTTGTATTTCTTTCCTTCACAATCTCAATTTGCATACCACATTTTTACAAGTGAAAAAAGAAGTTAAGACGTCATTCGCTTCCCCTATTAACATTATTTTTCCTGAGTTATTCACACCTACGCTGAGATAGACCAATCACTATCTCCCTGTATAACTAAGCCTAAGGCGTTGTCATCCCCTGGTGACAGCTGCCCAAACTGCAGCTGTAATGCTGGGAAGGGAATAATCAAAGTCAGAACAGAGTAGACTTTACAATTCCAAACCAAGAGAGTGAAGCCCAGTCAATATTGGTGTCCTTATAGAATATCGAAAATGGAGACGTCGAGAGAAGAAAATTTCCCCAGTATTGCCCAGGAGAGATGAAGCATCGATGACTCGATGTGAGTCTTCCCGTCATGTTGGCACATTCGCACATTCAGCATTTTGATCAGGAATGACTCACCATGCCTCATTGGTGAGTGTATTACTTAAAAATAATCGCTCCCATTGCAATGGACAAAAGTCCTTTTTGGAAGGAGGCAGAAGGTAAACCCTCTGCAATCTTCTCATCTTAACTCAGTTTCTCTTTTGATAAAAGTTTACGGACCACCTGACACCTGTGTTGATGTGGTTGTCCCTTCTTTATATCCCTAGATGCTAATAAGTAAGCATTCTAGATTTTTTTTCAGTCTTTTGTGAGTCTGAAATAATTTCATCTACAATTCAGTTCTGCAGAACCTGGAAACTGTACTATAGAGAACTGAGAACAATTTGTCAACCTACAGACCTGAGTCAAATCTGAGCTCATCTCTATGAGAAGCCCATTGACCCTGAGCCCTTATTTTGCCCCCAAAGCCTGACTTGCATTCCCAATAATCAGACAAATATACACTCCTTGGTCAGTTCTTAATTATCTGCATGTGGCTTATTCAAAAATAAAAATTATTTTTATTCCGTGAGGAAAGTAGTTGAAAAGGCCAAGCTCTGAGTTCAAGAAATGAGTTTAAATCCTGACTGCGCCTTTTTGAATCTGTGATCTTGGACAAGTTACTTCATTTCTCTGTGTTTCACTTTCTTAATCTACATTAAAAAAAAAAAGGAGGAGCAAATAAGAATTCCTACTTTGTATGAGATAAAAGATATATAAAGTAACTGCATTTAATAAATAGTGGCACTCAATAAATAGTAGCAATTGATATTATGTGCTGGATGCTACAAGAATGCAAAAATGAGCAAGGCACAAACTAAACTCTTTAGAAATATTTGATCTAGTAAGCGAGGATGCAACCTGTACCGCAGTGACTGAACGAGATGTGCCATGTCTGACAATCTCATCCAATTTAGACATCAAGCTTCAGTAGGAGGTAACATTGGAAAGTGTCCAAAGGTATGTGAAAAGTGGTCCAGGAGGAGGGAAGTGAACGAGCAATAATGTGGAGAAAAAAACAAGCCTGATCGGCCTCTCTGTGGAAGGCTATAAAGGCCCGTTTGAACTTGAATAGTCAGATTGTGAAAGCAGTCACAAATGCTTCCCCCTCCTGGTATCTATAGCCATAGGTAATTCTTTTCCACAATGATGCTGAACTTGGTCATGCAACTTGCTTTGACCAGTGGGATGACTGGTAGCAAACATGATTCAGGTGGACTCATGAAAAGGGCTTGCACATTTAGGCAGACCTTAATGTTGCACTTGGAGCCTTTCTGCTGCCATAGGAACAAGCTTGCTCTAGCCAGTTCAGTGTTGATGAGAAACATGTGGTCCAGCGCTCTTCCCCGTCCCCAGTCAACAGTCAGCACTGTCAGGGGAACAGCAACCGAGCTCCCTGCAGCTGACCACAGATGCAAGAGTGAGCCCAGTCAAGATTAGCAAAAGAATGACCCAGCTGGGCCCAACCCAAATCATAACCCACAGAACCGTGAGCAAAATAAATGGTTGTCATTTTTAAGCCACTGCATTTTGGGGTGGTTTGTTAATGCAGCAAAAGTTAGCCAATAACGGAGAGCCATTGAAAGGTGGGTGCAGGTGAGCAGATATATACGCTGTCCAGATGGATGTGCACTTGGGAAACTGGAGGCACACCATAAATACTAGATTAAGTAAAATAATTATTAATGTAAATTTGCTTCAAAAGGAAATAAGTTGACGAGTAATTATTGAGTGCAGAAGGTTGCAATTCACGATATCCTATACCCCTGCTATTCAAAACGTTGTCTGTGGACCAAAGGTATTGTGACCTGGAGCTTATTTGAAATATGGAATTTGGGCTCCATCCCAGACCCACTGAATCTGAGTATGAATTTCAACAACATCCCCAGGTGATTCATTGGCACTAAGTTTGAGAAGCACTGTCCTATCCTAAAAATGCAAACTGTATCCGCACTAAGCACTCACCTAGTCTTTTGAATTCTGGTCAAACCAGATTTTTTTTTTTACTTCTTTAGATGCATCAGTATAACTTCCTTCCTACCTGCTTTCTATCATAGCTTTAGTAAAAGCAAAGACAAAAAACAACCTTTATCCTTTGAAGTATTATCAAGAAACTCTGTTAGGGGATGGGGGCGGTTTCCTGGGAACTTTGAGTAGGGCCCAGTAAATGAAACTGCTTTCATCCAGGTTTTGAACCACTTAAGAAATAAGACAAAGGATAAGGCAAAAGCCAAAATATCATCTTTATCACTGATAAAATCTAAGTTAGAGACGTTGAATGGCCTCCTACACAGCGCCCAGAATTAACTAGATTTATCCATCATCAGTGCTGGCACAGGGCGGTCTTACTGCTGCTTTCCCCAGAGAGAGGGAAGAAGAAAGGCCTGGCTGGGGGGAAGTATGGGGGAGGCAGGAGTGAGTGAGGGTCTGAGGGGACCCAGGAGGAAACATTGGGAACGGGGATAGATATGTGCGTGGTGGTGGTGAGAGAGGCGTGTTCTATAAAATGTGGTCATCTCAATCGCTTAGGAGTTTCTTAAAAGCCAGATTCTTTAGAAACGATCTTTAATCATGATTGATTAATGGCATGATCATCTGTTAAGATGAATAATCAAGATTGTAATTTGTGGGATTTTTTAAACATGAGATTAGAGTTTAGGCTAAATGGTATTGGTAACAAAGAGCATGTTTGAAAGTTTATGAACAGGAATAGTGCCCAAACTGAGGTGAAAGAAAAACAATTTAGATTTTTTTTAAATGTTTATGAAAATTGGTATTTGGCCCAAGAGTGGGGAGAACATTCAAACACTTCCATGTTACCCCATGGCCTTGAGTCGCCCTAAGACACTATACTATTATTTTTTTAGCTTATGTCTAGCTTAATATGCAGTTACAGTATGCAAACTGTATCCGCACTGGATGAACTCATGTTTTTACCTATTTTGTCGTAACCTACTCTACTGTTGTTATTAATAATGATCGTGATAACAATGGTTAAGCTCTTTGAGCAGTTACTGTATGCCTAGTACTGAACTATGAGAACAGATTTTATTTAAGTCTCGTAACAAGTCAGCGAGGTCGATATTTTCATTTCTTGTGTTCTCATCTAATGGATGAGGAAATCAAGACTTAGAAAGGTTAATAACTCATCCAAGGTCACACAACCAGTAATCTACAGAGTGAGGGTTCAAAGGCAGGCAGGTCACTAGTTCTTTCTTTCAACCCTGTCCCTTGTTATCCTTGTTTTATGGTCATCCGTAGTCATCACTTTATATTTAAATCTTTATTATTCCTATTTCAAGTGTTAACACATTTTTGTTATATTTCTAAAAATTTAGAAACTACACATACAAAAAAGAAAAGAATCATCTAAAATTTCCCAGAGGGAAAACTACTGTGAAAATTGTGGTGTATATCCATCTAGTCTGTCTTCTGTTCACGTTTATTGGGTCTTGTGTTGTTGTTATAGTTTTTTTTTTTTAAAAAAGGAACATTGTATATATGCTTTTACTGGCATTTTACACTCAACAATACATTATAAACATTTTCCACATCATTCTAAACCACGTATTCTTCTAAAACACCATTTTTTTTTTAAATTGCATTGTATTCTGTTGTATGAATCCATCATAATGTATTTAACCAATCTCCTATTATGGCTTATTTGAGCTGTTAAAATATTTTCACTATTATAAACAATTCTGTAATGAGATTTTTATTTGCACTCATCCTTATTTCAGACACTACTTTTTGCCTAATCCAAAGCCTTTTATTTTCCCCTTTTCTCTCCTAAAGAAACCTCTATTTTTAGAGGTTAGAAGAGCGAGGTCCTGTGGTCTCGACATTTCTCAGCCCCTGTTGCAGTTATGTGTGGCCATGTGACTTGTTCTAGACAATAAAACATCTGCATGAAAGTTACATGTGCCATTTCCCAGTCAAAGCTTAAAGAAGCAGCTGTGCTCTTCCATTCCCTCTGTACCCATCCACTAGAGCGATACAGCTGCAACTATGCCATGCCCCTAGAGGATGGCTGTATTACTCAGGGAGAGAGAGAGACTATAAGGAATTGGCTCACATAATTATGGAGGCTGAAAGTCTGAGATCTGCAGCTGGCAAGCTGGAGACCCAGGAAAGCCAATGGTTTAGTTCCAGTCTGAGTCTGAAGGCCTGAAAAAGAATCAGGAGAGCTAATGGTATAAATTCTAGTCCGAATCTGAGTCCAAAGACAGGAGAAGACCTATATCTCGGCTCAAAGACAGATGGGCCGAGAGAAGAAGTTCTTTTTCACTCGGCCTTTTGTTTTATTCAGGCCTTCAAGGGATTGGATCAGGCAGGACCACAATGGGGTGGCTGGAGGAGGGCGATCTTTGCTTACTCTACTGATTCAGAAGTTAATCTCATCTAGAAACCTCAGACAGCCACACTCAGAAATAATATTTTACCAAATCTCTGGACACTGAGTGCCCTGGTCCACTTGACACATAAAACTAACCATCAAAGTGGCTGAGTCACAAGATGAAAGGAGTCCAGGTGATTTCATTGCCAATTGGAGGAGAAATACTTGCCAGACAGAATATCTTCCTTGGACTCTTCTGTGGGTAAAAAAAATAAACCAATTATGTCGGAGCTGTAAGGCAGATATTTCTGCTGTGACATGGAATAGACATAGAAAAAATACACATTCAGCAAAATTATACATTCAGAATAACGCTTTTAGGAATATTAGGATCATAATCAGAGCACTAAAAATTTATGTAACTTTGTAACTAGAGCACTAACAAAAACTGTAATTGGTACCTTGAGAGACAGCTCGGACAGTCCGGGCAGGAAGCTCAGCATATCTGGAGGTTGCCTCAAGGCTATTAAAATGCTATTAAAAAACAATTGTGGGAAATTATAGAGATGGAGAACAGATTAGCTGTTGCTAGGGGTTAGGGATGGTGATGGAAGTGGTGGGCATGGCTGTGAAGAGATAGCAAAAGAGGGCCTTATGGTGCTGGAACAGATCTGTAGCTTAGCTGTGGTCGTGGTTATACTAATCTGCACATGTGATAAAATTACATGGAACTACACACACATACAGACACACATACGCGCACACATGCAATGCTTGTAAAACTGGTGAAATCTGAATAAGCCCTGTGAATTGTACCAATGACCAGTGTCAATTTCCTGGCTTTGATATTGTACTATAGTTAGGCAAGTTGTTACCACTGGGGAAACTGGGCGCAGGGTATATAGAACATCCCCGTGATAGATTTCCTGCAAATCTATAATTATTTCAAAATCAAAAGTTTGAAAAGTGAGTAGAAATGTCTGTGGTTGTAGAAACCATATACATGGAAATGAAGTTCAGAGCCCTAGGTGGCCAAAGGAAGAAGTGAAGCCAGCCCTGAGCAGAGCAGGAAGTATACCTGCCTGGGGAGAAAGCCCAAGGTGTTGCACTTATTTTTGTTTTCTTAACCAATACCTGAAAAGGCTCTTGCCTGTGTATCAGCCAAGCTGAGAGCCTGTCCCTTCCCATGGAATGTTAGAATTCTACACCTGCTCTTCAAGGTTTGTTTTTCTTTCAAAGTATGTTCATGTTTTAAATTTGATTTGTTTTCTGCCTTTGTTTAGGATCTACCTGGCCATTTAGAAAGATATACTTGATTGCATGTGGGACATTTTCAAAATGTCAGCCATAAAAT
>NW_006441953.1:18546474-18562598 GCF_000325575.1 Pteropus alecto | reverse complement strand
GTTTTCTGGGAGGGTTTGAATGGTATGAACAGACCTGCCCTTTGTGATATTCAGGTGTATTTCCGGGATCCCGTTCCCAGAGTCTGAATCATTGGTCTGGGAATGACATCCAGCAATATGCAATGTAACAGGCCCCCCAGGCGATGTGAATGCTGCCTACCTGAGGATCACCCTTTGAAAAACACAGGCTTTAATCCTCACCAAGGAGGAGTCTGGCCCACAAGCTTTTAAGTATTTAGCTGAGTTCGTGCTGAAATAGTGCAATTTGGCTGAATAGTGAGCTGTGGAACAGATGAGAAGAGGCAGTGCTTCAAAGACATGCTGAGCAAACTGAAAAGCAAGTTAAAGCACCGTGACATTGCTTCCAAAGCCGGGGATTGACAGCAGCTGACAGTCATGCTGGTACCAGTGTCACCTCTGAATACAAAGAACATTGGGTATTTTGACTTATTTCAGCAGGGATAAAATGTTAGGGAGGGAAATATTCCCCTAACGAGTTTCCTCCTCTGAAGCATCACTGTAGAATAATAATGCCTTATATTCATGTATCAGCCTTCCAATCACCAACTTATTTGAAACCATCACAAGAGAGACTTTTTAAATCATCTGCCCTGAGGCAAATGGTACATTTCTCGAAATTCCTTGAACGTTGAAAAAATGTACTTTTGAAAAACACATTCCAAGTTCTTTACAGCTGAGAAACATTTCCTTCTCACAATGTTAGAAGATGTCCGGCTGAAATAAAAGTGAATACAACTGGAGGCAGAAAGCTGGTTAGCAGATGCTTAAGATATCAAGGAAAATTCTATGCCTGCGTGACACTGTAGCATCTGGATTTATAAAAATTATGAGACCTGTGATTTGCCAAACATTGTCCTAAAAATTCATTGAAGAACACCCCTCTTCTCACACTCTTGGAGACTCCGAGGGCTGCCTGGTCCGTTTTTAGAACTTGGGTTTGGAATAGTCTTGACTTCTCAAGGACAAGGACTGTAGTCTGTTGATTTTGTATATTCCACTTTTAGTACATTATCCAGTATATAAAAGATATTCGATAATGTTGAAAGAATGGAATATTTTTTCCAGAATGAACCTACAATGAAGGGGATAGATTGGGGTAAAAGGAGGGGAGGGAAAGGGTACCTCCTGGCCTTTTCCTTTTTGCTAATAATTTGTTCAGATCCAAAGAGTTAACGGAGGTAAATGAGGTGCTGATGGGACTTATGTAGGTCAGAGGGAGCAGTGGAAAGTAAGAACGAGCAACCATTGCCCCAAAAAGCTGGAGATCTTCAACGTGTAAGACCGAATTCCAAGGCAGGCTGTTCTAAATAGGCATTTGGATCAAATATAATTTAAGGTTAATAATAAAATACCAATAACTACCTCACCAGCCTTTTATTCGAATGACTTCTTTTAATCCACATAATAATCCTGTGAAATAGAAATGATCATCTGTAAGGGACTGTGTTTCTGCTTCCTTATCATTCCATCCCTAGCCACTACAACATAGTAGATGACTGAATAAGTGTCTCAATAAATGAAGCAATGAGTGAGTGAATCTCCACCTTTGCAAGTAAAGAACTGATGCTCAGAGAAGAAAGGAATTTGCTCCAATAGATCAACCAGTCAGTGCAAAGCTGTAATTTGAAAGTCTGCCTTCTGCCGGAAGCTCACCCAGCTAACGCTACTCCTGCAGCCTCAGTCCCTCACCTCATCTCTGAAGGGAGGATGTGGTTTTGTTTTAAAACAATGCAACATAAATGACTAATATTCTGGTGCCCATTTATCAGGTCATTTGCATATCCTGTATAAGGCTTGTTTCCTTGAATACCCAACAAGTCCTAACATCAAGGACACATTGATTCCCTCAGAAATGATAGACCTTCCTCCATGTTCACAGTGGCAGCTTCACTTTCAAAAGCAAATCATCACTAACATACTTCACGTCATGGTTAATAGCTTCTAGAGAATTCTTCCACAGAGACAACATGACAGGAGATAAAAACAATGCCCAGAGACTGGGTCTCATTGACCCAATCAGGCCAGTTTTTTAATTTCATGAACTCCTTTTTCTTTTCCAGTTGTACTGAGAAAGTACAACTAATGTAAAGGAGGAAAATAAAACTTTTTCCTCTACTCTCTCATGTTAGTGTCTGAGACCTTGCAAATTAGATGGATAACAGATTAACAGGAGAAAAGATTAATTATTAGTTATGCATTCAAAGGCCTTTGCAGAAAGCAAAGACCCAAAGAAGTGGATAGGCCTGGGAGATTATATACAACTTTTAACAAAAATTAATAAATTGTGGAGATGTGACTATACAAAGGAAAAGGGTTTAGGCTAGGGGCAGTAAACTGTGGGACAGTGATTAGGAAACATGTGGGGTAAACTAATGGAAGAAAAGAATTATTTTAGCAAGGTTGGTTTGCAGACCTGTCTTGGTGCTGACTTTCTGTCCTCTTCATGGCCATTAGTATAGGAAATGGAAATATGCCATGAATATAAGTATAGGAAAGGAAAGGAAACTCATGAGTTCTCCAGAAACTCTTGTGATTTCCTGTGGAGCACACGTGATATGTTTGACCCTGTGACCTTCTGATCACACCTCCATCTTAAGTCAGGTATACACCATTTTCTTTTTCTTTTTTTTTTTTTGTTAGGCGAGGCAACCCTTGGTTGACCTCACAGATTGCAAAGACCTTGTCAGTTTACAATTCCTATTTTTTATTTTTTACTTCTACAGCACCTGGTCTACCTAGGTGGTCTCCCATTCAAGTACTAACCAGGCCCGACCCTGCTTAGCTTCCGAGATCAGACCACCATTTTCTTCATGATGATATCTCGCTTGGTTTCATTCCTTCCACCTCATTTTAGATTTATTAAGTATTTAAATTTGCCATTTCTTCTATTCTCTTTGCTTTTGTAAGCTTGGTCAAGTTTCTGTATATTCATAACATTTCCCCCTCACTTTAGTCCCTAGTTTTCTGAAAGTTCTAGGCTTTTGAATTCCATTAGTATTTACTTTTCTCTCTTTAACCTATATTTTTCATTATTAAAACATATTTATTAACAAGCTGTTAAGTGCCAACCTGTTTGTTAGGAACCATGAAAGATATGGGGGAGAAGGGGAGGTCCTCTCACTTCTGCGGGCTTCAAGGTATTTACAGTTTCAATACTTTATGGCAGTAGCTCCCAATCAATTACCACTCATCTTTCTACATTCCAACTCACAAAAAGGCTCCAGTCTTCTCTTTTCTTATTCTCTTTGTCCTTGTGGATTTACACTTTTTTTAAAAAAACCCATTTATTGTAGCTTTTAATGAGGCCTTGGTAGAGAAAAGTAAAATTAGGTGCTCGATTTGCCATCTTTAACCAACAACCTTTATTTTTCTACTAATGCAGAAAAATCAAATAATGTTTATGGCACTCCAAGAAGCTATTTTCTTGTTTACTTCCCATAGGCCTTTAGAATTTCTTACTTATTTTTTAAAAAATTGGTCATATAGTCGTGCAGAAAGACTTTTCCGAAATATATGGTTTCTATAGGCTGATTTCTCTGTAAGCTAATGAAATTATGTCAACAACAAAATTATGTCAAAAAAATCCTAAACAATGGAGAGTTTTAAAACAATCTTTTGAAAATAAAATAAAATTAACCTGAATCAAAGAGAGAAATCAAAACTGAAAAAATTATATATGCAAATTAACAAGGAAAATATTCCATACCCAAGTCTACTCACATAGGTAGTTTTATACTCAAATGGAAATTTATAGACTTAAATGCCTTATTATTTTAAAATCTGAAAATATAATGTGGTCATTTGAAGAAACTAGAAAGAGAACCAATTAAAGAAAGTAGGAGAATAAAAGCTAAAATTAATAAAATAAAAAGCAAAACAATAGAAAATACCTTAAGCTTATTTTTTAAAGAATGTTGAATATCAATAAATAAATTAGCTAATTAGTTATTAGCACATCAAGTCCAATAACATATTGAAAAGATGGTGTACCGCTTCCTTGTAGATTTTATTTTAGCACTGCTGGAATAGTTCAACATTATGAAATATATAAGTAAAAATGTATCACATTAAGTTAAAGAAGAAAACCATAATTATATCAGTAGATGCCATCAGAATTGACCAGAGAGGCCACATCGCTTCTAGCACTCCTCTGGTCTTGAAGCCTATTTATCTCCCGTAATTCTGTTTTACGATGGAAATGGCAGCTGTCCTGATCATAATAAAAGCAGGTTGCCCTGACTACAGTCTCCTTAACCACCCCTTTCCTCACCAGGATTATTTCTTATAGAACAATAAGTGAATATTTGTATTAACTAAAATGCTGTCTCCTCTCCTTCCTTCATCATGAGTCTCCTCAGGCACACAGTGAAGGATTCCTCTACAAATGCAAATTATCATTGGACTCTCTGACTATGCACAAAAGATTCTGGAAATCTCTAAATGGGGAGAATGCCCATCTCAGTAAATGGCACTGCTACTTACGCATGTGCCCAGGCCAGAAAAAAATGAGCCACTTTGATTCTCTCCCTCATCTAAGCCTTCAGTGTCTTAGTCAGCTCAGGATGCCATAACAATCTACTATCAAGTGGGTGGCTTAAGTAACAGAAATTTATCTCTCACAGTCCTGGAGGCTGGAAGTCTGAGATGAGGATGCCAGCATACTCAGGTTCTGGCGAGAGCTCTATTCTGACTTGTAGACAGATGCCTTCTTGCTGTATCCTCACATGACAGTGAGAAGAAGTTCTGGTGTCTCTTTCACTTCTTGTGAGACCACTAATCTCATCATGAGGTCTCCACCCTCATGACCTCCTCTAATCCTAATTACCTCCCAAAGGCCCCACCTCCTAAGACCATCACACTGGAGGTTAGGGCTTCAACATGAATTTGGAGGGGACACAAACATTAAGTCCATAACTATCAGTGACACCTGAGCCCCACCTTCAAAAACATCCCTAGATCCAGCCACTTCTCACAGTCTCCATACTGGTCTAAGTCACTATCTTCCCTGCCCTGCCTGGACTATTGCAGTGACTCTCCACTGGTCTCCTGACTCCTCCTCTTTCTCCTGTTCAGTCAGAATGACCTTTTAAAAACAAATCAGATCCTGTTGCTCTTCTGCTTGCAACCCTTTAATGCTTCCCATCGTGTCCAAAATACGAGACACCTGTCTGGGCTCTGATCTTACCCCATACCACTTGCCACCTTGCTCACTCTGCTGTGTCAGTCTGGCCTTCCTGCTAGTCCTCAAAAACCCAAAGCTCGTTCCCACGCAGGCCTTTGCACTTTAGCTGACTCTGCTGAGAATGCTCTTCTCCCAGATCCCTGCACTGCTGACTTCAGTGGGGTCTTTGTTCCACGTCACTTCCTCAGAAGGACCTTCCCTGACCACCCTGTGGCAGCCCCTCCTACCCAGAAATTCTAACCTTTCACCTTGCTTAGTTTTTCTTCAAGTACATATCTCTGCTTGACATAGTAAACTATTTGTTTTTGTCTGCCTCCCACACTAAAAAGTTCTGCAGGAAGACACACTTTTCTTATTCACTGTTCTATTCTTAGTACCTAGAAGGTCCTTGTCTCATAACAGATCCCCCCAAAAAATCGTTGGATAAGTAAATGGAGAATTTCTTCATTGTCCTTTCTATGGATTGTCAGTCCCGAAAGGCAGGAGTCTCTGATTTTGAGGTTTGAGTGGTATCACAGGTTAGGTTCCCTTGAGAGCAGACTCTGAGATAGAGATTAGCAAGCAAGAAGTGTATCGGCATCTGTGTGAGGAAGGGAAGAAAGCCAGACTGGGCAGAGGGACAAGTAGAGCTGCGACACAGTCTTACTAGGAGGCTCAGCTCATTCTCCTGGGAATTCTGAAGACAGGTTGACCTTCTGAAGCTGTTGGAGCTTCAAAATTGGGGAAAGAGAAAGGCAGTCCTTTTGGCCTATGTAATCCCTTTAGACAGCTGAGGGCTTGCTGTCGGCAGCACTCCCAACATCTGGAGAGTTAGTCCTTCACTTGCGAGTGGTACAGCAAAACATCTTCCTCCAATGCAAAGATGTGTGCTTTAACTGTGGTAATAGGAAGTCTATAGCTCTTTACTTAGAGACCTCCCAATTTGGCATTTATTTCCTTGGCAACATTCCAACTCTCCAGGGACTGGTTCTTGGCCCGCCAAATCCAAAATTCTGATGGTGGAAGCAGAGAGAAAATGAAGCCGTCTCAATGATAGACTCACATTAATTCAGGTTCACAGATAGCAAAGCGTACAACCTGATGCCGATTTATTTTACAATGAACGACATGACTCTCACTAAAACTACAGGGGTCGGCAGGACTTGTCCATTCTTTCCAAAGCCAACTACAGCTTCCCAGGCTACATACTGCAGAACTCTAGGAGCAATTCACGGGGACTCCGATGTGAATGGTACACCTGCCACCATCACGATTGTTCACTGCACTAGCCCTGCATAACCAGTGGGTTGATCGTTGGACGTGGAAACAGGGCGAGGAGAGTCAGACAGGGAGAGCTTAGTAGTTGTCCTCAGATAAAATGGCTTCAGGCATTCTTCCCTATTGCGAAGATGGTTTTGCAATAGAACCCCAGTATTATATAAAATATGTTGGTCAAGTTTCATCCCATGTGTACTTTTTGAATGAGACCTTCATTTTAATCATGTTTATAACCAAGAGACAAGGGCTCACTTCACAGATGAATTCATTGCCTATTTGCATATAAGACAGTTTAGATCATTAAATACTGACTAAATTACTAAAATAAACTAAAGCTTATTTTTTCATATTGTTCTAATACTTAAAAAGCTTTTTTGTATTTTTCAAAAAGCAATAGCAAGTATATGCCAATATATATTATATTTCTTATGGTCCACTGTGCTAATTTAGGTAATTAGGAGACACAAAAGTGTGTGTTTAGTTTGATGAATGAAAACTCTAGTTCAGTAATCAAAAAGATATCAGTTCAAGTCCCAACTCTGTCACTTATCAGTTTTCTTATTCAGGGCAAGTTACTTGGTCCTTAAAGCCTTGGTTTCCTTATCTATAAAATGCCAATAATTACAACCAATTCCCAGTGTAGCTTTAAGGATGAAATAAAAATATGTGAAAATGCATATAAAACAACACAGCATCTAGCATATATGTCCAAAATTTTTAAACATTTTCGATTGAGTCGAATCAGGCCTTGGCAACCTTTTTCTGTGAAGGAACAGATAGTAAATATTTTTGGCTTCAAAGACTATGATGCCTCTGTACTACCGGCTCTGTACTAGAGTGTAAAAGTAGCCACAAATAATATGTAAATGAATGGGCATGGCTATGTTCCAATAAAACTTTATTTACAAAAACAGGCAGTAGACTAGATTTGGCCTGAGGCCATAACTTGCCAACCACTGGACTGGACTGGATGAACTGACGGATTTCATGGCACCATAACAATATTTATGCACTACTTTTCTCATTCATTTTATTGTAGACTCTAGAACTGATGCTCAAGGATTCCTAGAGTTAATCTATCTCTCCTTGCTTCTTCCTTAATGAACATGAAATATCATCAACTCCAAGGCTTCAGTTGAGCTCATGGCTTTAAAGCCCAAGAGAAAAATAAGTTTGCCAAATGTCCTCACTGGACTCAACATATCCATTGTATTTGAACAGCCACTTTATATTTTCAAGTGTGTTAATAAGTACCACATAATTAAGTTTATTATCTGTTCCGCCGCATGTATTCTGAATTCAGTGTTATTACCTCAGAGCTCTGCCAGTTAGGGATCTTAGCAACCAGTAGGTAGCCTCCTTATGTAATATTAATACTGAATGCTCACCCGGTTGCAGCCCCTTCCAACTTGAAAAAATAAGACCCCTCTCAAGCATTTCAAAATAGTTCTTTATATTTAATTAAGGTGAAATTATTATGTTACCTCCTAGAATTTCATCCCAATGGCTTTTATAAATGTATTCAAAATTACTATTCCCAGTCTGTAACAGGTTGACTCGTGCCCACCTCAAATCCCCCCCAAAAGGTATGTCCACATACCCTAATCTCTGAAACCTATGACCTGTTTTTTGCATATGTAATCAAGATGAGTATCACAACATGAGATCATCATGGCTTACTTGGGTAATTACTTAAATCTAATGACAAGGTCCTTAGAAGGGGTGGAGAAAAGAGGAGAAGCCATCTGAAGATGTAGGCAGGGAATGGAGTGATGCAGCCACATTGCCAACGAACGCCTAGGGCCACCAGAGGCTGGAAGAAGCAAGGAAAGGTTCTTCCCCTAGAGCTTTTGGAGGGAATACAACTTGCCAACGTGTTGATTTTGAACTTCTGATTTCCAGAACTCAGAGAATAAATATTTATTATTTTATGCCAACAAGTTTGTGGCATTTTGTTATAGTAGCCTTAGGAAACTAATACACAGTCCAAATAAGTAAAACCAGGCCAAAAACCAGGCAGTTTGTTCAACAAAATTATGGTTTCAAACTCAACTAATTAAACACAACATTCAACCAACTATACCTCTTCTGTTCATATATCACTTTGAATATGAATGTCCCTCTCATTCGTTAGACACAATTGTAGTAGAAACTTGTATTTTGATTTCCTTAGAGATGACAACTTTTATGTCTCTTCTAAGATCTTAATACTCGCATACATCATTCAGCAACAATGAGGCATTCTATTGTCCACAACTTTTCCCAGTGCAACCTTAGAAACAAAGCAGGAACCACCTAGACATTAACACATATTACGGCATCTCTGAATAAGCCATTCTTGTCTTATTTATTATGATGACCTTGCGTAGGCACTCAGTCAAATACATTCAGCAAGCATTTCTTGTGCACCTACCAGGTACCAGGCACAGTGCTAGGTACTGAACAAAAATGAATCAGAGTTCTTGTGGATTAGTTGAGAAAATCAAAGTTGATTGAGAGAAAAATAAGGAATCAGATAATTTGCATGTGATGAGTGAGAAAGCAGTGGTCGGGGCAATATGTACAGAAGTGCCCCTCTCCCACGGGTCAGGAGGAGGAGAAGATGGAACCTGGGCTGAATCATGAAAGCTTGGTTATGTCGACTGGAGGTTGCGACACATGGTATCAGGTGGCAGAAGTTAGAGCATTGAGGTCTGGGAAACTACCGGAGGGTCAGTATGCCTGGATTGGAGAATTATATTATGGAAATGCTGGAGATACAAACATGACTGCAGTGATGAAGGGCCTTGGTAAGGGGTTCGAATTTCATCCTTAAAACAAGAAAGCGCCATTAAAGGAGTTTCCATCAGTTACTGAATAATATGATGGGATTGCTTTTTGGAAACATCCATTTGGTGGCGTGTGGGTGCTGGATCAGAATGGGTCAGGAGTAGCCAGGTAAACCAGGTTAAGGGGCTGTTGCAGCCATCATCCAGGCTTTCGGAAAACCTGAGAGCAGCAATAGGGATGAAGAAGAAGGAGAAAAAGTCTGGAGAGAGTATTAAGGGGCCAGTTCTTAGCACCAGATATGGGGCAGGGGGAAGGAAAAATTATATTCAAGATCATTTCATAAACTATATAAATGTCTAACCAATGTACTGTATACTTGAAACTAATAATAAAATAAAATTAAAAAAAAAAAAAGAATTACTCTCTTGAGTTTTTGAACTCCTGAAAGATTAAGTACTGTCCTTTAATTCATCTCTGTGCCAGCCCAGCCACTTGTACAAAATAAGTATTCAATTTGTTAGTGGTTGAATCAAATTTCCTAGGTTTCTATGAGAAACTGAGGTTCCAGATACTTTCCACGGTACTCCAGATACCTTTCCCTTTCAAGTATATAAAGCTGTTATGAGAGATAATTTATGACTCTAAGAAGGGCCTCCTGTTTTTGTTCTTCTGCCCATTTAGTGGCTTCTTACTGGATTAATGGCCTGGTGCATGAATCACAGTAGCTACCCGCACAGAATTAAATGCTAACTAGAGGTTTCAGGAGAGCTATCTCTGATGGCGCCTGGAGTCCCAGGCGAAGGTCAGCCATGGCTGAAGGCTCCCACCCCCGCCCACTGTGCCATCCCAGGTCTCGCATAGGCATCTGTAGCATACATATTTATACTCATTCTGTAGAAGGGCCTCCTGATAGTGGCTCTTTAGCTACAATCCCTAAAGAAATTCCTACAGAACTGCCAACTGAGGCCTTTTAAAATCATTCTATGACCAACTGAGCTAGCAAAGCACTGCACTTCTGAAGTGCTGGGTACAACTGAATCACAAACTGACTTCCGGAAGCCGGAGTGCCTCTGATGTGCTTCAGCAGGCAGGTTTTTATATCGAGAAGAGAAGAAAACCAGAGAATTTAGGACTAAATGTTATAGAGGAGCAGCAGAGGTAACAACAGCCTGGAGTCATTCAAGAGGGAGAGGTGACCTGGGCCAGGTTGTGCAGAGAAAGCCTCGGGGATATGACTTTCGAGGTGGGTCTCTAAGGACAGTTAGGATTTAGCAAAAGTTTTAGGTGGGGGAAGTGCTATTGGCGATTTGAAGCTGAATGATTCATTCATGGCATAATTTTAGCATCCCTGAGACTCCTCCCCACTTGGTACCAGTGGGTCCAAAATGCTCTCTGACATACACGTTTCCATATAACCCCTGGAGGACTACATTGTCCTGGGTGTGAACTGCTGATGGGAAGCCAAGGAGAATGTGAGAGGGTGATTCAAACGGAGGGGACCAAGGTGTGGAGGAGGCACCCATGAGACTCATCCTCCAACCACTGGTAGAGCACTGTGACTGTGGTAGAAGATACAATAGGAAAACATTTAAAACAGGTTAAAAATGAGGTCCATCATTAAATGTTAATCACAACATGTTCACATGGCCCCCAAAGACCATGTTAAATGCTAATGTCAGGTTCAATTAAGAAGTCAAAGGCATGTGGTGGATGGGATGTGAGCTCTGAACTCAGACCTAATTTGAATTCCAGCCTCACCACTTACTAGCTATTTCCTTGGGCAAGTTATTCATGTTCTCTCAGACTACTTTATAATCTTTAAAATGAAGATCATACTTCCTCCAAGAGTTGGTGGAATATCTTCAACCTGATATTAAAAATACTTGAGCCTTAAAATAACTACTTAATAAATCAATATAAGTGTTCTACCATTGTACCAAGCTTTCTGTAACAAATCCTCTAAGTTTTGGTTGTATAGGTTGTTCAAAATTAGTTGGAATTTTTTTCTTCTTCTTTGTTAAGCAAGGTAAAATTTACACCAACTTTAAGGGTCTAGTTTGGTGAATTTTTGTAATTTTATACAATCATTTAATCACTAGCACAATCAAGATATAGGATGATATTCTCACCCTAAAAAGTTTCATCATATCTGTTTATATTCAGTCATCTCCCCTCACGCCAGCCCCAGGCAACCATTGGTCTGCTTTCTATCATTATAGTTTTGTATGTTATAGAATTTGATATAAATAGACTCACCCAGTATATAATATTTGTGTCTGACTTCTTTCATTTAGCATAATATTTTTGAGAGGTATCTATGTTATCATCTACATTCATATTTTCTTCCTTTTTATTGCTGAGTAGTTTTCCATAGCGTGAATACACCACACTTTGTGTATCCTTTCAATGGTGATAAACAGTTTGGTTGCTTCCAATTTGGCACTATTGTAAATAATACTGCTACAACCACTCATGTACATGTTTTGTCTGGACATTTCTCTTGAGTAAATATCCAGAAGTAGAATTTCTGGGTCGTATGGTAATGAATCTTTACCTTTACAACATAATGCCATACTGTTTGCCAAAGTGACTATACTTCTACCGGCAAAGTCTGAGAGTTTCAGTTGTACCGCATCCCTGCTGACACTTGGCAGTGTCCGTCTTTTTTACTTTATTCATTCTAGTGTATAGTGATATCTCATTGTGATTTTAATTGACATTTCTCTGATGACCAATAAAGGTGGACAGCTTTTCACGTGCTTATGAATACTTGTAATCAAAATGCAGTTACTGGAAGCAAGATTGGCAAACAGGGTGACTTGAAATTTATTTTTTTTATAAACATAGGAGATATTAAACAATGAACCCTCAAATGGTATACAACATTAACACTG
This sequence comes from Pteropus alecto, assembly GCF_000325575.1. Taxonomy (NCBI): domain Eukaryota; kingdom Metazoa; phylum Chordata; class Mammalia; order Chiroptera; family Pteropodidae; genus Pteropus; species Pteropus alecto. Next base: position 18,550,475 of record NW_006441953.1, on the reverse strand, counting down.
AAATTCCGTAACTGCATTTTGGAATATCTCAACTTGCAGGATGACTCATTTGCCGAAGCACCTATTTTTAATTGGATAAATTTATGTTCTGTACTGGAATGAAATGAAATTTAGGAGGCCTATAATTATGCAGAATCATAAGTAGAAACAACTTATTTGATGAGATTTTTCTTATAAAATGTTTGTTGAAGAAAAATATTCTGAATTAAGGCAAAAAAGGCAGCATCTGTGAAAATATTTGGGTAGAAATATTTACACATTTCAACATGCAAAAACTTAAAATTGTGAATATCCTCGTATGAGCTTGCTAGGACTGTCTTAACAAAATACCACAGACTGTGTGGCTTAAAAGGCAGAAAGTTTTTTATTTATTTGACGTTCTAGAGGGTGAAAGTCCAATGTCAAGATGTCAACAGGATAAGTTGTGTCTGAAGCCTCCCTCCTTGGCTTGCAGAGGGCTGCCTTCTCGGTGTGTCCTCCCATGGTCTTTTCTCTGTGTTTGCACATCCCCAGTGTCTGTGTGTCTAATCTCCTCTTCTTATAATAAGACTACCAATCACATTGGATTAGGGCCCCCCCAACAGCCTCATATTAAGTTAATCACTTCTTTGAAGACCTTAGCTCCAAATACAGTCACATTCAGAGGTGTTAGGGTTTGGGGCTGCAACATGAATTTTAGGGAAATGTAATTCAGCACATAACACTCCTGCATTTGGCAGACCAGTTTCTAACATCCCTTTCGCTTTCACTTAACACAGAAGACAGGACCACCAGCGTCGAGCGAGGGATATCACGTGAGTCATAAAGTAAACACCCTCTGCCTGCAGTCTGGAATTCCCCTTGGACTGTGTTCTTTTCCATGTGTCATTGTTGACCTGCCAGGCTCCAAAGTCTACCTATAGTATCTATCTGACCCTGCCACATTAGCATATTTTTTTTAAAATAGTTTTATTTCTTCTGTTTATAAAAATAATATGTGCTTATTAGAAAAAAAAAAAAATCAGACAGTGGTGAAGTATATAGAAGAAAATAAGGATCACCTTCCAAAACACGCCACTCAATAATAGCTACTGTTACTATATTGGTTATGTCCATCAAAATGTTTTCTCTATATAATTACTTGTATGCTTTTTAATATAATAAGTAGAAATCACAACATATACAAATTTTCAGCTTTGTTTTTTCTGTTTAATATATTATGGACATCTCTCCCTTTCGAAAAGTAGATATCTTAAGATCTTATCAAAATTCAAGCCGGCCAACCCTGCCCCACCCCAGGTCTCGGTTTTACTTAGGCTCACTGCAATGAAGTGGAAATGTCAGGGCCCAAAGAGGCAAAGACCACCCAATGTTAAGCAATTGCAAGCATTAGCCCATACTGTTCTAGCCCTCTGCCTAGAGGTAGGTTACATAGATTGCCAAGTGATGCTCAGCCCCAAATCAGGGAGGCTCTCTCAGTGATTTGGGAGCAGACAACAGTGGCCTTTAGTGTCCTACAGGTCTGTTCCTGCAGGCCTGGGGGTTCCAAGATGGGAGCTACCCTTGTAACAGAGTGAAATGCTAGCTGTCTCTGACCTCGTCTTGTTCAAGCCTGCTTTGTTCCCATGGCCTTCGGGCTAATAGCTTCTACTTAGTCTTGCATACAGATATGCTAATCATTAGAGGAATTCTCCTTATGGCTTGGGGAGATAAGGGAAGTATGTATTGTTTATCAAAGATTTGCAGGAACCCTGTGACCAGACTCGCAGCAACTAGGGCAATCTTCCTTGACCCGCTGCCGGCACCCAGATGTCTGCAGTGGTCAATCACCTCTTGCGCCTCCCATTTTCCCTTCCCTTGACATAAAAGAAGCCTGAACTCTGTACTTTTTTAAGATGCATTTGAGATACCACTAGGGCTCCCATCTTCTCAGTTGGCGCCTTCTTGATCAATAAACCTTTCTTTCCTCCAAATGCTGACATTTTGAGTTTTGACCTTTCAAAGCATGTGGCATATGGTCTTTGGACCGGTAACACTCTTACTTCTTTTATTAACCTTCCTCCAGGTTGAAATGTTGAACTTTGGTCGCTCTCAATCACCAATCTCTTTTCTTATTTAGGACACCGAAGAGCATCTTTCTTCCTCTGGTTCTCAAATAGACACTTAGAAAGCAACTCAGCATCACCTTCAACAAAGAGGAACTATTGAAAAGGAATTTGCAAACATTAACCATTGTCCATTTTCTGGGAATTGGGCCCAGAGGTGCATAAGAAAAATAGACATTGTCTTAGTCAGTTGATTCCATCTCTGCAAAAAAAGGAAAAAATTACAAGATAAGAAAGTCATCAGGCCAGCAACACAATATCCTTTCAAACAAGTGCTAGGTATTCCACTGCCTAATAGAAATTGTATTATAACTTTTCTTGTGTTCATAGATATTTTAGGTGATTTCATTAAACAGTACTTTAATGGATATCTTTAACATATATTTTACACTTTTGTTTTAATATATTGCCTTAGAATATATTCTTAGAGGTGGAATTTATGGTTCAAAGAGTATGTACATTTAAAGTTATGATAACTATTTCTAATCTGCTCTCCAGAAGTGTTATATTAATTTATATTATTTCAATTATCTTGGATATATAGCTAAGAGTGAAATTGATGGGTTATTTGGTAAACCTATGTTTAACTTTTAGAGTAACTTCCAGAAGGTTTCCAGAGCAGCTTTACCATTTTATGTCTCATCAGCAATGTATGAGGGTTCCAATTTTTCCATACCCTCATTACCACTTGTTAGTATCTATTTTTTGATTATAGCTATACTCTTAGATGTGATATAATATCTCATTTTGGTTTTGATTTGCATTTCCCTGGTGACTAATGATGTATCCTCTCATGTGCTTATTGGCCATTTGTATTACATCTTTTAAGAAATGTCTATTCAAATTCTGTGCCCGTTTTTTAAAATGGTTAATTTGTCTTTTTAATAAGAGTTTATTATCTATTCTGGATACTAATTCCTTATCAGATATATGACTTGAAAATATTTTCTCTCATTCCGTGGATTGTCTTTTCACTTTTTTGATAGTGTCCTTTGAGACAAAAAAAAAGTTTTAAATTTTGATGAAATTTAATTTATCTTTTTCCTTTGGTTGGTATGTTTTACACATCACGTCTAAGGAACCATTGTCTAATCCAGGGTCAAAAAGATTTATCCCTACATTTTTTTCTAAGATTCTCATAGTTGAAACTCTTATATTTAGGTCTTAGTCCATTTGGAGTTAAAGTTTATATATGGCAGGAGGTGTGAGTCCAACTTCATTCTATTGCATATAGATATCCAGTTGTCCGAACACCAATTATTGAAAATGCTAATCTTTCCCTCACTGAATTGTTCTTGGCACTCTTGTCAAAAGTCAATTGACCATAAATTGGTTTACTTCCAAATTCTCAGGTCTATTCTATTGATGTATTCCTCCTGTTAGTACTACACAGTCTGAATTTTAGAGTAAATTTTGAAATCAGAAGGGGTAAGTCCTTCATTTTTTTTTTTTTTTCAGGATTGTTTTGGCTATTCTGGGTGTTGGTCCCTTGCATTTCTTTCTTCCTTCCTTCCTTCCTTCCTTCCTTCCTTCCTTCCTTCCTTCCTTCCTTCCTTCCTACTTCCTTCTTTCCTTCTTTCCTTCCTTTCTTCTTTCCTTCCTTTTTCTTTCTTTCTTTTCATTCTTAAAATATGCCCATGCTCTTTAAGACAACTAAAAGGGAGAAAAATCCTATAACCTCCTCAAATTTATTCTTTTCTACATTCAAATAATACTTAATAAATACTTCAGAAGTACCAAGCACTGGGCTACAGTGTGCTGAAAATACAATGGTGAATGACACATTAGGCACTTGCCCTAGTGAAGCTGAAATATTTTTCCTACTTTCTTTTTGAACAAAGGGATTTATGGTGGAAAACAGGGACTGGAATAACCAGGCCCCATTCCCCAAACACACAATCACTATCATCACAACTA
>NW_006441953.1:18544732-18546437 GCF_000325575.1 Pteropus alecto | reverse complement strand
ACCTTCTTGAAACTTTGGTAGGGCAAAGACAGAGGTCAGGGAAGAATAAAGATTAATGAAATAAAATGAATGCTATAAAAAGTACCATAGGGATAATTCTTTGCCACTTCTCCTTACTTCAAAATAGTCAACAGCAGGTACAGCACAGGCACTGCCCCATCTGATGGCGAATATAAACTGTTGTCCTACCTGCTATCTGTTTCAGTATCAGCTCTGTTTTTATCCCTCATCCACCCAAGTGGACACCTTTCCCTGGAACTAATGAGGAAGAAATTTTTTTTTTTTTCTGCTAGATTTGCTGAGAAGACAATGTTGGCAGCTGTCCTCTCACCACTAGAGATCAGCCTATCTGAAAATGGACCCACTATAGAGGAAAGCAGGCAAGACACAAGCATGCAAACCGATCTTTTCACAATATTCAAGCTCCTAGATCCAGCCATATTGAGGTCAGCATGGCCTAGATTTGTCTGTTACATGAGCCATTCAATTTTTTTTGTTTGTTTGTTTGTTTGTTTTTGGCTAAGGAGTTAAGCTGAATTTCTGATATTGAAATAAAGGGTCTTATCAAACTCATATATTCTTCCCCTCTTCAAAGTTCTAATGCCAAAGAAGCAATTATATGCTCCCTGTGGGAAGGGAGAAAGGTTTGTGTTCAAGAAATAAGAATAATACTGAGGAAGGCAAATGAAGCTCATGGGAGATCATTCCAATTTCCTAGTCACCCACTTTTGAAATTATCACCCCTTCTACCCATACTCACAGCCTGCAATTTTAGAAAAGCATGAATAGCAACAGAAGGAGGAATTGGCCACCAGGATGCATGGAGAAATACCAGCGAGCTGAGTACCTTTCTCTCTACTAAAAAGATTTGGTACTAGAAAGCTGCCATGAAGTCTCATATCTCTAAAATTCATCACAACCGTAAAAAGCACCAGCATATTTTCATGAGCTATTAAAACAAAGCCCATTTGGTATCCAGTATCCTTCACATGATCATATTTTTTTCGTAAATTTGTGAAACAACAAAATTTGGTTAACTGCAGTACATCTCCATGTAACTGATTCAGATTTCCACATTCTCTTTCACGTCCTAAAATAATAAGCTACAATTTTTCTAGTCGTACAATTTATAAATGACATAGATTTATTTATATCATAATATGAAAGACATCCTCTTTGTTTCTCCACTTCACCTTTCTCAACTGGTCTTTCATTTTAACAATTTTTGATGAAACCTCTGCAAACATTGACTGGCGTGGGCATAAGAATAATCTAAAGAGAGGACATTAACATTTATTTGGCACCTATCATGTCCATATCCCATTACATGTTTATTTTATTTTATTTTATTTATTTATTTTTTATTTTTTTATGTTTTATTTGCTACTGACCCTAACCTTTAAAACAGGTGTTATTGTCCCCATTTTTCCATGGGAAAGCCTTTACCCAAGTTTAAACAGCTATAAAATAGCAATGGCAGACACTGAAGTTGCTCATCTGTAGCTATTTTCCCTCTTCTTCTTTGCTGGTTGAACACGCTTCTCATTAAAGAAATTTAAAATGCTAAATAAATGTCATCCCAGACTTTACTGCTAGAGCATGAGCATATGACCCATACTAGCCAATGCGGCCCACGGGAAAGTCTGCGGAGGATTTTTAGGTTCTTCCTGAAAAATAAAAATAAATAAAAAATAGAATAAAATAT
>NW_006441953.1:18528883-18544683 GCF_000325575.1 Pteropus alecto | reverse complement strand
CCCTACTTTTTGTTTTTGGATGACATCTTGTAGTGATGTAATACCTGGAGATGTGACAGTCTTCTTGAGACTATCAGGGTACAAACCTGAAGATGAAGTTAAATACTCTAACACTCTAAAGATGGTGAAAAGAAAAAGTGGTCCTTAATGACATCCTTGAACTTCTTATTTAACTAACCCTGGAATCTGTCTACCTCAGGACTTAAAACAGTGCCTGGTATATATTAGGCACTTAACAAATATCTACTGAACGGATAAATTAATGATTTTAACTTTTCAAAATTTGTCATCATAGAAAATAAAAGATATATTTATCAAAGCTAAATCTTCATCTACTCTATGACCCAGCAATTCCACTCCTAGGTATATATGCAAAAGAAGTGAGTGTTATGTGTCCACCGTAGACATATGGAAAAGCTTTCATAATATCTCCAAACTGTCCATAAATGGGAGAATGGATAAATGTTGGAATATTCATATGTCGTAATACTATACAACAATATAAAAAACCAAACTGTTAATACCCACAATAGCATAGATGAATCTCACAGACATAATGTTGAGCAGAAAACACAATGTACATAAGACTACATACTATTCGATTCCATTAAATAAAGTTCAAGAACAAGAAAAATTAATTCATGGCGATAGAAGTCAGTGGTTACCTCTGGAAAGGAAAGATGATTACTGCGGGGGAGGGAGCATGGAGGAATCTTCTGGGGTGATGTGACCCAGGAATGATCTCCTGGAGTGTGGATTTTTCTATAGAAATTGCCTCAATAGGACAGAAAAGAATATATACAAAGATAGTCATTGCAGAATTTATAATAGCGAAAAACTGGAAACAACCTAATTATTCAACAGCATATAACTAAGCAAATTGTAATATACATATTCAAAAGAATATTATACAGCCATTAAAAATATGCTGAAGAAAGTTGATGATATAATGTTCAATGGGGTAAAATGAAATTAAAATTGCAAATATTTTAAGACTAAGACCATGAAAAACAAAAACAAAAAATTCAAACTTATGCCTATAGAAAGAAAAAGCCTGAAAATGTTCGCATGTAAAGATCATCATCAGTGTCTGTCTCTGAAGAATGTGATTTGGCAAAATGGATGTAGGAGTTGAGGGTATGAGGGGTTAGAGAGAGGACAGAGTCTTTCATATTTTGCTTTATAAACTCTATATTTGATTTTTTACAATGGATATGCATAATTTCATGATAAAAATTTATTAAAAACAACTGGAAAAAATTTATAAAATGTCAACAATGCTTGTCTTTAGATAATGGGATTTGGGAGACTTTTTAATGTCTTCTTTCACTTTTCTATGCTTTCTAAGATTCCTATGATGAGCACGTTTCTTTATATCTGAAAAAAAAAAAACTTACTTCAATGAAGCATTTGAAAGCACTTCGTAATCTGTGAAGTGCTTCAATTATAAAAGTGATTTTATCACTACTGTGAAACATATTATATGCTGGCAATGCCATTTGTAAGGGCAGAGGGCAGATCCTCTATCCAGCGACCCAAGCTCTCAAGTTTTGCCAGACCTGCCACCTTTGGAAGGTGGAAGGAAAGCTGAGTAAACTACCAACTGCCCACCCAAAACCACTGTAGTGCTTAAGAGTTTTTCTGGCAAAACCGCAGACGTTAGATTAAAAAAGCATTTCTTTGGGCTGCTGCTCCTTAGCCCAGGCTGCACATTAGAATCACCTGGGGGGAGTTTTTGTAATGCCCTAGCCCCAGAGATTAGAATTTAATGCTTGGAGAAAAGCCCAGGCAAGTGTATTTTTAAGACATTCCCCAGTTAATGCTAATAACCAGGGTGGCGAATGATGCCTTTGAGTGACACCATGGATAAATTCTTTATGTCAAGTGCAGGGAAAAAGTCTAAAACTCCTCTGGGGAAGTTTAACTTTCTAAACAAAAAAGAAAAAAAAACCCCAAAAAACAAAAAACAAACAAACAAAAAAATCCCGCTATATTCCTCTAACCAACCTGAGTTTTGTTCTTTTTTTTTTTTTAAGTAAGATTTTAATCACCACTTCTGTATTTACAGTTTACATAGAGCACTCATGGAGATAATCTCATTTGATGATCTCATTGAATTGTGATAATGAGTATGTAAACTGCAAAGAGATGTTACTGCCTAGATACCTCTGAGAGGTAAGTAAGCAGAAACTATTATTTACATTTTGCCCAGAAGGGAACTGAGAGGAAAGAGTTCAGAAGTTTCCCAAGGTCAAATAAGGGCAAGCTTGAACCCAGCTACACCTTCTCCCAACTATAACATGCTTGTTTCGAGAACTGGTTTATGTCTTTGAGTCACCAATGATATTACACTAAGACAAGGGATTTGGGAAAAAACCTTGCTTGCCTCTTTTCCCATTGCATCTTCAGAACCTAGAAAGCAAAGTGAACATATTTTGCGTACATGTTAGGAATGGAATTGTGCCATCCAATAATTCTGCCGAGGACAGACCTGAACACAAAAGTAAGTGGATATTTAATGAAAAAATGAATGACTTTTTCCTCCAAGATAACATTACCTCCATTTGCCTTAGTCTTTTCGGGCTGCTATAATAAAATACCATAGACTGAATGGATTGTAAACAACAAGCATTTATTTCTCGCAGTTCTAGAGGCTGGGAAGTTCAAGATCAAGGTGCCTACAGATTCAATGTCTGGCGAAGGCTCGCTTCCTGTTTCACAGGCAGCAGTCTTCTCGATGTAACCTCACATGGCAGAAGGGAGGAAGAATCTCACTGGAGTCTCATTTATAAGGGCAATAATTCCATTTATGAGGGCTCCACCCTCATGACTTAATCACTTCCCGAAGGACTCACCTCCTAATATTGTCACATTGACGGTTAGGATTTAACATATGAATTTTGAGAGAACACAAACATTTAGTCTATAGCACCATTTTACAGAGGAGGTAACTGAGACTCCAAGAGAAAAGATACATGCCTGAGGTAATGGAACTTGTAAGAGACAGAACTGGAAGGAAAGAGAACTCAGGACAGCCAACCTTATATTCTTACCCACCATACTAATTTACAAACTGGTTGTAGTCTTTAAAGACCAAGTCCTAAGGACAACAGCCTTAGAGATAATTTATGTGGCAATTCTTCTGTAGCTATTATACACAGAAATTATAAGAGGAATATTGGAAAGGAGTTGGCAGTAGTGATTTGCTATTATAGTGTTGTATTGAAAACAATTTATTTACTTAAGATTTACTTCTAAAATCCTTAGTCTGACTAATGACAGCCTTCTGGAATGATTTAAAAAAAAAAAAAACAAAATGATTTTGCTTCCTGAAAAATTCATACAATCTAGTATATGACAGATTATCATAGTCATATATTTAGATCCACAATTACTAAATTCAAATAAAAGAGCTGGGGAGAAGATATCATACATTCTCTTAATCAGGAAGGAAAAAGACCTCTCTAATCAGTGTCTTGGAAAACCATTAAGCAAAGTCCTAAACTGAAGCTCAAATAATTGAAAAATTAAAATGATCCATCTACTCATGACAGGGAGATTGCAATCTTATAAAAATGTTGAACGCACATATGGATGGAAAGTATTGACACTGCCATTTGGTAACTGGCTAAATAACAGTCATAAATAAATAGAAGAAACAACTAAATTGAGAGCAGAAGTCAGAATTTCCCCCATCATTGTCGAGACCACAACACATTCATCCAGAATTTTGATGCTTAAATCATTAGTTATGTGGAACAGGACTGACAATGGTAAAAGTCATTATAATTCATCTACCCATTGTCTGTTCATCTATTCATCTACTCATCTATCCATCCACTAGGTTTAACCACATGAAATTGCCACTATTTAGTTACCTTTAACTTATAAGAAAGGCAACTTCATATGGTTCAAAATAAAATAATTAATACTTATTGAACATTGCTACCATGTTCAACACACTATGCAAGGTTGGGAGAGTAGGAGTTGGGTAAGAAATACTCCTCTCTGCATACTCCCAATGGGAGAAACACACGCCGACAACGATAAGAGAGGTATGAACGTACTCATTGCTGTAGGATTAGAGTGATACGTATACATAGAAAGAACATGCGACAAATTGTCAGTAGGGACGTGGTTGGTGGGACTTTATAAAATTATTTTTCCTTTTCCTTAGCCCTATTTTAAAACTTTATTCAATGAACGTGCATTATTTTTGTAATTAAAAGTCTTTTTTAAAGGGAGGGGGAGGGTAGATGGGGGAAAAATTAAAATCATTTCTTTAAAAAAATTTAAAAAATAAAATATAAAAGTATTTTTTAAATATGCAGTGCAAGTTGCAGAATTGAGGGCTATTAATAGATATGTATAAGATAAAAGATTTAAAAGTGAAAATCAATGCAGCACCCTAGATAAAAGAAGTGGAGACAATATACAAATAGACAATGGCTAGACTATATATAAAAATAAAACTTTGACCCACAACCTGCTGCAAGCAACCTGGGAAACCAACCTCTTATCTATAGTAACCAGCCCAGGAAGCCGATCTTCTATCTGTAAGGCAGGCCACTGTCTCTATCACCTATTCCAGGAAGCTAAACAATAATCTCTGAAGCAATTGGCCTAAAACAGCCAGGACTTGGTTAATAGTTGAGCTTCCCTAATTTTTGTCCACATTTCCAATTTAGGACCAACCAGAGAGAGAACCCAATATGCATCCCTGACCAATCACATAGGATGACCCACTTCTACTTAGTCCACCTCCAGCTTCCTCAGGCCAACAGCCTGTAATCAGTGTATACCCTTTGTTTCACTCTAAAACTTTCTCACTGCTCTGCCTGCCTTTGAGTCTCTGCCAAAACACAAGTAATGGTGGCTGATTCCCTTACTATAGCAAACTCTAAATAAAGACACCTCGCCTGTTCTCATTTGGTTGGTCTTCATTTATTTCCACAGAAGAGAAAGAGAAATGAACTCAAGAATGAGCTTAGCACACAAAATGCAAATGACAAAGGTATATACCTTCATGAGAACTAAGTATTATAGCAACTCTCCGTGTCCCGCTAACCACAAGGACTAGCTGGGTTCTGCTTAACCTTAGGAAATGAAGTTATTTTATCTCTTTCAATTTCCTTACTTTACCCACTTCCAGCATATTTTACCTCCCAGCCCTTTAACCTTAAAAAGACTGGAGCCACCATATGCCTTTGTTTTGGTTTGACCTTTGAAGGCTGAGTCAGAATTAGGAAGACCTAGGAACCAGTTTTAATCACTAGAGTGTCAACTCCATGAAGGAAGGGTGCACGTCTGTTCAGATCCTTTCCAAGTGCCCAGTTGAATGATTAAAATAAACACATAGATACATTCAGGGCATAAGCACCATGTGGTACCTAAAAGATGACAACTCAAATGACTAGATCATATCAAAAATCTATCTTGCTTCCCTGAAGTTCCTGAACCCAGGAACAGTCAGAGAAAACCTATGGTCCAACACACCAAATGTGGCCTAAATAGACTAGCCACACAGGAGCCAAAGTGAGGTCATCACTTTTTAGTAATTTGTCCTATGATGCTCAGTACTTAGTTGGATACAGCTGCATTTCTAAACTCCATCTTTTTCTCGTGCTCACTGGATAGTAAACATGAATCGCTATTAATAATAATTTTCCGCTGCACGTCCAGAACAATCCATCCAGAGAAAATTGGAACTTCTTCTTTGCTGAGGTCCGGTCCCATCAATTTGATGCTCATTTTATAGAAAGGCCATTGAGCAAAATTAATGTACCCAAACAAATAGAGTTTGTCCTTGTAACTGATTCAGAGTATGACAGGAAACAAGAGGGCTGCTATAATAGCCTCCTCTGGGAAATTTATTTTCAGAACATTGAGTTATTTTCTTCTACTCTACCAGATTACATTAAAATCTTTTTTAAAAAAAGGAAGGAAGAAAAATAAAACTTAGTTGTCTGTTTTCATAGAAATCACTTTGAGATCTAACTTCATTTAAATTCACTTGTTATTGTCCAAGTCAAATACTGTTATAATCTCAGGGTTATTTTACTTCTTTCCATCACTCTTTTTTCCCCATTTTCTTTACACCACCCCTAGTATGTTTTACTCCCGGACTTTTAACGTGAAAAGGAAAATCTAGAGCCACCCTATGCCACAAATGAGGGAGCCTGAGCCTCTTTAAAATATGACTATACCTTGCCGTAAGATAACACTTTAGACTATTATTCAAAAACCCTGGTCATCTTTTATCTGCATCTTGGACAGGTCAATAATGGTACCTGTGTCACTCTTAGTGACCAGAAAAGAAAATAAATGCCTCCCCACAGTCTCTGGAATATTCTATTCTATGTGCTCTGTCTGCTTCCTGACCCCCTCCATCACGGCCAATTGGACATAAAAGCAGCCAGTTCATGGGCTAACCTGTGAAGACATGAAAACCAAGCATGAAATTGGAAAAGGCTACTATACTATATGATTCCAATTATATGACATTCTGGAAAAGGCAAAAAACAAAAACAAAAAAAACCCAACTATGCAGACAGTAAAAGGATCAGTGGTTGCCAGGGGTTAGGGAGGAAGAACGGATGAATAGATGGAGCACAGAGGGTTTTTAGGGCAGTGAAAATACTCTGTATGATACCATAATTATGGATGCGTGTCATTATACATTTGTCCAAGCCCACAGAATGTATTACACCAAGAATGAACCCTAATGTAAACTATGGACTTTTGGTGATGATGACATGTTAGTGTAGGTTCATGGATTGTAACAAATGCACCACTCTGGTGCAGGATGTTGATAGTGGGGAGGCTGTGCATGCCTGGGGACAGGGAGTATATAAGAAATCGCTGTACTTTCTAATCAATTTTGCTGTGAACCTCAAACTGCTCTAAAAAAAGGTCTATTAAAAAAACAAAAAGGCATAAAAAGCTCTATCCAAATAGGAAAGATAGTAACAAAAGAAGCCAACCAGAGCGCCTTGGTCAGAAGTTAGATTTGGAAAATGTGAAGAGAGAGTCAGTTGGGTGGCAGGAAGAGACACTTAAAATTTTTGAAGAGAAAGCGTGAGTGAACCTGTATTACTCATAAGCAGTCAGAAAGGCATGAACAGACAAGGAGTCGTTGGCGGGTAGTAGCAGGAGAAGAGCAGAAGAGTTGGGGTAGAGCCGAGTCAGCAGGATGGCAGGGAATGGGTGACTGCTGGCTGCTGATGGTCAAGGAAAGAACCTAATGTCTGGTCAGGTGTCCCACAGACTCTGCAGGAGGGCAGTTCCTGTCACATGAGCTTCCTATCATCATGTGTAGTCTTAAAAAAACACAAAACTCTATTGCAGGAACCTGAATCTGCCTCTCTTTATTAGTACAAAAGAGCTGAACACACATACACACTCTCTGAAAACTAAACCTCACCACATCTGGTGGATCTTAACCTTCCTGTCCAAAGAGGAGTAGCAAAATGAAGAGAGGCCTGAGGTTACAGGCAAAAGCCTTCAGTTCTAATCCAGCACTGATACTAATCTGCATGTAAGGGGCTTATTATTCTAAACCTGTTACTTCAACCATAAAGTGGAATTGGACCAGTCCACTTGGTAACTATTGAATATCTGATATATGGCAAGTTCTGTGCTGGCTGAGGAGCAAAAACTGTGCTTAGTTCACTGCTCCTCGAGCTTATATTCTAGTTGGTAAACAGGTAAACATGTTACAGAATCGTATAATGTTAGTACTATGTTTAGTCTCTAACTCTGTTTAGTTGATTGGAGTTAATGAAGAAGGGCACCTAATCTGGTTGGAGGTCCCCAGAAACTTTCTTGGGAACATTGTGACCTGGATGAGGGGCGAGTGTGTTCTGGCTAGACAGGGGAAGAAAAGAAATAGTCTGTGTGATGGTTAGTTTAATATGCCTGCTTGGTTAGTTATAGTGCCCAGTTATTTAATCAAAAACTAATCTTGGTGTTGCTCTGAAGATATTTTGGAGACGTGGTTAACTTCGACAATCAGTTAACTTTTAAAGATGACTCCCAATAATGTGTGTAGGCCTCACCCAATCGGTTGAAGGCCATAGAGCAAAGACTAAGGTTCCCCAGAGGAGAAATTCCAGACTACTGCATCACCTTTTGCCTGAGTTTCCAGCCTACTGCCCTGCTTTACAAATTTTGAACTTATCAGCCCCCACAATTGCATGAGCCATTTCCTAAAAATAATTATTTTCTATCCTATTGGTTCTGTTTCTTTAGAGAGCCTTGACTAATACAATCCAGGCATTGAATCTCTAACAAGATTCCCTGGTAGACAATTCATATGTGTTGTCACAACTTGTAGTTTGGGAAGGTAAAAGGGTCCTGTGTGACTCCATTGGGAAAGGGCTCTTAGCAGCAAGCAGCTGGTTTCCTCTCAGCTTCATCTTATGTGCCTTTTCTCTTTGCCAATTCCGCTTTGCATCTTTTCTTTATATTCTGAGTCCTATATCTGACTATATTCTATATTCTGAGTCCCGTGGGCCCTCCTAGTGAAACATCAAACCAGGATGTGCTCGTGGGGACTTCCACATAAGTCGTCTTGGTCATATTTGGGGAGCAAATATCAGTACTACCAAAGAGAAGTTGGAGGTCGATGGCTTTCACTACAAAATTTATTTCTAGAACTCCTTTAAGCATAATTTTACCCATTCTTTCATCTGTTCATGAATTTATAAAACTTCCGTCAAGCGCGCACTGTGTTCTAGTCACTCTCCTAGGAGTTGGAAGGAGAGAGAAATACAGAGAAGAGAACATCACATCCCTCCTGCAAAGGGCTCACAGTTTCGTGGCATTTTTGAGTAGGGACATAAACTTCAGTGGGAGAGGGCTCCCTCTGAGGTCAGAGCAAGGATTTGGGGGGAACACGAGATAGAGACGTGATGATCTCTACCGAGGACAGTATTTGACAGGAATTGACATTAAACTAGGATTGTGGGCTGGGTAGATGTTGGGCAAGTCAAGAAGAGGATAAGGATATCCTGCCAAGAATGAAGACACAGAGCCATGAAATAACTGGTTCTAGATGTAGGGAGAAGTTCCAGGTGGCGGTGGCCGGAACGAGGTAAAACATAAGGTTTATGTTAGAGATTAGAGCCCAGTCTGTGGGAAGCATTACATGCCATGTACAGTTTTAGGCTTCTTTTTGTTTTTTTTTATAAGCAATAGATTAACATTAGAAGTTAGCGACAATGATTGGAATTGTGATTTAGAAAGAACCTTCTATTGGTTTCCTAAGAGAAGCTGCATAATACAATGGCTAGGAGGATGGAGCCAGACCACCTGCATTCCAGCACTAACTCTGCCACTTATATCTGGGTGATCTGAGACAAGTTACTTAACTTCTATGTGCTTTAGTTTCCTCATGTATAAAGAGAGGATAAGAACCCTGTCTCAATGGCTTGTTGTGAAGGTGAATATGCTAATAAACTCAAAGCACGTGGAATGGCATCTGGCTCTCCATAAACTGTAGCCCTCATTATTACGGCACTAAAGCAGCATTTCTTTCACATGCGTTTTATTTGCATTTAATTTTGGGGCACAGACTCTGCTTAAAGCAAGGCCCAGTATTAGTATAAGATAAGTAGATAAGTTTTGGAAATGACCGAAAAAGTGAGAATTTTTTCCTAAATATATCTGTATTCAGATCATAACATATATATGTAAATATTGAAATGGAGCAGAATACAAAGATTTAAGGGCTTATCTAGAGGATCTCTGTGTTTTCTCAAGGTAATAATAGATTCCCATGAAGCAGAAGTCCACTGCAGCTAGCTAAACAAAGCCAATATAGATTACCGAGTGGCTATTGTCAGATTTACCCAAAGGCTAGTGTTCTCTGTTTTCCATGCTTATTGGTTGCATATCAGTTGAAACATAACCTTATAAATAACTACATTTAATTAAGACTTTCGCCTAAGTCGAGTAGTTGTTTCTTTTTTCCATTGCTATAAACATCCTGTAATGCACTAAAAATCACTTTTAATGTAATTTTTTGATTAAAAAAATTCAAACAGCTCAAAAATATATACAGAAGTAGAAGCTCCAGAATTTCCAGATAGAAGAGGTTTAGAGGTTATTTGGAATATTCTTCTCCCAGATAGCATAAAAGCCATCATTATCACCCTCAATTCTGTCAATTCTCTCATTGAATGTTTGACTATTACATTAGTTTCTTGTGGCTTTCAGCATTCTTTGGCTTCCTCGCTTGTGCCCACATCATTTTATTCTGTGCCTTATCTTTACATCTGCCTCTCTATGTGTTCTCTCTTCTATCTGTCCCAAACCTCTCTCTGCCTTTCTTTTATAAGGATGCTTGTCATTGGATTTAGGACCAACCAAGATAAACTGGGATGATCTCATCTGCAAAGACCTTTCTTCCCAAATAAGATAATATTCACAGATTCTGGAGGTTTGACATGGACATATTTTTTGGAGGAACCACCATTCAACTCACCACAACTACCTGTACATAAAATAGTGCCCACCCATTCACACCACAATCATTCTGTACTCCTCACCCTATATTATTCTTTTTCATAGCATTTGTCATCATTTCACATTCCAATATTTTATTGATTACTTTTTATTGTTTGTCTCCCCCATGAGTATAGGAGATTCATGAGAACAGAGGTATGTTTACCTCACGCCCCCCAGGACTAGAATAGAACCTGACAAAATTTATTTGTTAAATTAATGAATGGAAGAGCTAGGAAAATTTCTTGGGTCCATGTTTGCTGAGTAAGCATGGTTTTCTACTTAGATTATATGTTCATTTGGGATGCCTTGGAGGGAGCAGGGTTGCTGATGGAGCCCAACCAGTCTCCATAAACCACCCCATGGTCCTGCCATTTGTATAGAGAGTAAAGCAGATCTCATGCCTATCTCAATCCCTAATCTCCTATTCCCTCTGCAAAGGCAATGGCTGTTGTCACTTTTCTGTGTATATTTTCAAAAACATTCAGTGCATGTATATGCATCTAAGATTAAGATTCATCTTCAACAGTGTTATGCAGTTGTGTATTGAGTTCATTTATTAGCGGCATCAAATATTTGTTTAAAATGTCTCTTTAAACAAAACTTCTTATCCTTTTGGGAAGGTTATGGACACAGTGAATTTCTAATTTAAATCCAAACTCTAACTCATACAGCCCAGCCTCATAAGTCCCTTAAATCTCTAATACATTTTGTCATTGACTACCCTGTGGATTTTAGATGGAGAAAGGAGGGGTGATCAGGACCTTCAGCAAAAGGGATGAACATCTTGGCATGAGATTTGTACTGAAAGGCAACACAGTGAGGCCCCGGACCACTTTTTGGACCCAAGGTTGTGCTTCCCCTCTTACCACCTTCCTTCCGCCTCCACTCTGTGCTCCGCAGAGATCTCCACTGCCGAATGTGCTCCTAGCACTCTTTAGGGCCTTTGCTCAAGCTGTCTCCTCTGCCAGGATTGCTCTTTCCTACATTCTTTACATCAACAACTCATCACTCAAGTCTCCACCTAAATGTCATCTGCCCTGTGAGGCTTTCCTTGACTTTCTATTTGTTCAGCAAAAAGCAACAGCTGGATTGTTAAAAAAAAAAAAAAAGAAAAAGAAAAAGATCAGAAATTTCAGGTGAGATTTTACATCAGCCAAGTCTCTACCTACCCCTATATTCTCTTTCTTAATCCCCTTTCCTATCTTCTCATAGAAACCTGTACTTCCTGCACATAGCTCCCAGCATTCCGTATTGTAACTGCCTATTTATTTGTAAGTTCCATCTCCATGATCTCCATGAGGGCAAGAACCTTGAGATCTTTGCTGAGTTATGTGAGTTGTTCTAGCAAATCATAGAACCCGAAAAGGTCATGGGGCCTCCAAAATTGTAGAAGTCAATCATAAATGGGGGTGGCCTGGGAACCCCCAAACTGTGGCTGGCATCTTATATGATGGCAGTGTTATGGAGGACTAATCCCTTAACTTGTGGAATCTGTGCTGACTTTGGATGGTTAGTGCCAGAAGTGAATTGTAGCATACCAGTTGCCGTTGGAATGCCTATCCTGAATCTTTCTTCAGGGTGTAAAAAATCTGAGGCTCCCAGCCTTAAAGTAGCAGCAATGCTTCATGTTTTTTCTTATTAAAAGAGCATTATTTTAAAGGTGATGGTGATACCAGACATGGTGCCTTTAGGCCCATGTTGGGATGTCTTAAATATATAGGTATTGTAGAGTGAGGCTGTGAGAATGATGAAAAGTTTCAGTTAAAAATTTTGCCTCCTCTAAACCTTGACACCTATTAAAGAATGGGCCCCCAAGGGACTATTCCATGGGAATTAAGTAAAGAAAGTATCCATGAGAAATACTAAAGGCAGTAGTGCCTTAGAATTCAAAACTGAGATGGTGACACAGGGATATATTTTAACATGTTCATGTAAACTGAAAAAAGTCTGTTTGGACTGGTTGATTTGATAATGAAGCCTGGCTTTGTCAATTAACTTTTAAGTTATATATTTTATATACATCGAATGAGCCAAATCTGTAGTTCCAAGGTTTTAAACATATATACTTAAAGCTCATGATAAGATAAAAGCATTTTAATAAATAATATTATATTGGCAAAAGGTTTGTAGAAATGTTATTTTCTTAACTCTTAGTGAAATAAGGTGTCTTGAAATAAAAGTTACAGTCCAATTTTGATAATTCGATGTCTTTTCAAAGACTTTTTGACATACTTCCCAGAAATTGAGAAAGTGAATAACTCAAACAAAGGAAGACCTAAATGAAGTACTTGATAATAGATCATAAAAAATAATTTTTTGGTGAGAGGGTACTATGTGATTTTTAGCATATATTTGAGGAGAACAAAGATTTGAGTGACATTGCTATTACAAAATGTTTTCCATATTCATATATTTATTTGGACAGATTTTCTGTGTTCATGTCTATAAAAACTTAAACTACAAATAGAACTGATGATGAATCCTGTCTTATCTAGCAATAAGTAATATTCCTCTACTAACATGTAAACTACTGAGAAAAATATAGCACCATTCATTTCCCCCAAAAGATACATTTCCAATAAAATATGTCATAGGAAGTTATATCAGACTAACCCTTTTATAGATAAAATTATAAACTTTGGACAAAATGTAAGAGTAATTGCAGTCACACACCATATAATGACATTTTGGTCAATGATGGACCACTTACATGACAGTGGTACCACTGATTATAATGGAGCTGACAAATTCCTATCATCTAGTGATGTCATAGGTGCTGTAACATTGTAGTGTAACACATTACAATTGCCTACAATATTCAGTATAGTAACATGCTCTGCAGGTTTATAGCATAGGAGCAACAGGCTATACCATATAGCTTAGGTGTGTAGTAGGCTATGTATACCATCTAAGTTTATGTAGGTACACTCTATGATGTTTGCACAGTAATGAAATTGCCTAATGAAGCATTTTTCAGAACATATCCTCTTCTATGAGTGTTGCATGACTGTATTTAAAGGCACTAGAAAGTATTCAAAAGCAGCCTAGCAGTACCTGAAAGGATGGCCACTCTTTAAAGAACTGAAATATAATGAGTGTGATTTTTGTTCATACATTTTTTTTTCATCTGAGGGCACTACTCAGTTTGCACTGTGAAAGGCAGCTGAAACTCAATGAGAAAGCTACATTATTAATGGCTTAAGGAATTAAATGTTTAGTCTGGGGCAGCTAGAAATTGAGGAGGAAAATCCTGAAAAGGAGGGAGAGAGTTCCAAAATCTACATATACACTTTGATAAAATCTTTGGTTGACTTCTGAACTCTTCATGCATGAGAGATACTCCAAAGAGCCCAGCAAAAAGCAACAGCTAAAATAAATGATCAGAAATTTCAGATAGAATTTGACTCTAATTGAGCTACCTACCTACCAGAACACATCAACACCCATCAGAGGAATATAACAGAATCTAGAGGGTCTACAATATATTATCGACGATATCCAGTATACAATAAAATTTAGCAGATATGTAAAGGAACAGGAAAGTTTGACTCATGGTCTGGAGAAAAAGTAGTCAATAGAAACTGACTCTAAGATGACTCAGATGTAAAAATTAACAGCCTTTAAACAGTTATTATACATACATTCAAGGACTTAAAAAAATGGTCATAATCAACCAATGGATGGAAAATAACAGAGATGTAGAAATTCTAAAAAAAAAAAAAAAAAGAACCAAATGGAAATTCTGGAACTGAAAAGTACAAATTTTGAAATAAAAACCCACTGGGTGGGTTTAACAGCTAATTGGAAATGGCTGAAGGGTTGACAGCTTTAAAAACAGATAAATTATTCAATCTGAAAAACAGAGATAAAAACTATTGGAAAAAAATGCGGATTATTACTGACCTTTAGGATAATATCAAAGAGTCTAACATATATGTAATAGGAATCCCAGAAAGAAAGGAAAGAGAATGGGACAGAAAAAAATATTTGAAAATATAATGGCTGAGATTTACTCAAATTTGGTGGACTACATAAATTTACAGATTCAAGGAGCCCGGCAAAACTTAAACTGGATACATAAAAAGAAATTCATACCAAGAATATTGTGATCAAATTATTGAAAACCAAAGATAAAGAGAAAATCTTAAAGGCAGTTAGAGAAAATGATATAATACAAATTAGGTGGGTGGGTGAAGGGATATGATTCAGAAACAATGATGGTTTGAGGACAACAGAATTATATTTTTAGAGTTGAACTTAGAGTGAGGAAGGGGGTTACCATCAATCCAGAATTCTATATCCAGAAAAAATATCCTATGAAAATAATGATGAAATAAAGATAATATCATATAAGTAAAAACTTAGGATTTATCATCAGCAGATCTGCATTACAAGAAATCCTTTAAAAAAATTCTTCACACAGAAGGGAAAGGATACTAGGTGGAAAGTCAAATCTATAGGAAGGACTGAGGAATCCTAGAAATTGTAAATATGTGGGTAAATATAAAAGACCGTACGTTGTTTTTAAATTTCTTTTAAAGACATGTAATTGTTTAAGGCAAAAATTATTCACTGTATTTAAACATATGTGGGTCTAATAAATATTACAATAATAACGGGATAAAAAATTACACTTTTGCAAGATTCTTACATTTGACCTTAGGTACTATAATATGAGGTCTAAGAACACTGAGATAATTTGAGGATATATACAGTGAATGACAGAGTAAGCACTAAAAATTAGTGTAAAGAGTTTTAGCAGAAGGTCAATAGAGGAATGAAGATGAAACATGAAGAGATTGATTAACTGAAAAGAAAGCAGGAAAGAGGGAACAGAGGAACAAAAAAGGGGTGAAACAAATAGAATACAAATTGCATAATGATATAAACATAAATCCAACTACATTAATGTTACATTAAATATAAATGGACTAAAAACTCCAATTAAAAAGCAGAAATTATCAGACTGGATTTTTTAGTATACATGCTGCCAAAACGAGCACCAGACTGGATTTTTTAAAAACCAACTCTAAGCTATCTACAAGATATACATACATATTAAATGTAAAGTCACAAATAGGTTGAAAGGAAAAAGATGAAAAAAGATTTACCAGGCAAGCAGGCAGCCTAAGAAAGGTGGAGTGGTTACATTAATATCAAACAATATAGACTTTAAGCCTAGAGTATTAAGAGAGATAAAGAGGGAGAGTTCACCAGGACTTTAAGCCTAGAGTATTAAGAGAGATAAAGAGGAAGGGTTCACCAGTAAAGGAAGGAAGGAAGGAAAAAGG
>NW_006441953.1:18527491-18528628 GCF_000325575.1 Pteropus alecto | reverse complement strand
GAAAGAAAGAAAGAAAGAAAGAAAGAAAGAAAGAAAGAAAGAAAGAAAGAAAGAAAGAAAGAAAGAAAGAAAGAAAGAAAGAAAGAAAGAGGAAATGGTCAAATCATCAGGAAGACATAAGACTCCTGTATATGCACCTAATAAAAACTTCACAATACATAAAGCGAAAACTCACCAAAGAAATAGACAAATCCACAATCACAGTTAAATTGTAGTACCCTACTCTCAGTGAACAATAGAACAACTAAATTTAAAAATCCGTAAGTATATATGTGATTTGAACATTATCAATACTTAACTGAATTGATATTTATAAAAACAATTGACAGTTATGGAACCACTCATCTGCGAAATGCACATTCTTTTTAAAGCACACACAGAATGTTCACCGAGGTAAATAATATGCTAAGTTATTAAGTAAGTCTTAATAGATTTTGAAAGTTTGAAATCTTAGTGTATCTTCTCTGGCCACGACAGAATTAAATTAGAAACCAATAATAATATGTAGAAAGGCCCCTAAGTGTTCAGAAATTAAACAACACACTTTAAAGAGGCGCGTCAAAGAACAACTCGTAAGGGAAATAGAAAACGATTTTGAACTGAATGAAAATAAAAGCGTAACATCAGAAATTGCAGAATGCAGATAAAGCAGTGTTTGGAGGGAAATGCATAGCTTTATTTTTAAAATAGAAAGCTTATGTCAAAAAATAAAAAAAACCAGAAAGGTCCAGTATCAATAATGTAATCTTTTACTCCCAGCAACTAGAAAAAGAGGAAATCAAATCCCAATTAATGAGATGAAGGAAACAATAGAGAGCAATGTAATCAAGGAGATAGCATCTTGAAAAGATTAAATTTGATAAACTAGCAGGATTGGTCAGAAGAAAAGAAATACAAACTACCAATATCAGGAACGTCTGAAAAAAAAGATTACTGCTCGCATGAACTTCTACGGGGGAAATAAATATTAGCCATACGAAGAAATACATAGGTATAAAGTGCGGTTAACGCTGACAGAATTCTAAGATCGGAGAGGGGCACTCAGCGGAACTTAAGTTATCTCTGACGCCTGTGCGCCACGAGGAGCAACGTCAGCCTGCGCCCCAACGCCCTGCATCTTCCGCGGCTCTCGGAGGC
>NW_006441953.1:18527069-18527279 GCF_000325575.1 Pteropus alecto | reverse complement strand
GCTGCTGCAGTCCCTGCGATGCCGAGGCCAAGCCCGGGCACCGCGCCTCTCTGAGCCGGCCTCAGCGTGGAAAGCAAGAGAGGGAGGCCATGGCGGAGGCCTCCGAGCCCGGGCAGCTGGCGGCTGCGAGCAGCGGGAGCTCGGGCGCGGAGGACGAAGAGCGGGAGCCGCTGCTGCCGCGGATCGCCTGGGCCCAGCCGCGGAAGGGCG
>NW_006441953.1:18488650-18527053 GCF_000325575.1 Pteropus alecto | reverse complement strand
GGCTGGGGGAGGCTGCCCGGGAGGAGGGCGCAGCCTCTGCTAGCGACACGGAACAGCCGCTCCGGCCCGGGGACGCGCCCCGCTGCCCCTCCCGAGGCGCGGAGTTCCCTCAGAGCTCGCCCGCCGACCTGGACTGGAACCGCGCGGTGGGTTCAGGTGCGACCCGGCTCTCCCCTTCACCCCGCGCCCTTCCCAGAGCGCCTGCCGCCCCTGCCGCCGCTCGGCCCCCCATTCCGGCTTCTCATTGAGTCCCCGCTCCAGGCTCCCGCCCTGTCCCCGGCTCCATCTCCTGTCTCGCGCTGGCACTTGCCTCGCAGCAAAGGCAGTGCGCCAGGATCCCATCCGGAGCACAGGCCGAGGGGCCAGCAGCTAGTCAAGCTGACACACCTTGCCTTTCTCTCCTGCCCCCGCGTTTACCCGCACCTTTTCCAGGGGCTCTAGGCTACTTCACCCAAGCCTGATCCTTGAGGCCTCCCCTAAGAATGAGCCTAAACTTTTGGAATCAGACACCGAAGAAAACTTAACCTTGTAAAATGACTTAGCTGTTTGCTTAAGTTTTAACTTGAGTTTTGGATTAAGAACCCTGAACTATCAAGAAAGTTCCTCGAGTTGCGAATTTACAAGGAGATTTACAGCAAGACTATCCCAATTGCCCAAAAACTTCTGCTATTAAATGTTGTAATTGTGACGTTAACCAGAGGAGGCAGAGACAGTTGAATTTCTATACCTGTCATCTCTCTTGCAGTTTTTTTTTTTCTTGAGTCATTTCTATTCTTATACTTAGGGGAAAAAAAAGAACTTTTTCGTTACTGAGCAGACTGATAACCTCAAATAAAAGAGAGGATAATTGAAATGATGTTGAAAGTTAGTAAAATTTAGGCATGCTACTGCAGGCGTGGATATTTGTTAATAAAGCGAGTTTTTTGGCGTGTCGAGTGGAGTTAGGCTAATTTGATAGTAAAATAGAGTAGACCTTTTAGAGTATTAGAGATGAAACAGGCTAGTTTGCAAAATTGTGATGATTAACATCTGATTGCTGGTGACTGGGAAGGTTTACATGAGATGGTGTGTGCACTGTGCCTGTAATTTTCATTAATGCTGCTTAGTATTTCTGGAGCCATTAGATTTTACAACTGCTCTTACTCAAACACTAATACGTGGATCCTTCTACAGTTCTAAAGAGTTTTAAATTGAATAGGTTATCCAAGTAACTTACAGTCAAACATATTCTGGAGTAAATAAGAGAGGCCTAAAGGAAACAGACTTTCCAATGCAAGTGTTTCACGAAAGCTTTAGTAAACCAGTCAAGACATGCAGGTCAGCAACCACTATGTTAGCTAACGGACACACGGATGGACAGTACATTTTACAGAACAAAAAAGTTGGAACCAGATCACAAATGAACCCATAATCACCTAACTACATTGATAATTTGGTTATAACTTGGAATTCAGTCTGTGAAGTAACTAAAACTAAGATCAGTGTGGCTAGCTTGCCCTTTTCTACCCCAACATTACCTGTGTAGCTATGAATTTTTAAAGAGCCTAAAACCTTGCGAGTGTGTTTATCTGTGAAAGTGAGGTTTTTGTAAACAAATAAATTAAGGCTAGAAAAAGTAAAAATGGGGATATAATACTCAGAATACAAATGGATTATTAAAGAGAATTCTTATTTTTTTAATCATAACAACATCAAAGTTTATAGTTTAAGATTTTTTTTTTTTTTGTATTTTTCACTGATTCTCACAACAGCACAGCAAGTTAATTGTTATCCACCCTCACCCTTTTGAGGATCAAAAATGAATAAAACTGTAGTGACTGGTAGTTATAGAACTTAAGAAGTCAGCCAAAGTCAAGTATCCAGGAAGTAGTAAAGCCAGGACTGAGCTTAATTCTACTTCCTTCTTGTCCTGCTGTAGATCCCCAAGTGTTATAAAATAATTGTTACTTTTGGTAATTAATTATAGAGATCTTGTTTTTAAAAAGTTTTGAATTATAAAAACTATTTTAAAAATTTCACACCAGCCTCCTAAAAAGTTTATGATTGAGTCATTTAATTAGATTTTTAAGTTTAGTTGTTTTTCAACGAGTCCATTTAACTTCCTTTGTCCTTACCATCCAATTTCCATGAAGCCAACTCTCTAGTTCCAAGAAATTCTTGCCTTTAGATTAACATCATTTATGACTTTATATAATTTATGTACTTTAGCCAGTGGAATAATGTCATATGTCTGTGATCTTTAACAGGGCATTTGACAGCCTAGAATCAGCATAAATCATAGTGTTATTGGATCAAAGTCAGAGTAGGATTAGTGGCATTTCTCGTTTTGTCATTTTAATCAGTGAATTGGAGAGTAATAAAGATGATAATAGCTAATACCTACATAACAGTACATGCAGAGAATAGCTATATGCTTCACATATATTAATCATAACCAACCCTATGAAGTGAGTACTATTTTTTATTCGCATTTTAAGGAAGCGTAGAGAAGTGAAGTGACTGCTCCAAGAACCCAGGTAATACAAAGAGCACTTATCAATTTTGTTGGAGAGCCTAACAATTAGAGAATAGTGTTACAATTCACAAAGAGCTGCCAAAGTAAAAGGAAGTGTGTATTTATAAGCCATTTAATGATTAGTGGCTTATAAATGTAGAAACAAAATCATTTAAAAGTAAGGAGGAAAGATGAAAATGAGAAATAAGGATCATGAAATAAGATGGAGCCTGGAATAAGTACACAAAATGCACGTTAGACACCTGATGCAGGCAGCCCACAATGTTGACTTTTAAGATTATTGAGCCGTCAACTTGAGAAAAACACAATCATTGTGTCTATAAAGTTAAAACGAGCTGATTATTTGAACCAAAACAGAACTGACAAAGGATAACCTGTCATGTATTCTCTTGGAAAGGAGACTGTATGCCGAATAATATATGCTAATAATATCTTTGTAATAAAAATGATTAATTTTGTAATATTCTTCTAACTTCCCTGAAGCCCATTTCAATAGAAGTAATTCTAATGGATAGTGCTATCAGTATTGCTGGATCTACATTCTAGACGCTGATAATCCGGCTTGATTTAGAGGAAGGTATTAAAAGAACAGATGCCTTATGTGTCTTGACAGCCTTCTGTAATTAGAATATATCTTTTCTGTATTTTCCATCTATTGCAGAGATAATGGCATTCATGAAATGTTTGAGTGTCCACTAGGTGCCAGTGGAAATGGAGGCCTTGGGGAAATAGTGGGGACCAGATATGAAATAGGATGTCCAGTCACCAGGTTTATCCCCACATAGCTTAATAGCCTAATGGAAGAATCAGTCACTTAAAACAAACAGTGCTAGCAGATTACATAAGTGCCTAGATGGGGCAAGCTGGGGGTTCCATTGAGCCATGCCCAGATTTAGGTGCCAGGGAAGACCTACTAGAAGTGGCATCTAATTTGAGACCTGAAGGATGAATAGCATTGAAGCAGGGTTCAAGTCACCAAACTTGTGAGCCAGCTATTTTTTTTTTTTTTTATATAGAAAATGTTCTGTTTAGTGGGTAAGATACAGTCCCATCAAGTGAAGAAGAGTTCATTTATTAAAATGAGAACTTGATAAGTTACCATGCATACTTACATAAAACTAGCTATAAAAGTTATACAATGGGTTCTCGTATTTTATTTCAAGTTCTATTTGCTAAATAATAACCCTTAATTGTAATTAAGGGGATAGTTTGTTAACTCAAAATTTCTTGAGAGTCTGCCATGTGCCAGGCAGTTTTAGGCAGTCAGAATATATCAGAGAACAAAATAAAGATCTCTGCCCTCTTGGAACTTAGACCATTTTTGTTATAGAGCATTGCTGGTGATCTGATAGAGTCGAAGGATGAATGACCATTATCCATGAATGGGATGGCAGCTTGGCATCTACATGGGAACAGCAGGGGCAGAGTTTCAGAGGGTGGACTGGACATCTTGTGAAAAGTGAGAAGCTTAAACAGGACTGGAACTTCTCTAAAAAGCCACTGCATCATCTTGGAGGAGAGCCAAGGGAGTACACACGGGTAGAATTGAGATTCTCAGAAAAATTTAATATTCTTTGATGCAGAGACCAATTAAAACCCCATAGTTTATTCCTTGAAAAACAGGCATGAAACAAGAGGGCAACTCAGGTTATTTGAAGGGCCATCCTTGGGAAGAAAGGAGTAAATAGACTTTTGTTGTGCTCTAGATGACATATCTAAGACGTTGGGTAAACTACAAGAGACTTCTGGAAAAGGAAGACGTTTACATATGTTTTCAAGCAAACAGTAGGAGCATGAAAAAAGGAGTAATCTTTCTTTGAAAGTATTTAAACATTGTCCCAAAGACCACCTACTGGCAATATATTAGGGAAAGTATACCACTGCTGGGAACAAGGTCGAAATAACTTTTCAGGTCTTTTCTTGTTAAGAGCCATGACCTATAAGAAATATCATTTGACTAATGATAATGATTACTGGCAGATTCTAGCACATAAATAATACATTTATTCAGTTCACTATTTATTAAGTACCACCCTCTTCCAGGTGCTGGGGATATACAGCGAACAAAACAATTCCTTCATTTTTAAGAATTTTCATGGGACAGATAAGAATTACTTCGAATTAGTATATCAGTTGTGTAGACTTGAGTAAAATACTTGAATTATTTATATCTTTAAGTAGATTAAACATGCCCAATAGCCCTTTTTGTAGTTTTTTTTTTTCTTAGTACTGACTTTTAAAAATTAGTAAATAACAGTTTTATGTCTGTCTGAATTAAGGCAAATTTTTAATGAAAGTATGTTCTGAATTTTTGTAATATTGAGTGCATGTAATAGCATTTAAATACCTTCCAAAGTAATTTTTGGCTTGCCTACCACTTTAAATTATTAATTATTAATTCATTCTACAAGAGTTTATCACGTGCCTATTATGTTCCAAGAACTGTAAAAGTTCTGGGCACACAGCAGTGAAAGAAATTCTGTTTTCTTGGAGCTCACAAAATAAGTTATACGTTAGGTGATGAGCTAAAAAGAAAAAGTGTAGGTTAGGGGAGATTGGGTAGGGTCTTAAGGCCATTCTAAGGACTTGGTCTTTTTCTTTGAGTGAAACAGGAAACCACTGGGCTGTTTTGAACAAAGGAGTGATAATCTGATTTACTTTAAAAAGATTACTATAGTCTAAGGCCATGCCACCTTGAACAAACCCAATCCCCTCTGATCTCGGAAGCTAAGCGGGGTCGGTCCTGGTTAGTACTTGGATGGGAGACCACCTAGGAAGACCAGGTACTGTAGGTGTAAAAAAAATTAAAAAAAAAAAAAAAAAAAGGGATTGAACAGCAAAGTTTCTGTATACCAGCAATGAAACAGGTATTTTTGGGGTAAAAAAAATTAAAAAAAAAAAAAAAAAAGGGATTGTAAACTGACAAGTTCCTTGTAATCTGTGAGGTCAACCAAGGGTTGCCTTTCCTTAAAATAAATAAATAAATAAAAAGATTACTATAGCTTCTCTGTTGAGTGTAGAGAGGGCATGTGTGGAAGAGGGAGACCGTTAGGAGACTCATGATAACCTAGGTGAGAATGGATAGTGACTTGATTCACATGGAAGAATGGAGATGGTGAGAGGTGGTTGGATTCTGGATATTTATTTAAGGCAGATCTATACAATTTGCTGATGAATTGGAAGTGGAGGGTGAGAGAAATGATTCAATAGAGAGAGAAATTTTGTTGCAGGGATGAATTACTGAAGAAATGTCCTGGAGTAGCCCCCGCATTAGGGTCTAGTGCACAGAGTGGAAGAGTTGATCTTAGAGCTTGGATAGTTCAACTGTAGTGATAGACAGATGGGAGAGGATGTGGGCGGGTAGATGTGATGCTATGGGCTGCTGATAGTTTTTTCCGATTGTTTCTCTTAGTGAAATGGAGTCTAGATCATCTGCTGAGAGAGAGGCAGTATTGGGAATTTGAGGAGAGGAGAGGGTATGAGATAGTTGTCCGAAGGAGTGGGAGCGTCTGCGGACCAGGGGAGTTGCCTTAGCTCTTGCCGCTGTCATGAAATACCACAGACCAGTGGCTTAAACAACAGATTGATTTCTCTCAGTTCTGGAGGCTGTACATTCCACGAGCAGGGAGCCAGCTCAGTCAGGGTCTCGTGGGCTCTCTCCCTGGCTTGCAGGTGGCCATCTTCTCACTGTGTCCTTCCATGGCAGAGGGAAAAGAGAGAGCACGCTCTGGGCACTAATCCCCCTGTGGAGGCCCTTCCCTCATGTCCTCATCTAAATCAAATTACCTCTGAAAGACCCATTTCTTGATATGATCGTATTGGGGATTAGGGCTTCAACATATTTTGGGGGCACACAAACATTCACTATGCTTCCTGGGCAGCATTTAAAGTGAGACCAGACATTGTATTGTTTCTCTTGTCAAGTTTAGCTGTCTGGGCTTAGGCATAGTCAACAGACTGTTGGGTTTAACCAGGTTGAGATTTTTTGTTTTAAAGGCGACCATGATATGATACAGGGAGAGAGGAAGAGAGGTTATATGATGATTATCCGTAAGTTAGGCTCATCAAAGAGGGAATTGGAGCACGAAGGAGGTGAAGGTCAGTGAAGACATGGTAAATCAGTGCTTTGTAGGTCGTAGTGGAATGGAAGAATTTTGGGGCTTGGTGCCAGAGGGAGTGAACTAGGAAGTTAGAAGTGGCTTGAAATTCAAAGTATGGAGAGGTTGCAGGTATTGATAATGACAGATCTGAGATATGACTGTGTAGTTGGAGGCTGAGGTGGAAGGGAGGACAAAATCCCTGGAAGAAAGGAGTTCAAAGTAATGTGAGGTAGTGCGATTTTTTTCAGCAAATAGGAATCTTGTTTTCCATGTGTCACTGCTTGAAGCTTAAAGAGAAGTGGGATTAGTGGGGAAAAAACAATCAAAGCAACTCGTACAATACTTGATTACATTTTCCTATGCCTTCATGTCCTAAGCGGCATTAACCTCATCCAGTATTACAGGTCCAGATCATGAGCATTCTCATAGCTGGTGTTCCTTCTTTCTTCTTCATGTGCTATATTAACATTGATTTTCTTAATGCAATAATTGTTGATTCTTCAGAGTTGAATATATTCTTGGATGATCCAGAATTTGCTGAAGTTATATTGAAAGCAGAGCAAGCAATAGAATTTGGAGTTTTTCCAGAAAGAATCTCTCAAGGTTCAAGTGGAAGTTACTTTGTGAAGGATCCTAAGAGGGTGAGAATTTCACAGACCTACTATATATAAGAGAAATTTTGGAAAACACTAATTTAAATGTGAAGTCATTATGAGTTTCTGAAGATATTTTCCTAATAAATCTGATTGCACCCTCTTTTCAGAAATAAAGGTCAGTTTTTTTTTTATTTTTTTATTTTTTACTAAAGCACTACACTATCTAGAAATAGAACTATTCATTTGAAGTCATAGTTTGCTGTTCTATTATTTTAATATTTGGTTTTAAGCATTTATTGAATACTCTCAGCTATAAATTTATTGAGTTTATATTCATAAGTCCTTACGTTATGGTAGTCTATAACCATATTAGCCAAACAGAGTAAAAGTTTAAACTTTCAAAACCTGTTTAATTTCATTTCCAAAGTGCTTGATTTTTTGTCAGAGGCTTATTTTACCCTAGGAAATTTTTTCCCTGCATCGTACCAGAGAAGGAGTCTGGGAAGTCTAATGTTTGAAGGCATTGGAATGTGACAAAGTAAAATAAACCGGAGTATAATTCTAGGGCAGAAAAGAGAAGCTGATATGGGACTTTGTTCCACTTAGTCTAGAATTTTTCAAAAATCGATGTTATTTCTAAAAGTGTTCTGAATGATGCATAGCCAGCAGTTCCTTTTCCAGGAGGGAAAAAGATTATAGTTTCATCCAGATATTTCTTGCAAAGATTGAAGTTATATTTTAAACTACAGGGTTTTTTTGAGGTTTAAGTATATATGTAGGTAATGTCAATCTCAATATTTATTCCACGTGTGTTTCTCAATTCATGCTTGCTGACTTTTTCACTAGTGGCTCAGACTTTATTGCATTATAAAGCAATTATATACCTAAAATTATAATAAGATTTTTATTTCTTGTCTAAGATAATTCAGCCCCTAAATTTAATATAAATATATTTTATCAGACCAGTAGTAAATTTTATAGACTTTTAGACACCCATGAGCAAAATTTTTAAGAGAAATTTATTTTAAATTGCTCATTAAAAAAAGTTGGAAAAAAGATGAGGGTAGGAGAATCTGACAACATAGAATGTTTACTATATCCTGTCTACCTTTGTATTTTATCTTTGTCATTATCTTTGTCTAGAGACCATTTTTTGTCATTGGATTTATTCATTTAACAAGTGCTTGAATACCTACTGTATGTCAGGCACTGTTCTGAGTGCTTGAGATACAGGCCTTAGAAACTTCCTGCCCTTTTACAGTATACATCAAATGAGGAATGTAGACTATAAGCAAATAAACGTGTGATTTGGATCTTTAACAGGTATTGAATAATAACAGTGTTTGACCTAGAGTAATGGTTTTTGCACATTTTAAAGTCATGGAATCCTTTCATAACTTGGAAGTCCTGTGATATAAAACAGGTGGGAATCCGAGTATCTGGCTAAGTGGCATGAGGTCTTAGAGCTCTTTCCTCACCTCTCCTCTCCCCTTCCCTAGAGTTTCTCAGAGAAGTTTGAAAACCACTAGCCCAAGGGATTATTGATTGACAGCTGTTGAATGAGAATGAATGTAAAAGTGTGATTGGAACTAAATCTGTTAATATTTAAGGCTTATGTCCAAATCTGTAGATTTTTTTAAGATTTATCAAAATATAGTTTATAGATTACTATCTCGATGTATTAAAAGTCTAATTACATTTCTACATTTTTCCCCTCTAGAAAATTATTGGTGTATTTAAACCCAAGTCAGAAGAGCCTTACAGTCAACTGAATCCAAAATGGACCAAGTATGTTCATAAGGTCTGCTGTCCTTGCTGCTTTGGCAGAGGCTGCTTGGTTCCTAACCAGGGATACCTTTCCGAAGCTGCTGCCTCCCTGGTGGATGAAAAGCTTCATCTGGGCATTGTACCGAAAACAAGGGTAAAGGAGAATTTGTTTTAAATCATGGACTTCTAATTTATAGCCCACTTCTCTGTGAACACTTTGGCAATATTTCTGTGACAGAGCCTAAAGTTGAGCCCCTTTTTTGGGAGTCCAGAGTCATGAGCAACTGATAAGTTGATTCTAGTGTGGAGCCACAAAAGGAACATCTCTTGCACATGTGAACCGAGATGATGCTAACAGACGGAGGAAGAAGAACGAGCGTTTAGAAAGCAGATAAAGATCAGGGATCTAGAAATTCTGTTGAAGGTAGAGATGACTAATGTGCTCAAAACACTGCTGTTTTTTTCTTTTTGTCCTTCATGCGTTTTTACTTGAAGACTTTCTCAAAATATTCCGAATTCTACATTTCAGGATGATTACTTATTTCTTCCATTGGCCAATTTTAGACGGCCTCTCTCAGAGGGAAGATGTGCCATTTAACTGACTGCAAAATCCCTTAGCCTTTCTACTTTAGATTTTTTGAGGCATTTAGTATAGGATTAAACTTTGCTAATTTACAGCATTAGAATGAGCTTCATGGTATACATGAATAGAAATACTTTCATGCAAATTCTAATAACTGTTTTTCTAAACCATGTGTTTCTAGGTGGTTTGGCTTGTCAGTGAGACATTTAACTACAGTACAATTGACCGCGCAAAATCTAGAGGCAAAAAGTATGCTTTAGAGAAAGTGCCAAAAGTAGGTAGAAAATTTCATCGGATAGGACTCCCTCCTAAGGTAAGTTACTGTGGTAAGCTTCATTTGGGGGGCAATTCAGCACTTATTACCTGAGCTCTATATGCTAGGCATTGTGCTGTGGGCTGTGGATGTAATAGTAAAGAAAACAATTTTTTCATCAAAGAGTTTATAGTAAAGGAGTCTCAATGCAATATGATAAGTTGTCAGGATGGTTAACTGCAGGGAGCTCAGAGAGGATAGAGAAGGGATGTCTAACCCAGTTTGAGGGGCTAGGGAATGTTTCTAAGAGGAGGTTGCATCTAAAGCTTTACAAAATAATGGCTAAACACAGGTGGAGAATGAGACCTAGGTTTTGTTCTTGGTTTCACCAGTTAGCTCTGAGACCTTAGGCAAATTTCTTACTCTCCAAGACCCAGCTTCTACAAACAGAGGGATGATAAAAATACATTTTAGGGTTATGAGGATAAAATGAAGAAATTTATGTCAAGTACTTGCTACAGTCCTGGCACATAGTAAAGTGAATGGTAGTAACTATGTTTACATACTCATAATAGATTTGTTTTTCCTTACCACTTCTAAATAAATGTAATGGATGATTAGATTAGCAGCTAGCTAAGCAAGGTTAAGGAGAGTTAATGGGAAAGGCATTTTAGAAAAAGCTCTAGGCTTTATTTTTTAAAAAAATATATATATATGTGATTTTGTTATTTTGTTGTACTATGCATTTATCTAGCTAAAAGAATTTGAGTAGAAATTTATGATCAACCCAACTTGTTTTTAAAATTGTACTCCAAGTAAGCAGGAAGTTTGAAAAAATTTACAAGGTCTGTTATTCCGCGGATATGCTGAAATAAGTATAACTAAAAAAAAGATATTATTTTCATGTTTATAACCATTAGGACTTAATTATATGTGCATTAGAGAAAAACCTTTAGGAAATTGTTAAATGTCATGCCAACAAGAACATAAAGTGTTGAGAAGTAGATTGTGTGATTCTGATTCGTCTGTATTTATGAGGCCAACTTGATTACCTACCCATTACCTTTGTGCCATGTGCTGTTTAAATTTGTATTTCTTTTAATAAATTTTTTAATGTTAACAACTAGTAATTTTAGTGATAGAAATGCCTTTTATCCTACAATAGCTGCTATGTTCCTTTAAAGCCTCAGTTGAGCATTTTTTATTTGCTATGAATTATTTTTGTGATTATTTAAGATTACTGTGTAAAAATAGTGTTCTTGATAAATGTGGCTTATCTAAATTAGTGTTAACTATTCTAGTTTTTATTGTGCTTATATATTATATATGATGATACTGCTGAGAAAGTTAAAAAAATACCTTTGTTCTTGTACTTTCTTTTCTAACTATAGTTCTTAAAATTATAGATTGGTTCCTTTCAGCTATTTGTTGAAGGTTACAAGGAGGCTGAATTTTGGCTTAGGAAATTCGAAGCCGACCCTTTGCCTGAGAATATTAGAAAACAATTTCAGTCACAGTTTGAAAGATTAGTTATTTTGGATTACATCATCAGAAATACAGGTATTGAAGTTCTCTCATTTGTTCACTCAAATCTTATAAGCTTTCAAACTGTATTCAACTCTTGTTATCCAAATCAAAGACATAAAATTTTGATGCAGGAGTCTTGAGGCCACTTTTATTCTTAGAACACAGAGATGTAGTACTGACTCTCCAGGCAGAATTGATACTGTACTAGAGATCCTGACTCAGAACAGGCTCCTGCCCAGGTGATCACAATCAGTTCCCATCCCAACTGGGGTGTTTCTTTGCAGCAGGACAAAGCCCTGCTATTAGAAATGTTATCTGCATAATGTGCATAATTAAAACTTGATTGTGTAAATTATTTTAGATGCTTATTTTGACTTTAGGTGATGTAGTATAGTTTCTGAATACATTAAACTCTTAGTTTTTTATAGGCTGAAAGGGAGCAAAGATGTAGATAATGTAACACAGTGCTTCCCAAATATGGTTCCCTGGCCTGTTGAGGTCAGTGTTATGTGGGGCCTTATTACACGTGCATCTTCTAGGAGCCCATTCTAGACTTACTGAAGCAGAAACTCTGCATGCGGGGCTTGGCAGTTTGTGGGTTAACAAGTCCTCCAGGTAATTCTGATACCCTCTGAAGTTTGAGAATCACAGGTTCAAAATGTTTGCTCATTTATATTGGTTTCTGAGAAAGCATTATATACTTTTCTAGATTTACCTTCTTAATTAATATGGTCTTAGGTTAATGTTAAAACTAGTGTAGAGTCTAGGATACTCCTCTACAGACATTAGGTGAGAGCCAGTCCAGAAATTTGCCTGGTAATAGAGGTAGATGCTTTTTCTCCCTAAGGTGAAATTGTCCTGGGTTTTAATAACCTTAATTTAATAGTTCTTGACAATAATTGTACCTACTTCACAATGGTTATGAATAATGAATGAATACATATTAAGCACTTAAAATAATGTCTTGCACAGAGTAAATGCTCAAAAATGTTAGTTGACATTTATGAGTTTTTCAGTTTGTGTGTGTTAAGTTGGAGCCTTTAATACATAAACATATGTCACAAATAACCAATAACGGTCTCAAAAATCAAGAGGTGACCAGATTTTCTCCTTGATATTAAGTTATGATATCCATAAAAAACTAAAAATTAAGTAACAGATTTTTTTTTTGAAAGACAGGGGAAATGATAATTGGTTAATCAGATATGAAAAGCAGAAACATAGAAAGAAAATTAAGGTAAGGAAATTTTAAAAGAATATGTATATGTATATACACACACATATGTACATGCAATCAATTTCTGTAAAAGAATCCTTGAAGTTAAATTATTCATCATTTCCTCATTTCCTTCACTTAGATCCTTGATTTTTATCTCCTTTTTCTATTTTTCCTTATCTTTTTTCTTTTTTTTCTTATGGCATTGAATTTTTTATTCTATTTTTAAAAATCTCCATGCAGTTTTATTTTTTATGTTGCATTAGAATAGAAAAGTGATATCAGATATGTACTATTTTTAGGGCTTAGGAAATTTTTGTAGAACCACCAGATTTATTTTGCTTTTATGTAATAAAGTCTTCTAGTATTTTTGGTCATTTTTATATATTACTAATTCACTTCTTCCTGAGTCTTATGACTCAGTATTAGCTAATACAGTATTATGGAATATGTGTGCTTTACTTATAAATTACATTCGTTGAATTTAAAAAAATGTGCTTCTACTACTTATAAGAAGTTGGGTTTAATGTACATAATGGACTGCATAGACCCTTAACACTATTGGAATGATCAATTTTACATTGATTTTTCTCAACTTTGATTACCCAAGTTTAAATTTTTAATATTTATATGAGAAATATTTTCGGAATAGTTTCACTAGTTTACAACAATCTATATA
The DNA here is from genome assembly GCF_000325575.1 of Pteropus alecto. NCBI lineage: Eukaryota > Metazoa > Chordata > Mammalia > Chiroptera > Pteropodidae > Pteropus > Pteropus alecto. Next base: position 18,513,817 of record NW_006441953.1, on the reverse strand, counting down.
TTTTTGAGAAAGTTTTAACTAGTTAAAACTTTACTTATAATCTGTGTGTTCTCATCACTTAAAGTTATTGCATCACTTTAAGAAGTTTATACTTTGCAGTGTTTATCAAAAAATTTAAAACTACATATTCATAGTACTTAGCAATAGCAGTAATGTAGATGAATCTCAAAATTCTGCTGAGTGAAAGAAGCAGTAAAAGAAGCTACATACAGAGGAAACATACCATCTGAATATTTATATAAATATCTAAAAAGTGCAAACTAATCCCTATGACAGAAAGCAGACTGTGGTTGCCTGGGAGTGGGGTAAAGACGGGGAGGCGCTGCAAAGGGACACGAGGAACTTTTGGGCGAAGGTTTCACATCTGTCAATGCTCATCAAATTGTACACTTTAAATGTGAAGTGTACTGTTGTAAATTACACCTCAATAAAGTTATAAATAGATAAAAAAATGATAGAAATAAAAATAAATGTCAGCTATAGCAGAAATGGGTTTAAAATATACATATTTATAGTAGTTCCTAAATTTATTTTATTGGTATATCTTGAGCAATAGATTTTGCCGAAAACTTCATTATTTTGCTCTTAAGTATTTTCTACATTTTCATTGAAATGAGACATTTGATATAAGCTAAAAGAAACAAACCTGGCATATATCACTCAGACCTTTGATACTTTTAAATATTATCTTTTTCACCTTTCGTTATTTTATGTAGGCCACTTAATAATGACTACTGTCTATCTTTAAACACTGGGAAGTAGTCTAACATAAAACCCTCTTGCTCCTGAGGTCTTTGTTTCTGCTACCAAAGAATATAAAAGGTAGGAATGGCCTGGATTCTGTAATCAGGAGTTTCTTGAGGTTCCTCCTATTGGACTTTATTATATTTAGCTACCATCTTTGGGGAGTTTTATTTAGAAACATCTTATATTTGAACTAATTATTTCTATAGGACCCTAAGAAAGGCTAGATTTTAATAAGGTAACGTTTTAAGTTGTTATTTTAAAAATGTCTCTATTTTGCAAATACACATTTAAGCAATGCATCTAGCAATAAATTATCCAGAACAACACTTTAAGTCTTATAATTCCAAGTCCTCTTCGCCAAGGAGAAAAAGAATGAAACCACTATGTAAATTTATAATATTAAATTTAAAAAAATAGTGATTATGAAATTCTTACTGATTTTTAAGGGAGTTTTTGCCCCTCAAGGATGAGGTTTTACTTTCCAGCAGCTTATTTTTTATATTTACAGGCCCTTCAGATAAAATGTCTTTAAACCTCAATAATTATTATAAATATTTTATCTGTTAAAACTATTTATATATAATTTTATATCAACAGACCATTTTTCTCCCCTTTAGGAAACAAAATGTGTTGATAATGCATCGCTTATTCAAATAGCTGCAATTGATAATGGTCTAGCATTTCCTTTTAAACATCCTGATGAGTGGAGAACATGTGAGTACTTAGAACTTTCTGTGGGTTCTATAATTTCCCCTTTTCCAGAATAGGAAGGAACAAAATTTATGGGTACCAAACTAGCAGAGGGAAAACTGGGTGTGGAGTGTTATTCATCAGGGCTCTTTTCTGGGCCCTAGGGATGCAGAGATGCGTGTTGCCTGGGTCTTGCCATGTATATTCACTTATCTCTGGATGACTGAGTCTGGTTTTGATTTTTTGACTTGTCTTAGCCTTGTAAAGTAAGTTCGAAAGCTTTCCAATTTTAAAAATATATGTAAAAGGGAATTACCTATTAAATATTTTGGTAGAGCTTTATTTTAATGTTTTGGGTAATACTCACTGATAAAACAATGTAGGCCTTACCTTCCCCCTTTTTAGTGGGTGATGCTTTATCTGCCTTACCAATCTCTTCTGTGGTGAATGTTCTGATTTCTGTCTTCTTGAGTTAGTTGTAGACATTTTTATTTTGCTTAAAATGCCTTTATTTTGCCTGTTGTTACATTGCTGTGCCTCATTTCTTTCTGTTAACTCCATACCTTGAGTTATAGATTTATAGATAAAAAGTTTCTTTTATAGAATTCTCTTATAAATAAATTTTTTAAAAAGATTCCCACTACGTATATTAAATATTTAGGGGTGAAATGAAATTATGTCTGGAATTTGCCTTAAAATACTTAGGAGGAGGGAAAATGGGGATAGATTAAACCAATTTTGTAAAAATGTGGCAATAATTGAATTAGATTATTCAGATTATGGGAGCTCATTGTACTATTTTTTTGAGTTTTGTATATGTTTAAAATATACGTAATAAATAAAAAAAAAATCTCTATCTATGACTATGCCTCTTTTAAATTCCTACTGATTATTAGTGGGCTTTTTTCATCATTAGAGTTGCCAAAAATTTGTCTATTGTAAAGCATTGGCATATATATATATATAGCCTTTATATATATTTGATTTTTCAGATAATTGATTGGCATTTTATTGATCAGATTTTCTGTTTTTATTTGCTTTTTCTCTTTCATTGATTTATTTTTTATTTATTTACTTTTTTTTTATGTTTTCCATCATTATTCTTGTATTGTGTTGTATTCATCCTATATTGCATTCCTGTATGTTTCCCTCTGGGTATCATTTTGGCTAAACCATAGATTGAGAGTGCTACTCTATTATTGTGCTTTATCGAGTCATACTTTCAGATTTTCTGTTTGACAAGAGTAATTTAGAAGTATTTTGTTTGAGTTTAAAATTTCTTGGTCAGTAGATATTTTTTTTAAACTCCATTGTTGTTTATTTTCCAGTTTTATTGCTTTGTGATCTGTGAGTGTGGCTATGCGAAATCTGCTGTTTGAAGTTTGTTATTCTTTTGTAATCAGATATATGGCCAATCTGAAGGATTGTATTTGAAAAGAATGTGTTTGGGCATAAAGTTCTTTATCTGTTTGCTAATTAAAGCTTGTTAGTTGTTAGTCACATCATATTTTTGACGTATTTTTTGACCATTTGATCTGTTAATTTTTGAGAGGAAGTTATAGTTCACTGTGATTATAATTTTGTCAATTTTTTTTTGCATTTCTGTTCATTTTATTGCTTTTTATTTTACATTCATAAAGGCCCAGCATTTTATCTTGCTGGTGGCTTGTTCTTCTGTCAGTGTGAAATATATCCCTCGGTGTCTTTTTCCTTTATTTTGCCTGTTGTTACATTGCTGTGCCTCATTTCTTTCTGTTAACATTTACTTAGTATTATTCTATACTTTTGTTTTAAGTATGTGACTTATAAACAGCACTTTCCTGGATTTTTTTTTTACCCAATCTGAGATTCTTTTACTAGGTACGCTTAACTCTATAGTTTATCTCAATAAACTACTGATGTGTTTAAACTTCAACTGCCATCTTATTTTTTTTTCTATTTACCATGAATTTCATTTTTTTCTTTTTTTCCTTTCCTGTCTTTTTTTGATCCAATTTGAGGTGTCCGTGTTCCATTTTTTTTCCTATGATGATTTGGAATCAATATGCAAATTGCACTTTAAAAGTTTTAAGTTTAGGTGCCTACACTATATCTGGGAAATTTTATCAAACACACAGTTGAGGATTAAGGGTCTTGAACTTGACAGAGGAGTTGGTATTGAGGATATAGTTTTCAAACTGTCACCTTGGTAGTGAAAGCCATAGTGGTGTTTGCTATCACTCAGGGAAATCATGGTAAACAGATACCATCACTAGGACAATTTGGAGTACATAAGTACTCAGTTAATGTTTCGTAAATGTTTAGTGAACAAGGGAGAGAAGGAAGTAAGTACAGAACCTGGAGGAATGGTGACATTGAAGAAGAGAAGAAAAGCCAGCAAACTAGAGAAGTGGCTTAAAAGATAGAAGGTAAGCTTTGAGAATGGTATTTCCAAAGCCCCATAAAGAATTTCACAGAAGGAGATGATAGAAAACAGTGCTACATGTTACAAAGACATTAGGTAGATGAGGACTGCAAATGGGTCTTTGGAGAGACCCTTCTGAGATGACTGGTGTCTGTAGGGGAGAGAGTTTGAATGGTGATAGTAGAAGTTGAGAGATAGAGATTGGAAATAGAGGCAGGCATAGAATAAAGGCTTTTCTTTGGTTTAATTGATCAGGGAAAGGTAAAAAGGCAATTGGATATAGCTTCAGGAAGATGTAGGCCAGAGGAAAAGCTTTCTTTGGAGTGGACCATGTAGTTCCCACAGTGTACAAAGAGATAAATAAAAGTAAGGAATGACTCCGAAGGCAGATTTCTTCTTCAGGGCTTTCTAAATAGTAGGAGCCATTAAAGCTGGAAGTTCTCACTGGATGTGTACCCACAGTGGTTCTGTGGGTGATCGTATTGCCATAAGCCATATATTTTGGTTCAGGAAGCTGAATATGCACCTTCTTCAGAAAATTCCACTACTTTACAAATCTTTCTAGTCCTGACACTGTGTAGATTTAATGGTGCTGTTGGGAGAGAACTAGAGTTAGCCCACAGTGATGGATCTTTTATCCCTCAAAGCCATTCATCTATTTACCTACTAATGATGTAGAATTTTAGGACACACACACACATACACAAGAGTGGCCAATTTCTGATGACTTGTGGCTGGAAGGGCAGGGAGACCTTGGCCACAGTATTTGATCTGGGGCTGTGAACAAATTATAAGTACTTCTTAATTTCCAAACTCAGGACCAAAGATTCAGATATTTATTATTATATAGGACTGTTTGAAATAGACTCATTATCAAAACTCTTACTCTTTAAAACTTAGAAACCTAAGTAGTTCAGGTAATACCTCATTGTGTTTTGCCATCTGAGTTGAGCATCCAAACTTGAAATCTGAATAATTTAGATGACAAAGGATAATTGTTCTTTGATAACTTCTTTCTCTTGTCCATTTCTTTGTTTTTTTGAGGACCTAGGAATTGTAGGAAAAGAACGAGGACAAATGTGGGTCAAAATAAACCTTTCCCCCACTGATTAGAAGAATATTTTTTTCTAATAGATCCATTTCACTGGGCTTGGCTTCCTCAAGCAAAAGTTCCTTTTTCTGAAGAAACAAAGAACTTGATTCTACCATATATTTCTGACATGAACTTCGTGCAAGATTTATGTGAAGATCTTCATGAACTTTTCAAGGTAAATCAATTTTTAATTTTAATTATTGTAGAAAATGAAATTAGTCTTAAAAAAGAAGACATTTTTCTTAATAGAGATAATTCGTAGTTTACTGCTTCTGGTGTCACTTTTTGCAGTAAAACTAGACATAACAAAGGAATTAGCAGTTTTATTCTACATGAGCATAAATTTGTGAAGTTACTATGAGTATTCTTTGAAGTGAGACTTAAAACTTGAGAATTTGTTTTCTTCAAAAGCTGAATGCTTAAAAAATGACTTTAAAAATTATAATAAATGTTAGGTGACCCACTATGATTTACTTCTCTCCAAAAAGCCCAAACCTGTTGGCTGGAGTGTCACTTTAAATCCTTTCTGGAACAAGTTGGAGTGTAAATAAACTACTCTTGTCATTCTGAGGGTGTACAAAACTACCTCAAGTAAAGATACTCTTTCATGTTATTTTATTAATTAGGAAAGCTTTCTAATGACCTTGTATGCTAAGTTGAAGAATTAATTTATTTTCAAATATTTCAAAGATTTTGATTTTTGGAATTATAATGATGTTTTTTCCCTTTCTGCGATAGATTGATAAAAGATTTAATAGAGCCATTTTTGAAAGTCAGATGTCTGTGATGAGGGGTCAGGTAGGTCACCTTTTTATATTCTTGTTAAGAAAATATCTCTCTTTGAAATACTCGTCACCATTTCTCTCCATTGTGACCCAAAGATGCAACTCTGGATACTGTCTTTATGCCGAAACAAAATAGCTTAGGTGGTTCGAAATGAAGATGATTTCAGTAGTATCTTTCCTTATTGTCTTATAAATTAGGTATCATCGACCTTGTATTTTGTTTAGTTACCCATTTTCTTCCTACTGTGAATTCTTTGTCCTCACTTTGGTAACTGTTTTCCTGAGTGTACTATATTTTTCCTTCTCAAATCCACTTGCTTAGATGTTTCACTATGGAGTTCTGTTGCTTGTTGATTATTTGCCTCATAGAATGTGTTTGGCCTTTGCTAAAGCAGTCAGTAAATAGCCAGGTCACCAAGGCTGAGTACTGATTGTGGCGTAAAAGCACTAATTGTAACTCAGTACTGTCACCCCTTCTTACCTCCTTTAATTAGAGATAGAAGGTGGTAGGTCTGCTGGTGTAGACCTGCAGAGGACATCTGGTTCTTCCACTCTTTTAATATTATTTAGGTTCCAAAATGAAGACTTGAAACAAAAATAAATTATACTATAAACATTGTCTTTTAGTGACTTACTAATTAACTTTTTCTTCCTAATATATACATTCAATTTAAAGTAGCTGTTTGCTGCTTACCTGTGGCAAAGAAGGCGAGTCTAGTTTTTGCACTGATTGTTATATTACATAACTTTAACAAATAAATATAATTAGATTAGATAATCATTTATTCACCAAATGTTTATTGTCAGAACGAGTGCCAGAAATTGTTCTAGTCATTGAGGTTAAGCAGTGAGCAAAACCCAGTTCTTCTTCTTATGGAGCTCTTACTCTGATGAGGACGCCAGGGCTCAGGGAAGGAGGACAGTTATTTGCAGCGGTCCCCAACCTTTTTGGCGCCAGGGATTGGTGCTCCTATGAGAATCTATGCTCGATGATCTGAGGTGGAGCTGGGGAGTGGCTGCAAAGAAGATGAAGCTTTGCTCTCTTGTCCACCGCTCACCTCCTGCTGTGAGGCCCAGTTCCAACAGGCCACTGACCAGACTGGTCCCAGTCCACAGCCCGGGGGTTGGGGACCCTTGAGCTGGTACATCTCTGTGCTCTGTTGCATTTATACAGTGCTTTGCTGGAGTCATAAGTTTTAAATAGTAAGCGAACTGGCTGGAGCAGTAGCATAGGGCCTTAAGTGCCAGAAAGTATAGATTCCACATGGAAGGGATTGGAACAGTTAGAGACTTAGCATTAAAAAGCGTTGTGATGAGATTGTCATTTTTGGAGAGGCTTCCTTATCCTAAGTTTTTTCTATGAACTCCCTGAAATTGTGCACTAAATCCTGTTTATATGTGTCTTTTGGGCATGGGAGGAAGTGGTAGGATTTATATTTCAGCAAAAGGGATCCCTATCCCAACAGAGAGTAAAAACCACCACAGGTTGGTGTGGACAGTGCGGGGTGCAGGTTCACTCAGTGGATCTGGAGTCTAGAGCCCCTTGGGGATATGTTTTCCTTAATTCAGTCATGAATGAAGGGCTTGGATGATCAGTGATGGTAATTATGTTGCAGAGTATTACCATCCCAAACGATACTGAGCTAAATTTTCAGGCATAGATAATTATGCCCTAATTTAACCTTTTTGCTTGAAAGTAGTTAACTTATCAATATGCTCCATCTTCTAGAATTCTCTTATACCTAAATATATATCTTTAGGAATATTTTTTTTTTTTAAATAAAAGCTGTGAATAATTTTGTAAGCTTTAGTTAGCACATGAGGAATTGAAATTTAAATTAAAAAATGCTTATCTGAAAAGATACGGAAGACATTCCAGCGCCAAGGTCTGCTACAATGTGTACTAGTGTCTGTCTGCTATTTCAAGTGTGTTTATTCATATCCTGTCTCATTCACAGAGGAATTAAAGTATTATACAAATGTGTGTAATCACATAGAAAAATAACAGGATCAAGATCTGGGGAAAGAAAAAAAATAAAATGATACCTTTTTTACATGATTTGATTTGATTATTTTTTAAATTTGGTTTTGACCTTTTTGATAGCCAGAAAGAATAAGCTACTCTGACCATGTACATGATTATGTGGGTCCCTAGTTTTAACTGTTTTTTAAAAAATCTTGTGTGAAAAATAAGGTAGTGTTTTATATTCAGTGCTTATGAAACAGAGGCTTAATAAACAAAAATAACAGTCACCTGTGTTCCAAACAGCACAATCATTATTTCAGTTAGTTTCTTCACTGAAGCAAAATACTACTGTTTTCTCTTCCATCATTTATAATTATCCCTTGAACCCTCTCCACTACAGTTTTGCCAATGAACTTCATGGTTTGTGCTTTGCACAACAGTCTTTTGTCCTAGTTTATAGTAAGTCTTTAGTTTTACACACATAATCAGTGACATGCTCTAATTCTTTACATAAAGGTGTGGAATGGAACAAGGAACTAAGATAAAGGCATTTCTTTTAAAATCAGGACTAGTAATGTTTATGAAAGTTAAAGATAAACCATGTTTTCAATTTTACATCAAATAGCAGTAGGTCATGATGAGGTTCAGTAAGATCATTCATTTCCCTTTCTCCCTGTGCCTATTTGGAACACACTAGACCTCAGAAAATATTTATGGGCAATGTGAAATATATTTTATACATGATCTGAAAAAAAATGGCAGAAATAATAAATAAAACTGCTTTATGAATACACAGTGAATTCAGTGATTTGTAAACCAGAATCTCATTTGCAGATTCCATAATAATTGTTAAAGAAAATGAACCTAGCACTTCTGCACTTCCTGAGTACTTGACCCTTCACTAGATATTTTTATGTTGGTTATCCTTTATCCTCATAATAGCTCTCCATAGTTGTCTGCATTTTTTACGGAAGAAACTTGGCTCAAAGGGGTTAAGTAACATCTGTAAAACAAGGGAGTCTGTCTTAGCCCAGCACATCTGCAACAGTTAGGCATTGCTTCTGCCTGGGCCTTTATCATCTCTTCTTTGGATTTAATGATCTTCTAAGTAGTGCCCTTATCTTATTTCCTGTCTCTCTTCCACATCAGACAAGAACAATCACTCAAAGCAAAAATCCAGTCATGACACTCCTATGATTCATCATTGGGCACAAGCTTAAGTCCTGACTATGAGCACAGTCAACAAAACCCTTCTCAGCCTGCCTCCAGGCAGCCCACCTGCCTTTATCTCTTGTCATTTGCAGCTTCCCCTAAGCCTGGGCACTCTTAAGTGCTCTTCACTCCCATTTTCATTTCCCGGTGGTGCCCTTGGACGTGCTGGGCTGCTCTCTCCCTGGTGCCTCTTCCTCTTCCTCTGGAGAAGAGATTTCCTTCAAGCTCCAGCTCTGACTTCCCAGGCCCCTCCTTGCCACCCAGGGAGCTGATTTCTGCAGCACTCTGGGGATATCCTGGTGTCACATTTTACTCAGAAATTTGATATTAAAATCAGCATATTGGGCACATTAGTAAAGACTAGGTTAAATCAATCATAAAGTAGAATATATGTGGCTTTATGGAGATTAAATGGTAATTCTTATGCCCACTAAAATTTGAGGACCAGTGAATAAGGAAGGAAATCTGAGAGTTTCTACCATCTGCCCCTGAGATAACTCTCACATCCCTGCCAAGTTATCAAATGTAGCATAGATGGAAAATTCTAAAGTGTTTATCCTTGCCTGCAATATTTACTCTGTTTCTAAAAATCTCTGATTTAAACATACAATAACACATGAGAGCTACAGGTTGACTGTAACTCTGCTGAGTTCTGTTCAGTTCTCATGAGGAAAAAACCAATAATAAATTTGTTTATTTTTGAGAAATGAAAAAATGATGGTATGTAGGGGAGGGAACAGATTTTAAAGTCAAGGCATAGGTTCACTGTTGTTAACGCATTTTTTGCAATATTGCTGTTATTTGTTCATATGGCTGTTGTTTCTAGAATGTGAGTACTTTTAGGGCTTGCATATTTTTTTTTTTTGTAGAGAGGAAGGAGTCTTCTCCCCAACACGGTGTGTTGGGGAGTAAATATTTCCTTAGCAAATAAATGCAAGATAATCAAGTGTCAAAAAAAAAAAAAGATAATCAAGTGTCTTCTTAACTCCCAAAGAAGTATCAATAGTTAAGATAGTCTTAGGATTGAATAATTTTTGCTATTAGTATATTTGAAAATTGTTAATCTTGTAGAATGACTTTCACTTTCTTCATACCGTTGTGTTTTCCAGAATCCGTACAAGAATTATGTGTTGTTTTTAGAGTCAGGGAAATATTACATGTTACTTAAGTTAGTGTGTGTAGACTAACATTTTTAGAACAGAATTTTTAAAACTAGTGGAGGAAACTAAGCAGAACATTTCATTCCTTAGCCATGCCAGTGCCCACATTTAATTTTGGTAAGAACAGTGCTTATAAGTGTTAATTTTGTAGGTTCTTGTCTTGTTATTCAAATACAGCCACCCTAGAAGATTTTAACGGAAAAACTTAAAAAAGATTCTAAAACATAAATGCAATGAATAACTACTGTTGCTAGAAATAATTCCCTGATGTGTTAAATACTTTAAATCTTCTAGGATCTAAACCATCTAGTTTATACCATTTAAAGTATTATGAAGTTTATTTATAATTATGGCTTTGTGTTGAAACTTTTATGCTTATCACTATTAGTCTTTACAAGAACCAAGAAATGCATATCATCCATATATTAGATATTTCCAAATACCTGAAGGAGACACCCTTATTTCTAAAATACACAATAAAGGGAATTTTGTTATCTGAATGGAGTAGAATAGGCTGTAAGCTATGTATTGAGTTTCATAACCTTATTTATGTACTCAAGTAGCAATCTGAAGAATATGTGTTAACCTGGAATGTAATATATTTTACTTTTTCTAGTTTTATATTTTCTATTTAAGAGTAAGCTCTATTTTAATTTTTTTTATTTTTCAATTAGAGCTGACATTTAATATTATTTTATATTAGTTTCAAGTGTATAGCATAATGGTTAGACATATATATAATTTATGAAGTGATCCCCCCATAAGTTTTATACCACCTGGCACTATACATAGTAGCTATTACAATATTTTGACTACGTTCCCTATGCTGTACTTCACATCTCTGACTGTTTTGTAACTACCAATTTATACTTCTTAATCCCTTCGCCTTTTTCACCCAGTCCCCACAACATCCCCTTCTCCGCCTCCCGACAATCTGGCAATCTGGCAATCATCAGTTTGTTCTCTGTGTCTGTGAGTCTGAAATAAAACTTTATTTTAAATGGCTGCCTTCCCAAATTCTCTAACCCACTTGCCTACTGGCTCTGCGACATGCTTTTTCATGCCACCTTTACCTACTGACACGTGGTATAATTTATGTATTCATGATGTGTATTGACTCCTCCCCCTGCTAAAACAGAAGCTTCATGAAGGCAGGGATTTGGTTTGTTTCTTTAGTGTTGTATCCCCACTTAGAACAGAGCCCAGCATGTAGTCGGCTTGTAATAAATTTATCAGTGGATGAGTAGATTAAGGCAAGTAATTAATTAGTTAAAACCAGACTACTTAGACCAGTTATCTGTTTAGGTTCTATGTCAAGTGGAGTATATGGAACCATTCACTTTATTCAATCTCTGATTTCACTTCTCCTGGAAACAGGTGCATTCTAGAATATTTTAAAGTTACCAATTGGCAAAGTTATTTAATTTTGTGCATTTGTATAAAATACATCCATATGATATATATTTATAGCAGTTACTCCTCATCGCAATCTCTATTGGGCATAAACGGATGAAATAAAAACTAATTATGAATAAATGATTAGGTAATGTCAGTGAACTGAAAGTTTTTATCTTTTTTTGACTTGGTGAAAATCTCTCTTCACAGGTCTTAAACCTTACTCAGGCTTTGAGAGATGGGAAGAGTCCTGTCCAGCTGGTACAGATGCCTTGTGTGATTGTGGAACAAAGTCGAGGTGGAACTCAAGGTCGGATTGTCCACCTCAATAATTCTTTCACCCAGACTGTCCATTGCAGGAAGCCATTTTTTTCCTCCTGGTAGCAGATGTAAGAGTAAGAGAAACAAAGTGGCATTATTGTGTGGTTAGAGTGTAGAATTTATTTGCTTTACAACGATAATTTAAATCTTCTGTTGAGCTCCAGTTGCCAAAACCTCAAATAATATAAGTCTTTAAAAGGTTATGTTTCGAATGTAATCAAAAGTTTACAGTTTTTTTGTCCAAATATTAAATTTCTATTTCAGGGAAGAAGTGTATCTCTTACATTGTATTTTTGTAGAAAAATTGTATTTTATATTGTTGATGTTAGTTTAAAAGGTAATTTCATGGTTTACACATTCTGAAATGACTGTAATTACTTTAGAATTCCAAATAGAAAAATAGAGTATTTGTTGACTTTGAATACAATAACTTTTTACATACTTTTTAAAAGTTAAGAAGAATGTTCCCTTTAACTCTTCTAACATTATAAAAGGCCTTTGAAGGTGAGACTGCTCTTATGAACTCTAACAGAGTAGTTAAATAGAAAAACAGGTAAGAATAAAGCAATGTTGCCTTAATTTTTAAAAAGCTGCTGTTTTACAACTTGAATAAGTGCCCCTAAAGTGACCATTGTTCAGGACCAGAAAATTGTATCTGGATGACCATTTCTTTTTTGTACTTCAGAATATTTTTGATCAATTATTTTGTTATAGTGAGACATAAAATCTAAAGATATCCCCTTTTTAAAAAAATGGTAATACTCAACTGAGACTAGAAGAGAATTATATAAAATTAAGGAAGCTCCTCAGTATTGTGAAATTCCAAAACGGCATTAAAAATTTCCTTTTGTTTCTTGCATGGTATCAATTACTTAATCAATTAGTACTCTAGAGTACTAATCTTGTTCAATTTATTACTTCAATTAGTATTAAACTTCACTGAAAAGTAAAGCATGCCTCAATATCAGATTGGATTGCATTTTGGAATCCTAGGACATAAACTCTTAAAAATAGTAGTATTTTAGGGTACTTGAAATTATCAATGTTATTATAATTACAGTCAGCTTTAGAATATCAGCCCTAGTTGAAGGGGACATGACAGAGAGAACCATAAAATCATTTATATTTGATTTTGAACATCAGTATGTCTGACATCCTGGGAATTTGTAGCACTTTTAACTTGCAAAGTGATTTAAATTGCGGTGAGCCCAATCTGCAGATGTCATTCCAAGAAAGCAGAAATTTATTCTCGTTCTTCAGGCTCCAGCAAGTAACATCCCCATTTGAACTAAATTGGGCAGTTTGTGGTCTGGCCTTTTGTTTTTTCAGCTTTTTGTCTTGTGATTTTTTTTTAATTAAGTATTTCTGTGTAAAAAGTATTTCCTAAAGGTCACGTTAGAATGTAAGACAGGTCTGCCGTTCCCCCTCCCGTCACATCTTCCTCTTGGTCTTGGTGGCTGTGACAAGTGAGAACACCGCTGTCCAGGTGGAAGTCTTTAGAAGCCTGCGTCTCCCTGCCTCCCCGACCCTGCGTCATCTTAATATGGAGATGATGGAAAACTGGAAATTCAAAACTCAAGCTACTATCTTTAGATAAATACTAGGAATTGAAATGTGCCTTTGAAAATGTGTTGTTCTAAAAGAACTGAGTCATTACGAGGTGGGTACTGCTTTCATCAAACAGGTTTTGTTTTTTAGTATTTTGAGAATTGCTATATTAGTTTTTATAATGGAAAACTTAGTAAATTGCTACTGCTTTATATCCTAAAATTAAAATAGTGTGGAAATATATTTTTAAATGGCCTAACCAGGCCAGAAAAGTAAAGTTGACTTATTTAAGATGTGATTACCAGTCAGAGTACATTGGTTATATTTTGTAAATGTTCATGAATTTACTACTTATTTAAATATTGTGTTAATTTTTTTCGGCGAGTATTTTTATAGTGTCAAACATGATAGACTGAAGATAATAAAAATCATTGTCTTAAGGCTAGATTTTTCCTGACGTATGTATATTGCATATTGAGAATGTCTGTGAACACATTTACGTTTATGAATGATGCCAAACCACCATTTTCTTCCTCCTTATATTAATGTAGTTTAATTCTTTATAATTCCAAAAGATATATTTAACTGGAACCTTTATAAATGGAGACATTTATTATATATAATTATATGCTGCCTTACTCTCCCCCAAGTTTGTCAGCAATTGAAGACTGTGGAAACATGGTTTTTTGCAGACTTGAAAACAATTTGATAATTTTTTTAAAATTTAAAATACTGTATTAATGGTATTAAAGCTATATTTAAAAATGATGGTGACATGTTCTTTGATCAGATTACATCTTTAATTCCTTTATAGATATATGAAGAGACAGGCACCGTGTCTTGTGTTTTATAGTCTACCTTCTTTCCCAAAGTTGCTTGGGCAACTGTACAAAGTTGTGACAAAGAGTCTCAGTTTGCCCTGTTTCCAAGCCTCCCTTATAGTTAGTTTGAGGCCTGTAACTGAGTTCTGGCCAGTGAGATGCGGGGACAAGTGATATTTGTGACTTCCAGACCTAGCAGTAAAACTCACTGCCATCATAATCAGTGATCATGATTGTACACTCTCCTGTCTTCCTATTTGGCTACAAACAGTTTGCAAATGGAAGCAGCCAGGGCATGTGAGTCACTGCTTGGAAAGCTACCAGGAGATCCTGCTGACTATTGGACTATTACATGAACAAGAAATTAATGTTTGTGTTTAGTTATTTGTTATTAAAGCACAGTCTGCCCTATCCTGGGCATTATAATGTAAATAGAAAGATACAAATCATTTTAAAACAAAAAAAATCAATTATGGGAGGCACAGTGGCAGCAGCAGCGAGTAGTTTTTAAATCTCCCCGAAACCCCATGGACCTATGCTATAGCAAAAGAAAAATATAGTGCCACCATCTTCACTAGGTGATAGAGTATCCCTGTGAATCAAGAATCTGAGCAGTTTGGACTAAAACCGTCAATAGCAACATGATCACATGGGAACAACAGTTTGGAGGGGCAAGCAGAGGAAAAGTAAGGGGGACTTGTGATGGTCCTAAGTGCCAGAGAACCCAGAATTTGCCAGCATGTACTCAGCCCCAAAGAAGGAGTCTGCGGTAGTGATGGCAGGCTCAGCTGGTGGATCCAAAATCCACAATCAAAATTGGGAGAGGGCTCTCCAGCAGTCACTCGGCAGCTAGTAAAAGGAGTCTGCAGAAAAGTATGAGGATGCAAGGGCAGCCTGGTCTTCCAGGTTCTCAGAAGTAGCCAGTGAGAGCACGTAGGCCGTCACTGAGCGAAACTATTGGGTATAGAACACACATTGACAAGAGAAGGTCATGGCGGGTAAAGGAGAGAAGGTCCAGACACTGATGGGACCAAATGAGACAGAAGTCGGAAAGTACTTAATATGTACACAGAAATCCATATTACATAAACTGTTTAGTAACTACAGAAGAAAGAACCCTAGAACCACAAAACTGAGAAACTGCCCTGGCTCACTTCAGCTCACCTCCTGCATAGGACTATTCGAAAATACATGAGAAGTATAGGAAAATTCATGTCGCTTAAACATGACCACATCTTATAATATGCTCTAGGAAAACAGGATAACAATCGGTTTAACATGCCAACAGAAAATGAAGGTATCCCAGAAACATTTACAAAGCAGTGGAAAAGAGTCACATATTGCAAAATGCTGGAAGAATTTAAGAAATCAGAGAAGCTAAGAAAGAACAACAACATCAAAATTGGAAAAGTTTGGAAATGAGATGGGTAAGCAACAGGAGGAAATAAAAAGCTGACAAAGCTCAGGCAATATTGAGTTTAAAATGTTTCAGAAACAAACTAGAAGCAACACGAGCAAACAGACAACATATCCACAAAAACCCTACAGCAAACACCATAGTGTTGGAAAATCTAAAGCTTTCTGAGTTAGTTTTCTGTTGCTGCTGTAATAAATTACCAGAAACTTGACTGGCTTAAAACAACACAGGTTGGTTATCTTAACAGTTCTACAGGTTAGAAGTCTGAAGCTGGTCTCATTGGGCTGAAATCACGGCGTGCATAGGGCTGCGTACCTTTCTGGAATCTCTAGGGGAGAATCTTGTTTCCTTACCCTTTCCAGTTTCTAGAAGCTTCCCACGTTCCTCAGCTTGTAGCCCTCTTCCTCCACCTTCAAAGGCAGCTGCAGCGGGTGGAATCCTTTTTTCTTTAAGTCACTCTGACACAACTCTTCTGCCACCCTATTCCACTTTTAAGGGCCCTGGTGATTACACGGGGCTCACCCAGGTAATCTAGGATAATCTTTCTCTGTTAAAGCCTTGCTGATATGCAACCTTAATTCCATCTGCAACTCTACTTCCCCTTTGCCATGTAACATATTCATAAGTTCTGGAGATGAGGACATGGACATCTCTGGAGGCCATTATTCTGCGTTCCACACATTGCTCTGAGGTCAGTTACGTGACAAGGATGCCTGCTTCCTCTGGTCTTACTCCGTATCGTATTGTAGATCCTCATCAGTGCAGTAGAGACAGGAGAGCGGTAAAAGGTAGGAGGTTCGGATAGTAAGAAAGCTGTCATTATTTTCAGATGACATAATTATGCATGTAGAAAGTTCAAAAGAATCCACCGATAACTATTAGAATTAATAAGTGAATTTTGTAAGGTTTCTACACCGGCAACATTAGTTAGAAAAAAAGTTTAGAATGATACCAATTACAGCAGCAGCAAAACATCAGATTCTTGAGAATAAGTTCAACTAAGGATGTTCAGGATCTTCGCACCAAACTGTAAAAGGATTGAGAAAAATCTGCAGTCAATATGACGAAATGCCCACATTTGTGAGTGGTAGGTGAGTGTTTTTTATAATCTCTGTTATTTTCCATTATTTTTTTCCAATTATTTTTTAGTAAGCTTTTATAAGGGAGCACATTTACATGAATGCTTTGTCACCTTTGTTCGTTTGCTAAGGCTGCCATAAAATACCACAGGCTGAGTGGCATAAACAACAAATTTATTTTATCACATTCTGGAGGCTGAGTCTCCAAGGTCAAGGGGCCAGGGTTGGTTTCTGATAAGACCTGCACTTCTGGTTTACAGAAACTGTCCTCACATGGCCTTTTCTCTATGCACCTATATCCCTGGTGTCTCTGATAAGGACACCAGCCCTATAGGATTAGGGCCCACCCATATGACCTCATTTAACCTGATTCTTTAAAGGCCCTGTCTCCAAATATAGTCATATTGGGGGTTAGGCCTTCAACATACGAATTTGGTGGAGGACCCATTTCAGTCCATAACAGTACCCAAAGTACAAAACGAGCACCTGCATATGCATTACTCTCTCTAATGTGACCTAGATCGGCCTCTACCTTAACCATTCGTGCAGGCCCAGTCACCTTAGTCATATTCCTCATGGAAAACAGATAATAGAAAGACCTACTTGTAAGTATTTTCTGAATTGAAGTCTGAGAGGCTATCTTAATAACGTGTAGTAACTTTTCAGCCTAGATTTGTAATAATTATTTTGATTATCAGGGTAAATGTCTTGCTTACTGCTGGGCTCTTGGTTCTGTTCTGTGTATTTGTCAGCCAGAACCACTCACTTCTCAGTCATGGCAGATAACATGAATTTGCTTCCATCCTTTTTTATTTCCTTTATAAAATCCCAACTCCTGAGTGGATAACAGTTTGTCTGATAGATATAAATCACTCGCTGACTTCAACAGATTCACCAGAAGGTAGTAGGAATACAGAAATCAATAAGATACAATTTCAACTCTTGGATTTACTCTTCAAATATTGCTCAAAGGGAGAAGGAAAACCTGAAAATGGTAATAGGTCTAAAATCAAATATTTTCTGAGGAATATTGTCCTTCCTGATCTTTGTATATCCTACACCTGAACATTTCTACCTTTGCCTCTTAGGTTGTAAATTCCTCACCTACAAGGGATGGAAAATAAATGTTTTGTAAACTAATGCTTGACTGCCTTTGACTTGAGCTCTCGACATTTTTCTTATTAATAACAGAAGCATATTTCAATGTCTAGATTTCTCTTGGATTGTGAAGGGTATGGCTTTCATTCAACCTCTTGGCCCATGGGTCAAATAGTGTTAAGTATATAACAAAAATGCATTTATCTAAGCAAATTGCTTCATTAATCAGCATCATTTTATTCAGTAAGTTTGAGCCTGCTTCAGAATCCATGTAGAGTTCTTTGAGAAAAATAAATCCTTAAGCTTTAAAGTTTTTATTCTAAGTAATGTCATAGATGTAACTGTTGTCATTTTAGAATACTGTACACTTATGTTCTAAAATTGCTTATCTTCAATGAATAGAAAGTCTGCCACAATTCTCTTTTGACTAAGAATTTGAGATTGGAACAGAGCTGTATTTCGGTCCTGGTTCTGCCCCTTTATTAGCTCTGTGTCCTTATGCAGAGCTTACAATTTCCCAGACCAGCTTTCTCTCCACAAGCTAATGGTAACTTCAGGTTGTAACAAGGATGAAATAAGGTATATTTTCTGAGGAATGCAGTTCAAACTCTGTTAATTATAGATTTGGTTTCCACCTAAGAAGCCGTCTGTGTGTATTAATGGCACATTTGGATTTTTGGCTTTCAATGATGAAACAAGGCATACATCTGGGTTCCTGGGTTTGGATTCTTGTGTAAAGGTAGTATGTGCACGCGCAGATTTCTAGATTTGATGTTGTCTTTGCATGGGGACAGGTTTGGAACCAAAAGCCCAAAAGCCTATTTTAAAGTTTTTTGTTTTGCAACAAGGGTCGGTTTGGGGTTGAGAGGAAAAGGCACCTCAAGTCACTGGGTAATAGTAAGAGATTTATCCAAACCTGACTCCCTGAGAAACTAACCGACATTTCAAAAGCTTTTTGTTCAGAATCCTGACACCTGATTCCACCCCATGAAATGCTAACCTGGCAGTTGGTGACTGGTGCCTCTGTATGTCGCCTTGTGGGTTTTTTAAGATCTGGAAACTGAAAGAATGTGATATCAAAACGAAGCAGCTAATCTACTCTGTAAGCAAAGGGATTTGTTTATTTTACCTTCGACTCTAGGAACCCTGGCTGCATCTCAGCTCTGGTTACCCTATTCCCACCTGACACTTAAGGCTTCAGAAACCTTTGAGGCCTGAGAAAACAGTGGAAAAATCAGGTAGCCTCTCCTTTCCCGAGTCAAAGTTGTATACACATCTGGGGCTGATCCCCAGCCACCCAACTGGTTTAACCAGCTTCAGTGACGCTGATGCCTGAACGCCTGTCAAGATGAATAAAACCGTTTTTTATCTCAGTGTGGTTTTGGGAACAATCCAGAAAGCTATTCTACCCTTCAAGTGTTTGTTTTAAATTGAGGTACTTAAAGGTAATCAGGAACTGCATTTAAACCAAGCTGCTGGTTTACAGCAAGGTCGCCCCTGCCCTCTCAGAGTTTCTAAACAATTTAACATCTAGCTACACCTGCTATGCGTGCTGTGGGTGAGGAGGTGCAAATGCATAATTCTCTGAATCTCTAGCTAAAATGCTGCCCATTAACTAGACAGCATCCACCCTAATTTATTTTGAGGACAAACATTATCACCTTTAAATTCCGAAAGTCTGTGTCTCAGAGAGGACAAGTGATCATCGCTGACACAGAATTTGATGTAATCTACAGAAAAATGCAATAGAAAAAGCCTCGGACTCTGAAATGAAGGGATGGAAGGGTAGCAGAATATGACACTCTCTAATATGCATAAGGATTATTTTGAGGTGAAGGCAATTAAGAATAAGCACATACAAGGAATGCTCTCTGCCCTCCCCCATTTGCCTAAATTAAGTAGGACATAATCTGTAAAGAGGTCTGCCCTGCCCCTCTCTACCAGGAAGGACGGAAGTTAATCAGTGGAGCCAATTCTAGACCCTCATCAGTCCAGAAAGGACACCAGAGGTATCCACCCAATAAACCTTGCTAAAATTAACCTTTATCTACCATTAGTTTCCCTATATATTTGCCTTTTCACAGTTTGCCACCCCTAGAAGCTCAAAGTCCTCCTTTGTCTTACTGCGTCTCTAAAAATTTATTGGTTTTTGTTGTTGTTAAGACTTCTGTATATGTTCTCATTCTAATCACCCCTTTGAGTTACTCATCTCTAAGTGCTCTCATGTGTGTGCTTGATGCACGGTTAATAAACTTCTGTTTTTTTTTTCCTCTTGTTTACCTGTCTTTTGTTAGCCTAATTTAAAGGGTCTCAGCAGGAGAACCCAAGGTAGAGGAAAAAGATGGAGGGGAAGATAGTCAGATTGACAGGTATTGTGGCAGGGAGATTGGAGAGAAGGGTTAGCTGGTCTTGCCTGGAAAGGGGCTTCAAAACATGTATTCATCCATCCAATATTATGGCTGCAGCCTTAGAGAATACCCAGTCAGCATCCCTGGTTGTAATTGATAAAACTAACCCATCTCAAACAGGATTAAGGAGATATAGGAATGTATGCCTTTTATGACCAAAAACAGCAGGCATGGCTGGATCTAGGTGCTCACATGGGCTCATCACACATGCCTATCTCCTGGTTCTGCTTTCTCCTTCTTGACTTCTTACTAAGGCAGGTGCTCCTTAACTTTTGGGAAACACTGCCACCAGCCACTTGGTTATCCCAGTGAAGAGTGCTTCTGTGATAGATTGTGCCATTGGCCCCAATTTTTCGCCCCTTTTTGACCCGTGCCATTTGCCCTGTAACTTTACAGTGGTTGGCCATGTGACTTGCTTGAGCCAAAAGAATGAGGAGGAAATGACAGTGGCAGCTCCAAGCCTAGGCCTCCAGAAGTTTGCCTGTTTCTCCTAGTTCTCTTGTGTTTCTGCAACGAGAGACATGCCCAGCTAGCCCCTGGTCCCAGAAATGTGTTAGTTCATTAGAGACGCTTTAACGAAATGTCACAGACTGGGTAGCTTAAAAACAACTGCTTTGGAGGCTGGAAGTCCAAGATCAAGGTGCCAGCAAGGTTGGGTGAGGGCTCTCTCTGGGTCACAGACTCCTACTTGTATCCTCACATGGCAGAAGGGACTAGGGAGCTTTCTGGGACTCTTTATAAGGTCACTAATCCTATTCATGAGGGCTCTACCCTTATGACCTAATCACCTACCAAAGGTTCTACTTACTAATACTATAATGGGGGTTAGGGATTTTAACATGTGTGTGTGTGTGTTGGGGCAGGGACATAAACATTCAGTCCATTGCAAGGAGGAGGAGAGACACATGGAGCAGAGCTTAGTTACCCCGGCCAAGGTGAACCTGGACCAGCCTACCACCGGATAGATGCACAACACAGCCCTGAAAAGACTGGAGAGCAGAACCCTTCAGACACATGACAATATTATGAAGGCCAATGAGATGACAAAATCTATTACAGCACCCTTTTCAGCCATTCCCAAAGTCACCTGCCGAAATCTAAGCCAGTCCTTACGGCTTTTTGTACCTCTCAAACTACATGGGCTAAAATTAACAAGGGTTGGCTTCCCCAAGGAAGTCTGGATTCTGTAACAGAAGACAGAAGTCAGTCAGGCATCTATTATAAAATGCTCCTCTGCCTTCAACCACTTTGGAGAGTGGTGGGCTTTTAACCTATTAACAAAGTCAAAGAGTGAGACATCCTGGTCCCTATGGGAAGCTCACTAGTTTGTCCACATCCTCTGGTGGGGCAGTCGCTGAATTGGAACCTGTCTTAGGGGCATTAAGGGTCGTGCTTTGGGAGAGGGCGAGTATAACTGGGGTCTACCCCAGTGCTCAGGCATCAAGGGGCCTACCTCCAGCTCTGCCACTGGTTTCCTTGGAGGATCCTGCTATATCTTAGTTTTTCGCTGCTCGAGAATTTTACTGTACAGTGCTCGCTTGGGCAGCACATATACTAAAAGAATTTTACTGTACAAACTAAACATATTATTAGACAATGAAATGAAATATGTATAACTTATTGTTCATATTCAGGACCTCTTTAGTAAATATTCAACATACACGATTTACTATACAACTATGAATATAAGGTGAGATTCTTTTTCTCCTCAAATTATCCCTCAGGAATGAGAGAACTGCTTTATTTTTGAAACCTTCCAAGTCTCTCACACTAAGGGGTGCTCTCTCATTGACCTTATTTGGACAACCTTTGTTGTACTTTTTCTGTTTGGGGAAGCTTACCTGTAAAGGCTACAAATCCATATCGGTTTGAGCTGCAAGCTCCATAAGCTTGTGTCACAGAATCAGAATTATTTAAGAGAGAATAAGAAAATATAGATTCAGTAACTATGTTTGGTGGTATGACTTTACGACTTTATGAATTTAATTTCAGGCTTCGTAAATAAGTCTTTTAAAGCTCACAAAGTTGTACCTATTGTTTAAACATTTTAAAATAGATGTGTTAATGAGAACCAGTAGTTAGGTCTTGAGATAAAATTTCCACGAGTATCATTAGACATGGGGCCAGTAAGTGCCCTATCCTAAAGATGTAGAAGTGCCAATAATTTGTGTTGGACAACTTGAAAAGGGGAATCGTTATGTCAAAGACCAGATGCTACAGGTGCAGGTGAAGGATTTGAGTGAAACTGTTGCATGAAATGTGCATGGAAAAGAGCAATATTTCTAAATTAATACACCATAGTATTAAATGTGTGAGTTTAAATATGTATGAGTATTATCAATTCTTTAAATACTATCAGGAGATATTTGACTATTTCATCTACAACCGTACATATGTTTACTGCAGCTTGTCTTGAAGTTGAAGTGATTCTTCCCACTTTATTATTTTTTCCAAATTGTTTTTAGCTCTCCTGGTTCCCTTGACTTTCCATATAAATTTTAAAATAATTTTGTCTGTATCTACAAAAATCTGGGATTTTGATAAAAATTGAGCTAAACCTGTATTGTGCCTAAACTTAGGAAAAACTAACATCTCTACTATCATGTCATTTAATCCATGAACACGGCATGACTCTACATTTATTTAAATCTTTTATGATTTTTTTCATCGGCATTTTGTAGTTTCCATACACTTCCTGTATATGTTTTGTTAATTTACACCTAAGTATTTCATTTTTTTGAGCAGGTGCAAGTGGTATTCTATTTTTAATTTTGTTCAGGTGATCATTGCTAGTATATAAGAAGCGGAGTAGATTTTTGTGTGTTTATCTGGTATCCTGCAACCTTGCTGAACTCAGTTTAAACCAGAGTTATTTTTGTAGATTCCTTGGGATTTTCTATGTAGACAGCTGTGTCACATGCAGTTTTCTTTCTTTCTTTACAATATGTAAATGTCAATGGATATGTAACTATAACGTGCAACTATAAACATTCTCCAAAAGGTAGAAGATGACACTGTGCCTCTGATTTTGAAAAGAGGATGGTTTCATAAAGAGCAGACCCGTCAGTTGCTGTTGGTGATGATGCTGCCTTTTGGATTTAATCCCGACCAAATCTTTGCTCCAAATCTCATCTCCTGGCTGTATTCTTACGACACTAGGGTACTTACAGGAGCTAAGGGTGAGGCAGAAAATAGGTGCTCTTATTGCACAGGTCCAACAGGTTGCCGGCAGTCGCTCTCTCCCGTGACAGGTATCGCTTAGGTGCAACCGAGAGCTGGCGGCCACTGCGTTGCAGGGCGCGGCCTCCGCCCATGCGGCCGTAGCTCATCCCAGGCGCGAGGGGGCGCTGTGAGTCCCTGCAGGTCGTGGCGGCGCTCTTTCTCAGCCTCCTTGTGTTGCACTGAGGCTTTCGGGACGGCGGCGGGAAGATGGCGGCCCTCAGGGATCGGCTTGGAGCCGTAGAGGCCGAGGGGAGCACGAGTCACCAGGGGAGCTCGGGGGTGGAGGTGGTGCTTCACTCTGATCCCGCCACTCCTGCTCCGCTGTGCCCTCACGGTGGGTCCACGTCTGGGCTCAGCCTGGCTGTCGGGCGCCTCGGGGTGTGAGTTAGCCTTAAGGCGCCATGGTCTTTTAGGGCTCTCAGATTATCAGCCTCTCTCCCCGACCGTGTGTGATGCCTAGAAAACGCCCCTCCCTCGAGAAGTTGTGTTTTGCAACTTAAGAAGCCGCTATAAAAAGTCCCCACTGTCGTGGTTTTGGCTCCACGGCTGTTACCTTTTTTTTTTTTTTAAGGGAAGAGGCAGAGGCAAAAAGGATACATGTTATCGAGTAATTCTCATTGCTAAGTACTTGGGGATTTTGTCTGTTGATTTGCTACCTTTTCAATAAAAAAAAGTTAGGGAGAACCGTAGAATGAATTCTTGCTTAGAAACCAGACCTAGTTTTTCTCTTAACTTGGGGAGAGGGGGTGTGTCCAACTCCAAAAGCTATTTTCACGGAACCGATAACTAAGCGACAGAGGTGGCAAAGTGCTCAGTTCTCTGGACCCGCCTCCTTGTTTTAGTCTTACAACCCAGGTCATACACCATGTAAACAGCAACTATACTGACAATAGCATTTTCTGGAGAGACCAGTTTTTAAAAATTATTTAAGTTGTCAGTTCCTGAATGTGACTTTGAAAAAATTATTAAGTAGTGGATTTAATTATGGAAAGTCGTGCATAAAATTAAAACAAGTTTCATTTAAGGGCGATGAAACCTAGGAACTTGATGTAGATAACTGTTGTTTGACATGGTTTTTCCTATTCTGGAACTAGGACCCACTCTTCTGTTTGTAAAAGTGAGCCAAGGAAAAGAAGAAACACGGAGGTTTTATGCCTGCTCTGCCTGTAGAGATAGAAAAGATTGCAGTTTTTTTCAGTGGGAAGATGAAAAGGTATATTAACTTTTTGGATATGTGTATTTTTTATTTTCGACGTATGTGACTTTTTGAGAATGTATGATATAAATCTCTTAAGAGATGAAGATACCATGCTTTTTGGTTTGAGAGACTGGACTTCGTACATCCTCTGAACTTACTTTGATTACTAATATCTTAAAATACTGTCTCAAATGTAGTTCCCATTAAGACTTTCTGAGGTGTTAGTACTGGGTTTGCAAATATAGATTTCTCCCTAAAGAGTCTAGATTGTGATCATTCCAGGAAGTGTTTTAGAGAAACACCTGTTTTGAACATTTGCATTAAACATCCTTTATACAGCTTTTGAATGACTGATGAAGGCACTTAGAGAACCAGCTATGAGCTGAGTATCTTCTTGAACTCAGCTCCAATTAAAATTTCTGAAAGTTTTGACTGGAAAACTTTGAGCTTTGTTAGGTTCATTAGAAAACAGTTTTGTATACCGCTCTTTTGCAGACCTGTTAAAATTACCACATGTGAGTTACTCTCTCAGTGTTTTAATGTGTTGAATACTGCTTCAAACTGCTCTAGAATTTTCCCAGTTTAATGTGTTTTGGCCGCCCC
>NW_006441953.1:18465292-18488626 GCF_000325575.1 Pteropus alecto | reverse complement strand
CAGAACTGAATGTTTAGTTACAATTTTGAGTTGCTTGAATTTCTGGCTTCTTGATGTCAGAATGTGATACCATTTTTTTTCTAGAATGGTAGCAAGTTCGATGGTGTATTAAATGGATTTTTGTATCCTCTTTCAGTTATCAGGAGCTAGACTTGCTGCCCGAGAAGCTCATAACCGAAGATGTCAGCCTCCTCTATCTCGAACAAAGTGTGTGGAGAGGTACTGATGTATCATTTTTATTTATTATCCTGGTGTTGTTTTTCTCCCCTGTGCCTTTAAGCTTAATTTATTGTTTTTATTATGGTAAACATATATAGAAAAAAAAATTTGCCAGTTTAGTAACATTACATCGACAAAATTATGCAACCATCACCACTATTTCCAAAACTTTTCATCACCTCAAACAGAAACTCTCACCATGAAGTAATAACTCCCCATTTCACCCCTCCCCCCAATCCTGGTAATCTCTAATCTACTTTTTGTCTCTATGAATTTGACTATTCTAGGTACCTCAGATTAGTGGAATCATCCATATTGTTCCTTTTATGTATGGCTTATTTCACTTAGCATAATGTTTTCAGTCCTGGCTTATCCGTGTTGTAGCATGTGTTGGAATTTCATCCTTTTTATGGCTGAATAACATTCCATTGTGTGTATGTACCACATTTTGTTTATCTGTTCATCCATCAGCGTTTCCACCTTTTGGCAATTATGAATAGTATTACAGTACACACGGGTATATAAATATCTGTTTGAGCCCCTGTTTTTAGTTCTTTTGTATATGTACCTAGGAGTGAAATTACTGGCAATACTATGTTTAGTTTTTGGAGGATCCGCCAAACTGTTTTCCACAGTGGCTGCACCGTTTTACGTTCCCACCAGCAATGTATGAGGATTCCAGTTTCCCCACATCCTTGTCAACACTTATTTTGTTTTTTGTTTTTTGTTTTTTAATAGTCATCCTAGCAATTGTGATGTGGTATGTCATTTTGGTTTTGATTTTTTATTTCCCTAATTACTAATCATGTTGATCATCTTTTCATGTGCTTTTTGGCTAAATGTATAGCTTATTTGGAGAAATGTCTATTCAAGGTCTTTGTCCATTTTTAATGTGGTTTTTGGTTTGTTGAATCGCAGGAGTTCTTTATATGTTCTGGCTATTCCACCCTTGTCAGATGATTTGCAATTTTTTTCCTCCATTCTGTAGATGGTCTTTTCACTTTCTTGGTGTTATCCTTTGATACACAAGAGTTTTTAACTTCGATAAAGTTTAGTTTATCAAATTTTTCTTTTGTTGCTTGTGCTTTTGGTATTATAGCTAAGATTCCATTGCCAAATCCAATGTCATGAAGATTTACTGTAATGTTTCTCTTTTGAACTACTGAAAGCACCAAAAAATTTTTTTGAAAGTTATAAACATCTATTTTTTAAAATGTTCATTGTTAAAATGTTTTATTGGGTGAACTGGAATTGAGTCATAGATGTTATTCTTTGGCAAACCTGTGAAAAGAATTCATCCCTCTCCTAGGTCATAGGCATTGTACTCTGTGTGCTGGGAGAAGCTCCTTAAGAATCTCCTGGTCTGGGTTGCTGATGACAAATAGGTCTTCTCTTATGGCTGCTCCTTCTGGCTGCCCGAGCTGCTGTGTTGAGAAGAATTCTGAGGTCTTATCCAGGCTAACTGGAAAGGATTGCTGGGATCTATTACAAATGTCTTCCTGAGTTTCTTAGTAGAATTTAAAATCCTTTGATAGAGGCATTTCTTAAGATAAATTGATTGCCTCTTTACCAAAGTACTTAATCTGTGATATCTACTCAGTTTATGAGAATTCATTCAACAACAAAAAAAATTAAAACGGGAAGTAATGTAAATCGAGCACTGCTGTGAGCTAGGCACTAAGCTAGGTGTTTTACATGAGATATTGTTTAACTCTGTGGACTAGTCCTGGTCCGTGGCCTATTAGGACCTGGGTTGCACAGCAGGAGGAGGCGAGGGGCTGGCAAGCTAGCCAAAGCTTCATCTGCATTTGCATCCTCTCCCCAGCGCTAGCATCACCGCCTCAGCTCCACCTCAGGTCATCTGGCATTAGAGTCTCATAGCAGCACCGGTCCCTGGTGCCAAAAAGTTTGGGGACCGCTGATAGATATATCATAATGAGATAAAATAGAATATCGAAGATACAGAAAGTAGAAAGTAGAAAAACATTGCCCATGGTTTCTCCCTTTGCACCCATCACCTTGGCCATTCTATAGTAGTTCCTCTAGGCCTTTTTTTCCTATGCCAAAGTTTGTTTTACAAGGTTGCAGTCATAATATGTACATAGTTTTGTACTCTGCTTTATCACTTTCTTTTATCTGATAAGCATGTTTTTCGTATTATTACATATGGATATTGGTGATTTAAATCCTATAAGAAAATCTAGATGATCTTGTTTCCTTGCATGATAAAATTTTATTCTGGAGCTAAAACACTGTTCTTGTTTTTATATTGATAAAGTATGTTTTTTGATAATAAGGTCTTTGAAATTCATATTTTATGCTAATTACAATATAAAAACACTGGCTAAAATATGAATTATTAAAGAATTTCAAAAGGTTGTTAGCTTGGGTTACTTAGAGGCTGTTTACTTCACAGAATCGGAATTATTTAAAAAAGAAAAAGACAGTACATATTCAGTAAGATTCAGGGGTCATACTTTCATCTGTTATCTAGTACTGATTCTTGAGAGCATGTCTTAAAATAATTTTCAACATCTTAAATCATCTGTAACCCCTAATGTTGGATTTTGTTGCCCAAGCTACCATCGATCCATCCATCCATCCATCCATCCATCCATCCATCCATCCATCCATCCATCCATCCGTCCATCCATCCATCCAATCACTTATTCTTTCTTTGTTGAGGGATGAAAAATAACTTAAAATGCTAATAGTTGAGATATATTCAAAGGTTATACAGTGCAAAGAAGAATGTCGACACTCGTAGAAAAGACTGAGTGCTCTGGAAAGACAAGCGTTACAGCTAACTTGTGCCTTTGCTGTTCAATACATTGTAAGGACATGGTATTTAAAGAGGTTTTAGAGGATAAGTGGAAGTATTAGTTTTTTGAAATATAATATCATTGATTTCACAGCTTTACTTTGTAATTGATGCTGTTATGATTTCTCACATGCTTTCTATGGAATAAAAAGTTTGAAATCAGTCATTCCTTTAAAAATTTAAAATTTTGGCTTTTTAAAATCAAAGGCTTATGAAATTATGTATTTTCTGTTAGTGTCTTCAATTTAAAATTAGCAGTTCATTCTTTTATGTAAATAGATCTAAGGATGGTGTGATTGTGTTTTCTAATTTAACATCTCATTTATAAGTTATTAAACAATTACTATATTTGAAAGTGTTAAAAGTATTTAAACATTATACCTATTCCATGATGCAGACTTCATCTGCTCTTGTGGAATAACGATAGCTTTTCACTGACTAATTTATTTTTGAAATTGTCAGGAATAATAATGCTAGCATGATAAATTGACCTTTGTTACTTGAGTTTTATTATAGAATGGACAGTGCTGCACAGACTTCTAGGTTCTGCAGAATAGGATTTGATATTCATTTTTCTAATCTCACTCTTTGAATCATGCTTTATATTTCACATGTGTTTAGTTGACAGATTTACATTTCGTGCCTGAGATTTGACTTCCCTTATAGTTTTAGGCTGCCTGTCACGCTCTGAAATGTGTTATTCTGTTATGTACTACATTGGCACCTTTATGGTGACCTATGAAGTCTTCAGGAAGATGTTTTAATGATAAAATCAGTATTAATTTACGTGCATCCAGATAGTTTTGTTTGGTTGATAATTCATTTGGTTATGTTTTTTTCAGAGCTCATTTAAACTCAGATTTTCAAGGTCTGCTATTAGGGAAATGCTGTAAACATAATTTGTCTACTCCAGGAAAGGCAAATGGAACATCAAATGGAGATCAATAAAAATGACATTTCAAAATGCTAGCCTGCAATTTATGAATCATGCTGAGCCATGCGCCAGAATGAGTTTCTTTTCCCCCTGGGGTATGTGTAGTAAGTACAAATAAGGAGGGAGCACTGAGTAATTCTTAGTTCTTCATACTCTTATGTTCTTCCTACCAAACTTTAAAAACCTTGTGTCCAAATATTAAATTTAAAGAGGTATAGTGGAATGATTTTGGTGTGATTTGGAATAGAGAGAAATATACCCACGATCTCAGTTTATCTTTTGTCAAGAGAAGTTTGATAAGCAATAAAGCTTTCTAAAGGATAATTTTGACAAGACACAGAGATATATAAGTGGAGGTTTATTTAACAGTGTTCTTACACTTAGTGCCTATAGTGCCTTTAGATATAGTGCCTGTATAGTGAGAGAATTGTCACACTAGCCCCTCATTGCCTTGAACTTTGTTTCATCTCTTCCTGGTGATTTTGCAGCTTCTGCCTTTAGCTGGCATCATAGAACCTGACACAACTTCATCTGCTTGGAGATCTTCCTTCTCTTTCCAATAAAGCCCATGATTATTGTTATCATTCAACAATGACTATTTACTTCTCTAATATCAAATGTATGTTCTGTCGCTCTCTTTTGGGGCCTGACTGCATGTACAGTAACTTTGCGTTTCGGGCCTGCATCGTAGGGTGGTGGCAGTGGCACTCCGCCTGCACTTCCTGCCGTGCACAGTACAGCATCAAAGAGATGACAGCGTGAAGAGCTGGGACCAAGCTCACACATAGGTGGATGGTCCCAGCTGCGTCGTGACCTCCGTCCGACTGATGGCAATTATAAATCATATCTCAATATCATAGAAGCTAAAATGTGAAAAAATATGCTTCTTAAACTGGTGAAATAGGGTGGTTGGGTTTTGTTTTGTGATCTGATCCAATAGGCTTTTCCATAATGCACAGAGTTAGTGCATTTTCATAGTGGTATAACAGATATGCTTGGTCTTAGTTTTGCTGTATTATTATATGCTTTCTGTTTTTATTGCTTTTTGCTCTTTCACTATATGGTCTGTGTTTTCTTTGCTGTTCTTATTTTAATTTATATTTCTTCTATATTTTTGTTTTAATAGTTACCTTCGTAACTTTCTATACCATATTTCATCCTTTTATTTTTTAGTCTTCATCCATTTAAAAATGACAAATGATAAACCTAGTATATTTCTTTTTCCTATCTCTTTTTCTATAATCACTGTCTGATTTTAGTTTATTATTTTTTAGGGTTAACTTTTACACCTTTGAGAATTACTTATAGCTCTTTTACTTGATTTTTCAGTTTTAAATGATATCTTTTGCCCTATGGCTTTAAAATATAAGAAAATCAGTATGTTTACACAATCTGACACTTCTCATTCTCTTCCCTAACCACCTTTATTTGAGTTTATATTACTTACATTTTGTATTGTAATTATAGTACTCATACGTATGTCCGTTTTTATTCTGTGGTCAAATGGGTTCCGTGCTTACTGACAGCCCCTTGTCTGTAGTCCTTTCATTCATCTTCTATTGGGCTGAAATTCTTCTTAGTGGTTTTTATTTTTTAAATAAGTCTTTTATTAGTAAAAAAATTTAAATAAAAATTTATATATGGATTTTGTTAACTAATGTCACCATAAAAAAAAGTAAAAATAAAAAAAAAAACAAAATAAAGCTTTTGTGTTTCAAAGAAAAAAAAGTTTATATGTGGCTATTATATGATTCCATTTATATGAGATGTCCAGAATGGGCAAATCCATTATATATAATGGAGGTGTGAGTATATTAAGTAGTTTTTAGAGGCTGGGGGTGGGGGTAATTGGAGAGTGACTACTCATGGGTACAAGGTTCTGAGGTTTCTTTTTAAGGTGATGAAAATGTTCTGGAATTATATTGTGATGGTTGCACCATTTCGTGAATATTCTAAAAACCACCGAATTATATACTTTAGAAGGATGATTGTATGATCTATGAATTAAATTTCAGTAAAGACATGTGTATGTAGCAGTAGAATCAGATAGTTCTATGAGGTTTTACAAAGATCAGCGCTCCTGTCTCCACCCATGCATTTTCCCATTCCCAGAAGCAATCACAGTCAGCTCTTCTGGCTCATTCTTTTAGAATTTACCTTCCTATCCTTGAAATACAAAACATGCATGTCTTCCTACTTCGTGATTTATCAGTTTTTGGAATTGTCTGTTTATCTCACATGAAAGATGAGGATTTATCTTTCCCTCCTCTCTGCCCTCTCCCTTCCACACACCTTCCCCACCTCCTGCTATAATCCTTGCCCTTTTCATACCCCATTTTTATATGTTTAGATCATGATTTTGATTAGATTCAGAATTTAGTATTTGCATTATTATAACCGTATAAATGCTGCTCATAGCTGAATGTTAAATAAATCATAATAACTTCTTTCCTACACAGCTTTTTGTTTTCCTTGGTGTTAATAACTGTCTTGGACTTTTGTTGTAGTTGCTATTAGCTATTTATGTGCTTATCACTGATTCAGCTGCAGACTCTGCGAGTTGTCTGAATCCTTTCAGAACATTCAGATATAGCGTAATCTAGTCATTTCATTTTCCTAGAGAAATCCGTCCTGGGGCTTTTAGAAATGCTCCGATCTGGAGGTTGCCCTTTCTACCCAGCTGTCCAGTCAGGTATTTATCACTAAGGACCCAGCTCATATCACTATCTAACCTGAGTTCTTCCAAGTCCAAAATGAGGCAGTCATTCATGATAGAGATTCTCAGAAAACTAGGACTGCATGAGAACTTCCACAACCTGGTAAAGGGCATCTAAGAAAAACCTGTAGCTAATACCGTACTGATAAAAGGCTTAGTGTGTGCCTCCTAAGACTGGGACACAGCAAGGATGTCTGCTTTTACTGATTCTATTCAACAGTGGTTGGAGATTCTGAACAATTTTATGAGTCTAGATTCAGGAATAGGATTGGACTGAAAAATATAAAAATTACTGGGGAGAGAGAGAAACCACATTTATATGACTTTTATTATAATATATTGTTATAATCGTCTATTATTAGTTATCGTTGTTAATCTCTTTTTGTGCCTAATTTGGAAACTAAACTTTACCATAGGGATGTATGTATAGGAAGAAAACATGATAGATCTAGGATTCCATACTATTCGTGGTTTCAGGCATCCCCTGGGGGTCTTGGAATGTATCCCCCGGGGGAGGTACGTAAGCTGGGCAGTTGTACCCATCACTCATTTGTTCCTTTCTCTTATTTTTTACTGTTTGGGTTGCCAGTTGTCCAGTACCTTAAAACTCTGGTTTCATATGTTTTAAGTCTATGGCCATGAGTCTGCGGCCATGCTACCCTGAACAAGCCCGATCCTGTCTGATCTCGAAAGCTAAGCAGGGTTGGGCCCAGTTAGTACTTGGAGAGGAGACCACCTAGGAAGACCAGGTGCTATAGGTGTAAAAAATAAAATAAAATTAAAACATAAGGGATTATAAACTGACAAGGTCTTTGCAATCTGTGAGGTCAACCAAGGGTTGCCTCGCCTAAAAAGATAAAAAATAAATAAAAAATGTTTTGAGGGCTAGGATGGTAAATCTGGTCTCTGTTACTGTATCATTGCTGGATGTGGAAGCCTTCGACACACAACATTTAATAATGAAAGGTAGCAGTAGCAAACTTGGTATATCTGTTGCTGAAGAGTGTACTGATTCTTTCTGCTTGCATTTCACATCTGAGGGGTCCTTTTCTCCACTGACATTCTTTCTTTGAATTACAATGAAAGTTTCTCCTAATACCGCTCTCCTCCTCCTTTCCAGTCATAGATAAAGCTGTCAAAAGAACAGTTATCACAGGAATAGAAACATAAATTACTGGCACGATAAGCTTATTTCTTGCTTTAGCCATTCAGAATATCTATTTGTCACTGCCTTCAGTGCTTTGAAGTGAAACTGTGCTTAGAAATAAAGTTTTAAAACCCACTTTGATTCCTTGTTAAGTTCACAGTTTTTACAGTGCAGTTTGAGGGTTTTGTTCATTTGAAACCAAATGACTCTTCTCAAACTCTAAGAATCTGTTAGCATACAATTTGACATGCTTAGATATAGACATTCCTGACCTTCTATGAGGTTCAATAATCTTATTTATTTTTCTTTCGTTTTCTTACTCTGATTTCATAGCTGGTATAGCATATACAAAATCAGCAGTTTTTAAAACACACTAACCTTGATTATTTTCTCTCTTTAATCATCTCTAATAAAATGAAAAAAAAAAGGGGGGGTGCGGACAAAACCCAAAGTGGTGACTTTGAAATCAGTTGTAAGGATGACTTGAAAGAGATCAAATAGAATATCCGAATTTTTTTTTTTTTTTTTTTTTTTAAGGCTTTGAATACCATCTTGCTGTTTTGGGGATAAACTTCTCAGAACTGCCTCCATCAGTATTGCTAAGAATAGAGGAACTTTTAGAAACATTTTTTTCTTTTAGGAGGTAATTTTTCTTGCTAGGTATGTCATAAAAACTTGAAGAATGATAGTATTTTTTCATTTTAAAATGACTCATACTGAGCCATACTGTTTAACACTTCAGAGTTAGAGCACGTGGATTTGTCAATACATTTAAACATGATAGTAGTCTCCATTACTGCTAAGCTGTTTGAGTAATATATTATATTCACATTTTAAATGGATATTGATCTTCATTCAGTGACTGAATTGGAGCATCTCAATTCTTATGAAATTGCTGATTCTCTTCCACTTTGTAGGCATGCAGCCAGATATAAATTCTAGACAACAGTCCACAGATTTTTCTTACCTTTGCTTCTTTATGCAGTACTCTCTAGGAAATAATACTTTTTGCATACTAAAAATAGCAAAAATAAATTGTCCTTAAAACAACAAACTTAAAATATATTCTTTTATGTTTTATTGTGTCTTGAAGGTACTTGAAGTTCATTGAGTTGCCGTTGTCTCAGAGGAGGTTTTGTCAAGAATGTCAGCAATTGCTTTTGCCAGATGATTGGGAGAAACATCTTGAGCATCAGGTAGTAGGTGATATTTCTATCACCCAGTTAAAAAGGCCCAGTCAGCTCCTCTATCCATTGGAAAACAAGAAGACAAATGCCCAGTATTTGTTTGCTGATAGAAGTTGTCATTTCTTGA
This sequence comes from Pteropus alecto, assembly GCF_000325575.1. Lineage (NCBI taxonomy): Eukaryota > Metazoa > Chordata > Mammalia > Chiroptera > Pteropodidae > Pteropus > Pteropus alecto. The sequence continues at coordinate 18,479,475 of NW_006441953.1, read as the reverse complement.
TAGACTTACTTTCTACTCTTGAGTTCAGAAGAGTACTATGTGTTGGAACACCAAGGTATGGATTTTTAAAAATCTTTTCCTAGCACCACTATTTAAATTGTAAGAAAAAATTCTCAAGTTCCAGGATTTAGCATAAAGCTTTGCACATACAAGGCAGTATAAAGCACGGTCCCTCTTAAAGAGTTTGCTGTCTGTATTCCATTTGAGAGAGACCTTTATTGATTTCTGATACGTGTTAGGAGATTCTTTCTGATTTGATTCTTAAATTGCTTATAATTTAAAATTTTTCTGTTTCAGATAAGTTTTGCCTTTTTAAAAATATTTGCAAAACTGAAACTCTGATTATATCTGCAAAATTCTCTTAAGTGTTTCATTGAAATATTAGAAATATCAGGAGAATATTTATTGTGGTTTTTTTATTTGCTTATTATCTATGGCATTTGTAATGTCTTATGAAATTTGCTTTCATGAGTTGCTTTAGGTTGCATGAGTTGATCAGGTTGAAAGCATCTGGTGACAAGAAGTCCAACATTAAAAGCCTTTTATTGGATATTGATTTTCGGTAGGTTTATAAAGTATAATACTTATTCTCCTTCATTGTCTCCTGTTTCTTTTTAATGTTTTCTTCTTTCTAATTGTTTATTACACTGTTATAATCCTAATTAACATTTAGAAATAGTAATTGGTTATAAAGCACTTTTTTCGTCCCATGTAATCTTCCACATTTCAAACAGAGAGGCAGTAGATTTCTCTTTGCTAGTATGCTTCCTCAGCTTTCTCTGTGAATGTGTCTAGTTGTCTCTGATTTATAATCTAGAGATAAATTCCTGTTGAGTGAAATTTCTTCCCATATACTTATTTTCAAAGATAATTCTGAACTTTCATCATGTTTTAACTGTGATAAGACATTTAATACTTTTACCAGATGATGTACATGTGGTCTTTCACTGGCGTGAAGGGAGAAGGGAGTGGCAGCTAGAGAACAGATAGGTCCCAAAGCAGAGGGTTAGCAAACAGCTGAGCTTTTTGCGGGAGAGCTTCAGAATTAAACGGCATCTGACATGTTGAGATAAAGAGAGATGAGACAGAAAGAGAACCACATGTTGAATCTCTCCTCTGGTGGTAATTTAGAAGATACAAACCTTTTATTTATAATTCTAGATGGCAAATATGTCCATCCACAGTCGCTGATTCTGTAAATTCCAATTGCTCTTCCTAGTTTCTGTAACCGAATTCTGGGGGTTCACAGTGAGTCTGTAAGACACCATGTTCTTAGTATCTTTTACTTGTTCTTGAATGTATTGAAGGAATCAGGCTTTGTGTTTCTTTTTATTTAATCTGCTAGAGTCTATTTGGCCAATATTCCAGTATTTGTTGGAGAGAGTCTATGAAATGGCATATGTTTTTTCTCACTAAAAATAAGGCAGACAGACTTTTAAAGTGTTAAAGTCACAATAATAAGTATAGTGTTTATAATTTATTTTTTAGATTTCCAGGTCACCTTCAGGTTGTCTAAAATAAGCAGCTATGTTTCTCAAAAATAACCCATACTTTCTGAACCATACACCCCTTATTAAGAGAGCTAGCACGTTTACTAACAGCGGCTTGATGTAAGTGATGCTCTGCCAAATGGGTCCATAAATGACAATGCTGAATTCTTCTTAAAGATAAACTCAGGTTTTTTTCTAAACTGAGATATTATTCACTTAAAAGTTACTATTTCAGAATGTGTATTTCAGCAGTTTTTGGTATATTCACTGTGTTTTTTAACCATTACCACTATTTACTTCCAGAATACTGAAAAGAAACTCCTTACTCACTTCCCCTGACAACCACTGATCTGCTTTTTGTCTGCATGGATTTGTTTATTCTGGATATTTTATATAAACAGAATCATACAATGTGTGGTCTTTGTGTCTGACTTCTTTCACTTAGCATAATGTTTTCAAGGCTCATCCACAGTACTTCATTCCTTTTATGGCTATATAATATTCCATCGTATAGGTGTATTAATTGCTTTTTTTAACTATATAATATTCCATCGTATAGGTATATTAATTTCTTTTTTTAACTATCATGGTTTTTCCCCCCGAAGTATTATTATTGTTAAATTATTATAAATATATTATTTTAAAGGTAGAAGTTTAATTTTGGGGTTCTTATTATAACAGTGTTAATAATAACTGGTATTTATTGTGTGCTTGTCTTGTGTTAAGCCCTGTTATGACTCATTTGGTCCTCACAATAGCCCTATAAGATAGATGCTTTTATCATTCTCATTTTCCAGATAAAAAAACTGAGTTATGAAGAGGTTAAATAACTTGACCAAAGTCACAATTAGTTGTGCCAAGTCAGGATTCAAACCCAGTCTGGCTCCAAAAATTAAGTTATTTTCTGGAAATAACTCTGCTTTTGAAAGTATGTATAAGCCTTTCTTACGCAGCCCATTTCCCTCATCATTCTTCTGTTTTCTCTTTCTGTATCTAATTCCCTGCCATGTTCCACAGTGGTTTTCAAATGAGTTAATAACTGGTTTCCAGATTATTCATATATTTAGGGTAAGACATTCATACTACTCAGGAATATTTCTTTCATTAGAGTCCTGAAAATTCATTTCTATCAAAGAAGATGTGTTGGCTCATATTACTGGAGTCTAGGATACAGCAGGCCAGTCAAGATCCTGGGCCTCAGACAATGTCATTAGGGCTCCCCTCTCTCTCTGCCTCTCGTCTGTCTTCCTCTGTGTGCTGGCCTTGTTTTACACACAGCTTCCTTCAAACTGCCAGGGACTTTGGCCGGCAGCAGCTTTAGCTCACACAGTCTCAACTGCCTTGTGGAAAGAGGCCATCTTTCCTGAGAGCTCCAGCAGCAAAACTCCAGGAAGTACCCTGTTTAGCTTGGCTGGAGTCTTGTGCCCATTCCAGAACCAACACTGTGGCCTCGCGTGTAGGGTGTCCTGGCCAGCCCCTGACCAACCACACAAAGTGGGTTCTCCATAGGAAATAGGTGTTCGACTGAAGGAGAGGGAGACAGGTGCTGGAGAAACCAACCAACCAACCAACAAAAAATCCTATGTCTACAACTGAATTCTTTAAAGCAACATGTATCAGTTGTCAGGAGCTCTAAAATTCCTACCTTTGGTACTTTACTACAGTGAAAATAGTACAGTGGTTCTTTAAAGTTACATTATAAATTATATAATGATCATGATTTCATTAAAGACAAGCTTTTTCAAGCTAGCCGTGGTGGACTGGTTTATACTTAAGGGAACTAGAAAAAAAATCATAGTGTTTCATCTCAAAGAACTTGTTCAAATTCCAAGGATCCCTGGTTTACTTTTTTTTCCTTTTTAAGGAAACATGATCTTTAATTCTGTCACCCAAAACATCCTAGATTTTGGCTTTTTAGAACTTTCTATGCATATAAAATTTTTAAAAAGTAGAATCATAACATACAGTCTTTTTGTTTTACTTGCTGTATTTTAGGTATATTTCTTTTTTTTTAATTGAGATATATTTCATATATATAAAACAGTGGTTTTTAATATTCACAAGGTTGTATAACCATCTCCACTATCTAATCCCAGAACATTCCTGTCACCTTTGAAAGAAACACTCTTCCAATAACCAGTCTCCCTTCATTTAATCCTCTCCTAAGCCTTGGCCATCACTAACCTACTTTCTGTCTCTATGGATTTGCCTATTATGGATACTTTGTATAAATAGAATCATATAATATGTGGCCTTTAGTGTCTGGCTTCTTTCACTTAGCATAATGTTTTCAAGGTTCATCCGTGTTGTAGCGTGTGTCAGCGCTTCATTTCTTTTTATGGCTGAATAATATCCTGTTGTATGGATATACCAAATTTTCTTTATTCGTCAGTTAATGGGCACTTGGGTTGCTTCTGTTTTTTGGCTATTATGAATAATGCTGCTATGAACTGTTGTGTACACGGTTTTTCATGAACATATGTTCATGCAAACATATATTTCATATTTCTTGGGTATTGTATTTGTTTGCTAGGCTGCCATAACAAAATACCATAGACTGGGTAGCTTAAACAACAGAAACTTATTTTCTCACAGTTTGGAGACTAGAAGTCCAAGATCAAGGTGTCAGTAGGTTTGGTTTCTCCTGAGGCCTCCTGGCTTGCAGATGGCCGCCTCCTCATTGTGTCCTCACCTGGTCTTTCCCCTGTGGGTGCACATCCTGTGTGTGCAGATTTCCTTCCAAAACTTAGTGCAAAGCAACAGTCATATTAGGGCCCACTGTAGTGACCTCATTTTAACTTGATCACTTCTTTAAAGGCCCTGTTTCCAAATACAGTTACATTTTGAGGTACTGGGGGTTAGGGCTTCAACATATGAATTAGAGGGGATACAGTTGAGGCCATAATAGGTACCTACCTAGGAGCAGATTTCCTGGGTCATATGATAACTCTGTATTTAACTTCTTGAGAAATCGCCAAACTTTTCCAAGGTGACTGCATTTTATTGATGGCTGATGATGTTGAGCATCTTGTCATGTGCTTATGGGCTATTTGTTTATCTTTTTGAAGAAATGTCTATTCAATTCTTCATGCATTTTTTAATTATTTATCTTTTTATTGTTGAATTGTAAGAATTCTCAGTGTATTCTGGATACTGGATACTAAATCAGATACATGATTTACAAATATTTTCTTTCATTCTGTGGGTTGTGTTTTGACTTTTGATAAAGTCCAATTCTTTTTTTCTTTGGTTGCTTGTGTTTTGGGTGTCATATCTAAGAAACTATTGCCTAATCCAAGGTCATGAATATTTACACCTGCTTTTTTCTAAGAAGTTTTAATTTTAGCTCTTATATTTAGATTATTGATTTAATTTAACTTTTATATATGGCTTGAGGTGGGGGTCAGCATGGTGATATCCATTTGCCTTGGTACCACTTGTTAAAGTGATTATTCTTTTCCCGTTGAATTGTCTTAGTACCTTATTGAAAACCAAATGACCATAGATATATGGGTTTATTTTTAAACTCTAAATTCTATTACATCGATCTATGTTTATCCTTATGCTAGTCCCACACAATCTTGATTATTGTTGCTTTGTAGTACATTTTGAAATTGGAAAGTGTGAGTCTTCCAACTTTATTGTTTTTCAAGATTATTTTGGCTATTGTGGGTTCCTTGCATTTTCATATGAATTTTAGGATCAGTTTATCAATTTCTACAAAAAAGCTAGCTGGGATTTTTATAGAGATTGCATTAAACTTATAGATTAATTTGGGGAGTATTACAATCTTAATATTAAGTCTTCCAATCTATAGACATGAGATGTCTTTCCATTTATTTAGTTCTTCTTTAATTTCTTTAAAGTATATTTCATAATTTTCAGTGTACAAGTCTTATACTTTTTTCGTTGAATTTATTCCTATTCTTTTCGTTGCTATTGTAAATTAAATTTTCTTAATTTTGTTTGTTTATTCATTGCTAGTGCTCTGATTTACTTTAAAAAGTTGTGTGGTAAAGTACTCATAGCATAAAATTTACCATGTTAATCGTTTTTAAGGATACAGTTCAGTGGTGTTAAGTAAAGTTTATTCACATCATTGTGCAACCATTCTCCAGAACTCTTTTCATCTTACCTCATTTACATTTAATTTGAAAGATTTAAATGGCCCCTTAACTCTTTTACCCTATATGCCATACCTTGTAGCTTCACCTTTCTTGAGCCTGTAATTGAATTCTTTGGTCAGAGTAGGAAGTAAGAGATATGGATAAAGTTCTTTTATAACTATGGAAGACACTAATTTTTTTTTCTTTTTTTGTCTATAAACCTCTGTATGTGTGTGTATTGCAAAAAAGGCTGAAGGTGTTGTACTAAGGATATTCTAGCTTAGTTTTTTTGATAACTTACTGTTACTGAGTCAGTGCTACAAAAAATCAACATTGAGTGGTAAGAAGGCTAGTTTATTGAAACATATGAGTAGCCAGAATGAACTCTGTTGCCTGTAGAGTATGATGGAGTATGTAGTTGGTTTAGATTTCTCACGAGGACCACAATTAAATCAGGAAAAATTCCTGCGTGATATGGGAGTGAATGGTTACTTTTGGCACTTGGACTTTGGTCTATTGTTGCCCTACAACAGGTCTGTCTAAGGCTGCAGAGAACTGCCTCAACTCCAGTGTTCTGTGTAGATGTGCTGTAAATATCCTTTTCTGGGGGTCTAAGATACGAAGTTAACATTTGGTAAAATGGATTTCTGTATGCTCTAATTTTAGCATAAAATGTGAAACTCTATTTGGCAAATTATCATCCAAATAGAGTTATATCAAAAAAATAGATTTGGGTGCATTTCATGAACTGATTTTATTCAGCTCTTGATTATGTTTCCTTTGTGCCAGGGCATGTTTCACACTTGGTAACTGACTCATTTAAAGAGAACGAATGGCCAAACTAAATGAGTGTCCTTTTGAGGAGTTTTCAAGTGCATGCATTTCTGATTGGTTTTGTTTGCCTTATTCAGTGGAGAGAATAATTCTTTGTGGCCAATTCCATTTTAAGAGGGTAATGTCGAGTGATTTTTCATAATTTAAAATATGAATGTTTGTATCGATGGAAAATTAGAGCTGAAATCTAGGCTTTTTTCTCTCTCTGGCTCTATCCACTGCTGTCCAGAAAGTTTTGGACAACTGTGCTGTTTTGAATTTTATGTAAATAAAATTTTCTCTTTTAATTTTAAAAAATGACTATTGTGTCATTGTGAAGCAATAAAAAAATGGAGCCATGGTAGAAATAGATTTAAAAAGGGATTTTTTTCTTTTTGCTTATACAAAGCAATGGAAAAAAGAAGAAAACCTTCAAAATATAGCTGATTCACAGCTGTACTAGTATATATGTATATATAATCAGTTATGTGGAATTTAGTTCAATAAGAAGATATTTATTCATGGTAATTGACATTGTCCCACAGTTTTTGAGATGTTCATTAAGTATATAGTTTAAATATTTTTCAGTTATCCAAACCTTTGGTTATTTCTTCAATGCAAACTTACATTTTATGAAATCAGCAGATGTACTAACAGTATCTTAAATAATATTAGGGAGTATTTTACTGAGAATGGTGGACAGCTGTTCTTCCATCTTCACAGAGCAAAAAGAAATGGATTTAGATTATGGGGGGGGATTTTGTTTGGACATAAACATAATTCCCTAATATTAGGGACATGAAGACAAATCTTTACAGCTGGTATTTTTTAAAATAATGATACCTAACATTTCATTATTGCTATGTAGTTGGGATTGTGTGAAGCACTTTATATATATTATCTCATTTATTCTTACCCAGTCCTATGATGTAGAAACTACTACATTTCTCATTTTGTAGATGAAGAAACTGGGGCTCCGATAGGTTAAATAACTTAGTAACATTACACAGCTAATTAGTGAGAGACTCAGAGTTTGAAAATAGACCCTCTGACTATAGAGCCTGTGCTCTTAATCACAGTGTAATAGGAAGAGGATAAGCAGGGGTTGTCCATTATATTAAATACTCCCATGGATGATAAATCAATTATAGACAGTAATGGATAACTGAGAATAGAAATAGACACAATGAAGTGATACTATCATGATCTGGTTGAAGAAGTCATATAAGTAAGGATGTGTCCCTGATTTTTTTCATTCTTTATGTAGAAGGTGGTGTGATTCATATGTAAGTTGTTTATAACAAAATTGGCAAAGTTTAAAATCTTACTGAGGTAAAAAAGGTTTCTGTAATATATCAAAAACTCAGAAATCAGCAAGAAAGACATTAAGACTCATTTGCATAAATGGAGAAAACAGAGACAGCACAAATACATTTAAGGAATAAAGAAATCTCAGTCTTGTAAGAAATCAAATGCAAATATAACCATAATTCAGTATGAATTTTGCCTAGTAAATTTGCAAAAATTAATGTTAATATCCAAAGTAGGTACTCTTATTTATTGCTGATAGCATTTTAAAGTAGTGTGTTACTACATCTGAAACCACTATAATATTGTATGCCAATTGTAATTGAAAAACAAACTTAAAAATCTCAGTCTTGTAAGAAATCAAATGCAAATATAACCATAATTCAGTATGAATTTTGCCTAGTAAATTTGCAAAAATTAATGTTAATATCCAAAGTAGGTACTCTTATTTATTGCTGATAGCATTTTAAAGTAGTGTGTTACTACATCTGAAACCATTATAATATTGTATGCCAATTGTAATTGAAAAACAAATTTAAAAATATTTTTTTTTAAATAAAAATAAATTTAAAAAACTTTTTAAAGTAGTATTAGAAGAATAAAATGATTCAATCTGTAAGTAAATATCCCCTCTTTCCTGGCACTAATTCAATACCTATGAAATGCACATACTTCCTTTTTTAATATATTGAGAAGCATATTTTATAAAGCTAATCTGAAATAGGTAAGCTTTGTTTCAAATACTTTTGTTGTTAACCACACAATATATAGCAATTAACGGCTATTGAGCAGAAATTTGATTCACTATTTTTCTTAAAATTATTAACTAAGAGATATATTTTAATTACCAACCCATCTCAAGCTTAAACTGTATAATAATCTCTCAGTAACTTGATTGTTTATGTATACTGGCCCATAAGAACATGTATATTCTTTATATGTAGTTTTGCCACTGATTTTTCAAACTTGGGAACATAATTTTTAAGTTCATTATTCATCAACCACTGTTACTGACTCTCTGAGATTTTGAGGAAGTATTCTTTATTTCAGAAAACTAAAGAATGATGAAATTGACTTTATTTAATGTGTGATTTCATAGTTTTACATTATAGTTTACATTTATTTACTGTACAGCTGTGACTGGACAAGTATCTTCAGTAATAAACAAATTATTTTACAGGTATTCACAGTTTTATGTGGAAGATAGCTTTTGCCATTATAATATGTTTAATCATCACTTCTTTGACGGAAAGGTAAGAATTATGACCATTATCTCTTCTCTCGTTGTGGAAGAACAAATTCAGGAGTACCTTCTTTGTTATTTTTCTAAAGTCCTTCAAGATCAAATTGTGGCTGTTTCCGTGTTTATTGACATTGATTTTTGTTCATTCACTGAGTATATTGAGCATCGGAGAAGTGATCACGTCAGTCCTCTTTTGTGACTTTTAACTGCTTTTTAGATAAAGACCCACTTTTCTTACCAAGGCCCCTGTGGCTCTGTAATCTGGCCCAGGCCGCTCTCCAGCCCCTCTTCTCCCTGTTCCTGCTTTGTTGTTTGTGTTCAGGGCACACGATATTCATCTCAAACTGGTCTTTCCCCAACAGGGGCTTTTACCCATGCTGTTCCCTCTGTGTTCTACTCTCTCTTTGCCTTGGTAAAGTCACTTAATCCCTCAGAGCTCTGTTCCACGTCTTCAGTCTCCCTTGAGCCCCAGACAAGGTCACGTTCTCCTTTGTAGATTTACAATACTGTAGTTAAATAGTTCTGTGGTTAGTATTGTTTGGTGTCTGCCTCCCTGATAAATTTCATATCCCAGTTAGGGGGATTTATGGTTTTATTAAAATAATCCTTTAAAAACAGTGTCAAGAGTGAACCCTAATGTAAACTGTGAACTCTGGGTGATAATGATGTGTCAGTGCAGGTTCATCAACACGTAACAAATGTCCCCTCTGATGGTGGATGTTGATAATGGAGGAGCCTGTGTGTGTTTTGGAACGGGGCATATGTGGGATTTCCCTGTACCACCTTCTCAATTTTGCTGTAAACCTAAAACTACTCTAAAAAATAGTCTTAAAAAAAGATAGTGGCTTAAAAAAAAAAAGCTGCTTTCAATACGATGTTAATAATGTCACTGGGAATAAAACAACATAGCAGAGCTGATACTTCTACTATTACAAAATAAAAACTATAAGCAATCAAGTAATCACACCTGACAAGAGATTTTGAATTTGAAAATGTTTTGAAATTATCAAGATTATTTGAAGCATATATATGTTTGTGTATATCAATTTTTTTAAAAATTGCAAACCATACTTATCATATATTGTACTTTAAGATACTAGCTCATGATAGAATGAAAGCCAAGCAAATTCTAAATTGTTGGTTGAGATTGAAAAATGAGTCTCCTGATTTAGTAAGTACAGCCAACGATGTACTCCTCCTATCAGAATCTGTTTAGCATTGTGATACATATTTTTCAGCTGTGATAGCCATGAAAACCAGGTATTGAAATAAATAACAGTTAGAATTAGATGTATTTCTTCATTTCCCAAAGGGCTTATTTAGTGTTGATAATCACTAGGATTTGAAAACTGATTAGATTATCATGAAGGAGAGAAATCGAAAAATCACTTGATAATAAATGTTGAGGGACTCTTCATCTAGGATAGTGGCAGTGGGTTAGAGAGGAAACAAGTAGATTCTGGCATTTCACAGATGGAAACAGGAAGACTTGGCGTAATCATTATGTTGTACACCTGAATTTTAAAAAAAAATCATACCTCATTTAAAAAATAGAAAGACATGATCAGTGTACTGGGGGAGACATCAGAGAAAGCTGACTTGGTGGTGAGACCTGGATCTGTATTTCACCCTTCGAAACAGAGGGTAGGGAAGTTTGGAAGTGAGGTTTGGAAATGTTTTTTGTGGGGCTGGTGGAATGTTGAAGTGGAAGTGTCCAGTATGGCCTCTTGAAACTGTGGGGCCTTGAGCTCAGGGGTGCTGTCTGAGCTGGTGGCATAGACAAGGAAGTAACTGAGTTATATTATTGCTTGATGCTGCAGCGGTGGGTCAGGGTCTACTTAAGTGATTTTAATACCATACCAGGATTTTGCTGCTTATTTTGAATAATAATGAAAAGATAAGTATAAAATTACATTTAAATCCCTAATAGTTGGCTAGCAATTTCATATATTTTAAGAAAGTAACATGCAGTCAACCTTTTTTCTAGGAAACTCTATGTAACTTTTATTGGAATTTTATAGAAATACCTTATAAGTTTCTGGAATAAGGGTTGGAATAAACTGCCAAACCTGAGCTTCACTTACCTTTCCCAGCAGGAAACAGTCATCAGCTCAGGCTGTCCCCTCTCTATATTTTAGGAACAGCCTCTAAATAGCACTGCAACTATAGAGATTGATATACAGAAAACTGTTGCTTTAATGATTTTATTATTGGCCCTTTTTCTACTTCCCAAGATTTTCAGTAGAGGTTACCATCTGCTAGTCAATCACTGAGTATTTGTCTCCTTGGAGCCTGGGGAGGTGTGCAGGGTGCTGCCTTGAGGCTATACGCCTCTGTCACTGCACATATGCCCTTTACGGTCTGCTCGATTGAAAAGCAGGAGTTTCCCGCACAGGATTTTTTCATAGTAAATAATAGAGTCTTTTGGATGACAAAAATGTCATATGCCTTAATGGTAAAGGGGGTTAAAGTATGTATAGAACGTGGCTATTTAAAATGCCAAGCATGTTTTTAGTGATGACTGAGATGCAGAAAAGAGTTGTTACTGTTGACTTTGGTGGCATTAAGCAAGCATGTTTCCCATAGGTGGTCAACGTTAGGGCCCTTAGCAATGCATGACGGGACTTTACGCCATTGATTCTTTAATGTTTTTTAAATCTGGTTAAGCGTTTATTCTTAGGCATAGTTTACTTGTTTATTTTCTTTTTTTCTGCTTTGAACTCTAAAGAATTTGAAGGTTTTTCAATAACATCATCTGTACCTTTCGGTCCTTGTTCTCATAGGCAGGTTAAGAAAGTACTAGGCAGCACTTGAAAAATGATTAACCTTCTTGACATACTATCCTTTGCTGTAGGACTTCCAGTAGGAAGTTAATAAAGACTTTCCAAGGGAAAAGGGATTAGATGTTATGCTTTTTTCTCTCATCGGTGTGTCTTCTAAATTGATTTAGTCGTAGAACAATATATATTTTATTATAAAGTACATATAGGTTTATTAAAGTTCAAAATATCATTAAACTTTAAAATCTTATGCCATTTTGTATGAGTATTGATTTGCTTTTATAGGTAAATATGTATTTGAAAACTACTACAGAGTCAGATGACTAGAGTTAGTATTATAGATATATCTCTTATTAACTTCTCCCAAAGCAAAAAATGATAAATATCTTAGACAGTAGTCGATGTTAAATTTGCAATTATTTAAAACACTTCAACCAGGTTGTTGGGAAAATATGTTAATAGCATGGTTTCATGGCCTGGATAAGCTTTGTTATTTGTCAGCTTTCATTTATTTACTTACCTACGTGTTCAAATATGTCTATTATTTACCTGGTACTCAAAAACGTGTGCTTGTTTAACTGGTAATTTGTAGCTCTTATTAAACTGAACTCATGGCAGTGGATAAACTAGACAGAAAAAAACTGCCTTACTCATCTTTGTGTCTCTAGTGTTTAGCGCAGTCTCTGCTTCTGTTTGTTGAATTGAATTTAGCATTTTAGATAGTCTTCATGGGTAATGAGTTTCTCTCTTTTAGGTTACTAAATTTAGTTTTTTAATTTAACCATTTGAAATGTGTAGTCCTTTGATAGTGATGGTATTTGAATTTACAGTTTTAAAAACCTGCTTATCAAGGAACGCAAAGATAAAATCTTATAAGGGCTGAATGAGAAAGGCTTCAGGATGTCAGTGAGGGACTCTGGGATGGCAGGATGGGTGAAATTTCAGTATGAAGGGTGAAACTGAGCCTCATGCATTCTCCTCCACATAGGAAGTGCCTCCCTCTAGTCCTAATTTAGAAATGAATTCTTATTTATTCCAGGCTGCCCTTGAAGTATGCAGAACATTTTTACAGGAAGATAAAGGTGAAGGAGTCATTATGGTGACAGATCCTCCTTTTGGTGGCTTGGTTGAACCTCTGGCTGTTACATTCAAGAAGTTAATTGCTATGTGGAAAGAAGGTCAAAGCCAAGGTGTATAATTTATTACTTACTGCAAAATAAATATGTATCTATATATTTACGTCCTGTCAGATGTTAGTGATCTCAGTGAACCAGAGCATTGATAAAATATATTTGCCTTGGGTTCTTGTCTTTTTTTTAAAAAAAAAAAAAACAAAAAACAGGTTTATTCGATAATGTGTCAATTGTCATCATGACATACTTTATATTATCTTAATCATGTGTTTTTTAAATGGCTTATAGGTAAAATATATATACTTTTTTTTTTTTTTTGGTGGGAATAAAGGATATTATGAAGAATAGCAGTGAGTTGTCACTTATTTAATAAGTATTTACTGAATGGCTACTGTGTACCAGATACTGTTTAGGTGCAAGGACCAGAGTAGTGAACAAGACAGACACACATCTCTGCCTCATGGACTTTACAGTCCCTGTTCCTAAAATCCTGCCCACATCTCTAAATAAGAGGGCACCCAACTTCTGGCCCAGAGCTCAAACGGGGCTAAGATTTGGGTGGAAAAGTGAGACATCCAGTATCCTAACTGTGGTTACCAGTGAAACAGATACGCGGTCCTGGACGTGGGTTAATGGCTGAGGGTTATTCCGCAGTGTAAAGTGGCTTAGGACTTCAACGTATTTCATATAATTATCTTGTTACTCTGTACAATCATATTTTTAGTTTCCAGCTTGCAAGTTGATAAATTATAAGAGTGTTGGGAATTTGTGATCGAGCTTCTCCATTAATAGTGCTACATAAATAGTGTGCCTTGGGGACAGAATGCAAACGGAATCTAAAACATGACTCGTAGTGTTAATTAAGTATTCCACTTATTTTCTGTTCTTAAGTCACTTATCAGAGTGGATGAAGTATGTTATTGGGAAGTGATAGAAAGCTCTGTGGGCTTGATTCCAGTTCCGCCATTTACCAGCTGCATGAGCTTGAACCAGTTACTTAAATCGCGCAGCTTCGGTTTTCCCTTCTGTAAAATGGGACTATTAATATCTAACTCTAGAGGTTATTAAAAGGAGATAATTTATAGGAAGTACCCAGCATTGTGCTCAGCCTATACGAGGCTCTCTGTAAATAATAACTGTGTTCCCTGCCTCTCATAAAAATTAATTTTATTTCACACTTTTTTGTTAATATCTTTGCTTTTACATACACTATAGCGATATGTATGTAAATATGTATTTACGTACCTTTTTATCTGTGTTTGGATATAAAAGAACATTCCCATTGCTCGGGAAAGGTGTAGTAAATGTCA
>NW_006441953.1:18443934-18465252 GCF_000325575.1 Pteropus alecto | reverse complement strand
TTAAATGTATTGAATGATTGCAGTTTCTCTTGATACCAGAGTTTTCTAGTTATAATGTTTTATTTTTTCTTTAATATCAATTTCTTATTTTCTTTCTTCCTTTTTTGTGATCCATTAGATAACAATCACAAAGAACTACCAATTTTCTGGATTTTCCCCTATTTTTTTGAATCCCGAATTTGTCAGTTTTTTCCAAGCTTCTGCATGCTGGATTATCAGGTATAGTAAATATTCTGTCTTCTGGCATGGTTGGGGAATGGATATTTAGCTTAAATAAATAATCTGATAAAACTGTTCATTGATTTTAGTTAATGAAATACTATAAGCTATATTAAACACTGAAATTGTACCTTATATAGCTTAGTCCAGTGGTATCTAACATGTCTGTGATCCCTAGGGTGCTTATTAAAATTAGAGATTCTTAGGTACCAAAATAAACCAACTAAATCAAAATCAGAAGGTAAAGCCCCAAGAAAAAACATTTTACCTGGCTTCCCAGGTGATTCTGAGGTGCAGGTATTATCACCAGAAGATTTCGTAGCACCCCAGCATCATCATTGTTTACTTGGGTTTTCTCTGTTCAGAGGTTGTAGAGAAGTAAATCGCGTTTTCTGGTCAGTGCATTGCCATGTACACTTCATTGTGCAACTCAAGGTGCCAGGAGTTCTAAGGAGAGAGAGGTTGCCCAAGGTCGTGGGGCATCAGAGAGGCAGAAATGTTAGTCTGTGTGTGAGCGTGCGTGTGCTGATGCAGGGCGGAATTGATTAGCCCTCCTTCATGTCTCTGCCCAAGGCCCTGGGAACCTCCCGTGGGTGAGAAGAGACCCCGGAGGCCATGGTGGCTCCACCCTGCCCCTCAGCTTGTTCTTCTGTTTTAATGTCCACTTTCCTTGGGTGCTGAAGCTAACCCTGTTGTCTCTGTTACTATGTGTGGTCATCAGGTGGGCACTACTTCCTCTTTTGTAATTATAAATTTCTATTTGAGTTTTCCGAGCAATTGACTAGCCTCTGATGAAGGCTTTTCATCCCTAGAACTGTAAATGTATTCACTAGTAGTTCCAAGCTAGCACTTGGTTCTGATCCTCCTAATTATTTCATTAATCAGCTATGTTATCTTTCTCTTTTTTTTTGGACTTATAGGTTGCTTCCGCCTTTAAGGTACTACAAATAACCCTGCCATAAACATCTTTTATTCATATAATTCTTTTCATATCTTACATAACTTAAATGAATTCCCAAAACTAAAATAGAATTCTAAAAATTACATTATCAAATTTAATGGACACATTTTTATGACTATCGAACTATATTAATAGGTTCCTTTCCAAAACTATGTAACACAAGCCATTTTAATCTTGATGTTTTGAACTCTGCTTTAGGCAAAATCCATATCATAATTATTCTTAAAGCTGGTTTACTTTCCTTTTTAGGGTACCCAGTTTTCTATTTCTTGTCTGAGGGATGCTTCTAGTATTGACATTAGCAATGCAGAGTTAGCTGACATACCCAAGGCTGTTAACTAAGTAAACTAGTTCCAGTTTCCAGGAGTATCTGCTGCTTTTGACAGTGAATGATCACCTAGTACAATGCTCGGTACAGAGTAGATACCCTACATGTTGAATCAATAACTGAATGAAAAAAGAGCATGAACTCTGGATTTGAAAAGGAACTGAGTTTTAATCCTGGTTCTGTCATTTACTAGCTAGGCACATTTTATGTAACTCCCTGAAGCTCATCTTGCCTGTTATATGAGCATAGTTATAATATATCTGCCTCATAAGGTTTTAAGAATTATATGAGATAATTCATTAAAAAGGCTTAGCCTAGGCCCTGACACACAGCAAGTATAGAGTCAAGGTTATTGCTATCAGCATTGTCGTAACCATCACTATATTGTCATCTTTCAGATAGTCTCAAGGTGGAGGTAAAACTCTCTTCAGGTCCTTTTTTTGTACAGTATCTGAGACATTAAAATTGCAAAATACGAAGTCCCTCAGAAAACTGTTTCATCTACATTTAGAGAGAAGTTTTCACTGTGGACAAGAGTTCGAAATGGTGAGGAGGCAAAGGCAGATCCAGAATAAAGCAGATGAGAAAGGTTAATGTAGAGTAGCCAATTACTGTTTGTTTAGACAGCCTATATTACTAGGAAGGAACTTTTGGAAATACTGGAGTTTTAGTTTTGAGAAATAGTTCCAAGGTCCAAGCTTATTGGAAATAATTATGTAATTCAATGTATTGGTGAAAAGGCTCTAATTAGGTTATGTTTATTGGACAGGGTGAAAAGTAGTCATTTCGATAAAGAGAAAGCCAACTTTTGAAAAGAAAAATTAGGAAAAAAATCTGTGAAACAAAAAAACTTGTTTTTCATGACTCTTACTGAAGATAAGAACACTACTGCCCATGACAAGCTCAGTTGGAGAAATTGACTTTACCATATCTCCTTGTGTATTTATTAACCTTATTTGTTGTACCTCCCCTTCGATGGTTTTTCAACTTAAAAAAAAATTTCTCTGGACTTATTATCCTTTCTGAACCTTTTGCTTTTTCTTTCTTTTGTTACTGTAACCTCACTTTGTGGCAACTTTTATATTAGCCTTCATCAAATAAAAATTCGAAAGTCTGTTCTACTTCACAGCTCTTTTCCCATAGACCTTGATTAATCCTTCTTTCTGACATGGCCTAAGATGATGATAAAACCCTAGATCACAATGAAGTTTAAAAAAAAAAAAAAAAAAAAAAGCCAGTAAATCTCTTTTTGAAATACTTTTCAGATAAGAGCAAGGTGGAAATGCTACAAAATCTTCATAAAATATAAACGGTGTAGACTCTTGTGTGTTAAAGCACTTGAGTAGTGCAGAATAAAACAATTTTCAAAGACCTAGAAACCCAAGAGTTTTGTTAAGGGTAGATTAGAAAGGAAGGATGTGATAATGAAAAGAAATTCTGATTTAGAGTCAGAAGTTTGAGTTCTACACTGCCTTTTAGAGGCTATTGAATCATAGGGGAAGTCACTTTATCTTTCTAGGTCTCTGTTTCCTTACCAATAAAATAAAATGATTGAACCAGAAAAGGGATGGCAGATAAATTTCACTTTTAGCGCTAATCCTGATAAATTGGTAGTGACTTTCTGGAGAATTTGTTGAGAATACTCAGGCTCAGTGGCAGAGAGAGAGTAGTGTGACTGATTAGTGATGGCCTTCACAGGGTCAGGGTCAGGGAGCGATGGCATTCAAGTCTTATATTTACTGTATCTCAGCTAGATCATCTCACTATCTTCTACCTTAAACATATATGATCTCTTGTTTCTACTTCATCTGGGACATTTGTCTGGAGTCTTAAAGGTTGAGTTCTTTGCTTTTGTTTTGTTTTTTTTTTAAGATAGCTTTCAAAAAATCATCCTGTATAGAAAACTGTTTTTCAAGGCTAGTTTCATGTTCAGAAAGCAAGATATTTTGACAGCAGTTTCCAATGATTGTAAATTAAAAGATGGCAACTGAAATTCTTAAAACTCAGTATATAATAAATGTAAAACAATTCAATAGATTTGGAGTGACAAGGAGGATAATATATATATTATATATATCACACATATGTAATTATAATATAATATATAATAACATGTAATATATATCACATATATAATTATATATTATATATATACTTTATGGTAATATATTTATAGTAATTTAAAATAAGAGATTACATGGGGTATGGAGAATACAACTGAAAGACCTATTGTGATAGAAATTGGTTGATAGAGCTGAAGAGTTCACTTGGGATCTTTTGAATATACTGAAATTAAACATAATCCTTAGGGAGTTAGGAAAATATAAGTACTCTCTTTTATTTAATCTTTGTTTTCTGGCCTGATGTCTAGAACATAGTAGGTGCAAAATATATGTTTGTTGACTTGAATGTCTTGGTTTCCGTATAACTAGTTTCAGTCTCATGTTACAGAAGAAATTTGCGTAGAGATAAAATTAAAAGTTAGGAAGTACAGAGATTTTGTGCTTTCCCTCATTTCTATACAGTACTTCATCACATTAATCAGTTCCATGGGAGAAATTTTCTATTTGAGAATGCCTCTCATCATCATTGTGAGTGAAATGTCAGGGATAATGATGGGAAAATGGTGTATCAGCTCTACCACTAGTGATATGCAATTTGCAAAATTGTGTTTGCTTTACAACGGTTCCATAGGAGGTTTATTTGTGTGGATGAAGCTATGAAATATGGATGTATGTTAGAGGTACATTAATTTACCCTAGCAGCATGCATTTTACATACCATATGTTTATAGTTAATTAGCACAACAAACCCGCATTTAAAAATAATAATAATCTCAATTAGGTTATGCAAAATCAAGCAATCAACCACCTTCCTGACACATACATTTTCTGATTCCTTGGGTAACCATAAAGAAATTGTTCTTTTTCTCCCTCCCTTCCATCTGCTATCTATTATATTGCATGGAATATTCCATTTGCTAGAAATCTTTCTAAGATATTCTTTTCCAACATTTGAAAAATCTTCTTAAGATTCTTGGGAAGAATTTTTTTTCTTATGACGCTCATGAATGTTTGGAATATCTTTGTTGAATTTAATAAGGTGCCATATATTTATTGAGTCCATAGAGAAGTGCAATGGGGAAAAATGATGAATTTAAGTCATTTTAAAAGAAAACTATTTAAAGTACTATTTAAAGTATTTTAAGGTGATTTTGAAGTAAAATCTACTTTTGTATCTTAACCTCTAATAGGTAACGTATTCATAGAATTTTAAGGTTGGAAAGAAACATAGAGGTGAATATAGGCTAACTTCCCAGTGTAATAATCCTCTCCACTAAATTCATGACAAGAAGTCATCTAGCCTCACTTGACTGCTTTCAGTGAGCAAAGTCCTACAGCCTAACAAGGCAACTCAATTTATTTAATAGCTCTAATCGTTAGAAAATTTTCTCGTATTGAGATAAAATATGCTCCCTATTAACTTCTAACCATTGGTCCTACTTCTGTTCTCCAAAGCAATAAAGGATAAGTCTAATTTCTATTCCACATGACACCCCTTCAGTTATAAAATAGCTATCAGATCCTCCCAGTCTTCTTTTTTCTGAATAAACACCCATATGTTAAACTCTAAATCCTATTCATTTCCATTACTTTCAGTGGAAATTAACTGGTTTTATTAATGTCTCTCTTAAAATGTAGTCTGAATGCAGGGCTTCAGATGTCATCTGACCTCATCCTTTCCTTGTTTTGGTATTACACTTCTGTGTAGGCCAGCTGTGAGCCCGTGCCAGCTTTTTAAGTTATGCTAGACTATGGCCTCACCATACTGACAGTTAACAGAACCCCCAAAAGTTTTTTCACACCGTCCCTTATTTAGCTGAGTCTCCCGACCCCATACTTTTTTTTCTCCACTGCTGGAACTTGTTAATCAGTCTATCTGAATTTGTCTACCTATAAATTTAGGAGGCTTTGGGAGGGCCATGGAGAGAGCTTAGGAGTCTCCCATGAAAGGCCCCCCTTTCCATTGTCTTCAGGTCCTTACATTTTTGTGGCTTGCTAGCTTGTGAGCCAGTTCTGTTGTCACTTCTTTAAGAGTATTCTTGTTTAGAATCTAAACGATTAATTACAACCTATTTGAAAATTGGGCTCTACCTGTATTGACCTCATAAAAATCTCATGGTATTCTTGTGGATAAGCTAAAACAGTGGTTCTCAAATTTCAGTGTGCCAGGAGGGCTTATGAAAAATATAGATTGTGAGGCCCCACCCTCAGAGTTTCTGCTATATTAGGCCTTAGGTGGGTGATAACTTGCATTTCTAACAAAATCCCAGGTGATGTTGCTGATGCTGACACCACACTTTGAGAATTACTGATCTAAAGAAAGATGGACTAAGTGGCCAGGTGAATTCATAATAGGTTTAAAACCAAGTTGAAAACGTGTATGGATAATAGAGTGGTTGGGGGAGGAGACAGGAGCAAGAAGCCAAAGAAATCGTGCTTCTTAGCTTTAGTTTACTTTCGAGATAATCTGCTGAAACTGAAAGTCAAGTTAGGGATCTTGAGAGAGCTGTAAATGTTTGAAATAGTCATTGTGGGGAGAAGAACTGTAGTTATGGGTCTCTCTTCAGTTCCATCTGTCCGTCTACCTCTACCATATGCCAGGCCCTGAACTCAGTGTTTACATATATTACCTCATTTAACCTTCATAGCAACTCTAAGGTCCCCTCCTTTTCCACTTGAAAATCATGCGTACGGGCTTAAGGTCACATAAGAAGTGAGGGGCACAGCCACTGTCTGGCCTGTGCTCTGTCAAATAGTGACTGGCAGAAGGCCAAACTCAGTCCGTCCTGATACTTGGTGAAATGAAAAGGCGTGTAGTGAATTTCACACAGACAGAATGAAAAGCTGCAACCAAGCTGGCACATGTCTTCAAAGGTGAAATGTTTTAATGTCAGAGCTAAATCTAATTACATAATAGCCTTTCTTGTAAAGTCTATTGTATTATATAAAAGATTAGAGTTGTTCTTAGAACCAAGCAATGTGAATTTGTTATAAAAAAATTTACCATTTTTATAATGAAATTTTACTGTCACAGAGGCCTTTCTGAGGCTATTGATTAATAAGTAAACTTTTGCTTTTAAGAATTTCTTATTAAATACTTCAGTTTAATTTGTATCTTGGCATCAGGTCATTCAGTTATTGGTTAAAGAATGTTAATGAATGTTGACTCATTTGATTAAACTTTCTTTTTAAATTTTTAAAAATTTTTTAGGTAGATTACGATAATCATGCACTTTATAAACATGGAAAGACGGGTCGAAAACAGTCTCCTGTGCGTATTTTCACCAATATTCCACCCAACAAAATAATCCTTCCTATTGAAGAAGGGTACAGGTAAGATTACAGTGGGACCTTGAAATACACAGGTCATTGAAAATAAAGTTCCATATAGCTAACATTAAAATGCTTTTTAATATTGACTCATGTAGTTCTTCTGTTACTTTTAACTTCGGCCCGTAATTTTATATTGAATTGAATTTGGATTAACATCCAATTTTTGTAATGAGTGCCCCCACAAACTTTTATCTACTCTGTGAATCTCAATAAGTATACGCAGCTGATTTCTCCAAGTCTGTCTTTCCTCCTCAGATTTTGCCCTCTGTGTCAGCGATACGTTTCTCTAGAGAATCAACACTGTGAGCACTGTAATTCTTGCACATCCAAGGTATAGGTTTCTTTAAAATACATTTTTTATTCAAATATGTCAGTTATTTTAGTTTACTGGTTTCATTACATTCGTTTAATGTTATTTTGTTAATATTTGTATTAATATATTATCATTTATTATACTTCGGTATAGTAGTTTATTTCTAATCATAGAGTACAACAGACTTTTAAAAATACCTCGGTGAACAAATGGGTCTTCTGGTTAATTAAGCCTGAAACATCACTGAGCACAAAATGATAAAATCGAAGCTGTCTTACTTTGGGCACATCATAAGAAGACAGGATTCGTTGGAAAAAACAATCATTCTGGGGAAAATAAAAGGCAGCAGGAAAAGAGGAAGACCAAATATGAGATAGATTAACTCCATAAAAGAAGCCATAGGTAGGAGTCCACAGGAGCTGAGGAGGGCTGTTGAGGACAGGACATTATGGATGTCACTCATTCGTAGGGTCGCCAAGAGCAGAGCCAACTCAATGGCATGTAACACAGTTGGCTTCATCATCATTAACAATTATTTGAATTCATTTTTGTATAGTACTGCTATATAAAATATATATGACTGCTGAAATTACTAGTATTTCAAATAAAGCACTGAATTTTGTGGAGGACAGAATTACAATGTTTCAAATAAGGTGTTGAACTATGAGATACCATCACTGTTTTGAAGAAACTATAATTAATAACATGTCTTGTGCATTTTTTATGTGCCAGGCCCTTTCGTAAGAGCTGCCCATGAACTAAGTCATTCACCGCTCACAGTAGCCCTAGCAGATGGTGCGGGTCCTCTTCGCTTTCTAGGGATGAGGAGGGGCTGCCTGGGACACACCTCCTCTGTGTTTAGGGAGGTGGGATCACCATTAAAGTTGCTCTGTCATTTTAACTACGTCCAGTCAGAAAGAAACATGAAGTTTAGTTTGGCCAATAAGCACATGTTATTCTTCAAAGAGAAAGGGTGTATTTTTATAACTATTAGAAAGTACATTTTTCATAACTTTATAATTTTATCACTGGTTTATACTAGCTTTTAATTATGGTAACCCATCTGATTACATATATTTTTAATTCATTTAGAAATTATCTGTATATCGTTCATTTTAAAAAACGATGCCCAAATCATAAAAGTTCAAAATGAGGAAGACAAAATTTTATTTTTTAGAGATGCACACATATTGGTGAAAGTAAACAAGGAAGTGGCCATCACAAAACTTCAATATTTGTCACTAAGCTGGGCAGGAGGGGGACTGGCTCAGGAAGGGGCACGTGGGGCAGCGTCTGGGGCTGGTGGTACTCTTTCTTGACCTGTGGGGTGCGTCACTGTTTACTAATGTGTTTCATGCATTTTTCCATGTTTTACTTCACAGTTTTAAAATTACCCCAGTAGCAACCTATAATCTCTTTCTAATTACATGAAATTCTCAAATATGAATTTTATTAAGGATTGTGCCAGATAGACGCATAAAAATTATAAATCATTAATTCTCTTGAAATTTTCATTGAGCCTTTCCTTATGCAGATTGCTTTGCTCTACCTGGAATGGACTTTCAAGATCATTTACAAAAATCCCCTTGTTTTAGAGTTAAGAAAATTGGGGCCCACCAAGAAGTCATTGATTTGAGTGGAGAAAAGTATAAATTAAAATCAAAGTATGTAATTTTGAAGCCCAGGAAAGTGAGAAATAAGGAATTAATAATTTATACAGATTTTAATAAGACATTTTAATTTTTAATTGTGGGACTTGATTTTTAATGACAAATTAAACATAATTTAAAAATTGTTTTTGTAGGATGGCAGGAAATGGAACCATTGCTTTCTCTGCAAAAAGTGTGTAAAGCCTTGTAAGTATTTAGAATTAATATTTGAGAGCCTATGAAAACATTTGGGTTTTTTTTTCATTTTAGTAGGATTTTAATTTAACTGTATTTATAAAAGAAAAAAATAATATAGAGACCTGCATGAATTTGCTTGCTTTTTAATTTTTACAGCTACCAAAATGTACATTTTCTCCTTCATAGAGAGACATGACTACTAACACGTTTCAGTGTGGCATTTGGTTTGGCTTATTTTAATAGGGCTTTGTGTCACCCAGCTAGTCCCCAGTGTGTCAGTGGCTCTGAGATCATGACTCATTGGAGGAAGGCTAAATTTGTTGCCACATATTAGAAAGAAGTTAGCTGTTTTATGAGAGATTCCAGTCTCTTAACTTTGGCCTCTTTAGCCAAATTATAACCAGCTATGCAAACCAATCACAATATTTGAAGTAAACATTATTCATGCTTCCCTATCATAAAGGTTAATCAAATGAAAAATTATATTAATGAACCTCCTCTAAAACTTAATTTATGTTCTCCAGCCTGGATCCACTGCAGCATTTGCAATCACTGTGCTCTTCCAGATCATTCTTGCGAGGGCCCTAAAGACGGCTGCTTCATTTGTGGAGAATTAGATCATAAACGTGGTACTTGTCCTAACATCTCTGCATCTAAGAAAGCTAACAAGTTAGTTGAATTCTTTTACTTAGCAGAAAAAATATTTTCCATGTATGGTTTTATACAGAGCAATCCACAAAATTATACTAGTTATAGGATTCAGAAGTGATAAATTAATTGTTCTTTTCAGTGTTATGTATTTGCATAGATGGGGGAGGGAGGATATAAAGATGAGTCAAATAGCCTAAAATTTTACAAACTATAAAGTGGAAAGTGAGTTTATATCTAAGTTTATATCTCCTGTGGTTCATGTGAAATTATAATTTATGGGATTAGAGTTCAGGCTTTATTGAAGGACATGATGTTTAAGTCAGGACAAATCAGATGTAAACACGTGATAGCAGGTAGGGATGGAGAATCATTTCAGATGGAATGGCATGTGTAATTTCACACATTGGAAAATGAAGTTATTTCAGACTTCTAGAAAAATATGTAGGTATATGTAACAATTTAAGTATTTAAAGTTTTAATTTTTACCCTTTTTTTCCCCCTATGATAATTTCCCATCTCTCACCAATACTGGGCATTGGTTATAACTCAGAGCAAAGTTATACCAAAGATAATAGCATATTTAGGAAAGCCATTGCTGTTTCAACTAAGCTAACTTTAATGATTATACTTTATTTTAAACTAAAATGGATAATGGGTATTGAGTTCCCTTGTTTTATTGATATGAAAACCAGAGAGTCGAGTTAGCATTACTTGAAAATTTAGATCAAGATAAAAATTTTGAGCTATCATATGACTTGTGATTTAAAAAATCTATTAGTATTAGAAGTATCCGATTCTTTGGTTTTTATGATTGTATTGGAATTCTTTCCCATTTGTTTATTTTATTTTTTTGGTCAGTGAAAATTTATTTTTTCCATTGAATTCCAGCCATTTGACTGCCTTTTCCATACTGTTTTTTCAAACTTACTTTAAATAATTATTTCCACTAAGTAATGCAAGAAAGAAGTGGAATTTTTAAAATTAAAGAGGTGTATTGAAGAATCTTATGAAATATTTTTCCTAAGAAACCTTCAAGAATAGAATACAACGTAATAAACTACTGGTCTGGAATTGTTGCACTATTTGCAGTGTATTTCCGGTTTCAGACAGGACTTAGTAACGTGTTCAACCTTTGATTCTGTGATCCTACGATACATGGAAAGTGAATTTGCATTTTAGTAAAATATTGTGGGCTCTTCATTGGTCCTTAAATAGCCCTGGCTAGTCTGTTTGGTAGAAATACATTGTTTTCATTGAGGGAAACTGTCTAGTATTTTTTAGTACTAGATTTTATCAAGTTTAATTCAAAGCACAAATCTCTTAGAATATGGTACTTTCTTCTCTGAGAAAAATTGCTAAACTCCTGTTAATAGTTATCTTTTAGTATTACTTTTTTTTTTAAATAATGAAATTGACAATGCAAAAATTTTTTTCTGCACAATAGAGAAAATAATTTTAATAAGCCTTGTTAGCATATATGGCATAAAAATATCTTTTCATCTTATGTATTTTACTGCTCTCTCATATTAATTGGTTTTCCCTTAGTTTCCTTTGGTTGCGAACTAGAATGACGCTGGCTCCCTCTTGTGGTTAAAGCTCATTTTATCAGTTACATAAATATCTATAATTTAGATTTTAGAGGACAAATACTAGGTCAGTTTAATTTTAAGGCAAAATAATACAATTGCTTTATTTTCAATCAGTCATCACTGTTGAAAAACTTTATGTCTAGAAAGTTTTAGGTATTCATATTACCAGTGAATATTTTCTTTGTTACTGTTTACTGTATCCTTTAGTGAAATCTGGTTCATGTTTAGTTATTATGAGTAGATAAGCCAAAGAAAATTTGTTAAAATTTTATATGCAGGCATGCATAGCTTCACTGACTTTGCTATAAAGAGATTATACTTCGTTAAATTTGCTAAATCATCACTTATCAGGACATTATCCTACTTTTTAAAAAATGGCCGGAGGGAAAGGAGATTTATATAATGTGCACAAAACAGTATAAAGATGACTGTTTTGTTTTATTAATTGGTAGGATACCCCAGTCCACAGTACAAAATCTAAATATGGAAAAATTTAAACTTGCCCAGCAAAATTCTGAATAAGTCATATGGAGCTACTAATATTTATTTAGTGACTACTATATGCTTAACATTTTACATAGCTGAATAATTTTTAGTAGACTATGCAGTATCAAGGTAATTAAGAGCACAGGTTCTAGAATCAAGTTGGTTCTGCCACTTTCTCGTTGAATTTCATAGATTCAGTTTCTTCCGCTAAAAATGTTGGAGGGAAGAAAAGGGAAAGATGCCATCTGCCTTGTCTCAGTCTCCTAGCTCCTTGAAGTTAAAGGTTATACCCATTTATTTTTGTTATTCTCAGCACTGAACATACATGCTGATGAACCAGAGAGAGGCCTGAGTTTGGTCCACTGGGGATTATATACTGTTTATGAAGCTCCTTTCCCAGGTTTTGGTTCTGGGAAGATTGAGAATAAGCTTTTCCCTGGGAGCTGTGGTTTAGGAGAGTGAACCTTACCATTGATAGTGCTGCGCAGCCATGGAAAGGTTCCAGGTGTGCCAGTGCTGGCAGCCCCAACCCATTCCTTGGTTCTGCTAGCTTGCCGAAAGGGAATGAACAGACCAGTAATTGCTCTCAACTATAGACTGACTGTAACTTAGTTCAGAGAGCACCAGAAGCAAAAGATCTGTTTTCCTCTGGCATGGGTTAGTGTTCTTAAAGAGTGAGTTTTAACTTGTTCATTTTGAAGCTAGTCTTCAAGAAAACAGAGACCACAAAATGTGGACATCCTGTATGGCACTCATCAGGACTTTTATATCTACCGCAGCAAGGAAAATTAGCCTTGAGACTTATGAGATGGGCCTCTTTAAGTGTTGTCAGTTTTTTCTGTTGTGCTATTTCATTTTTCTACCTCTGCGAACTGCCAGAATGTATCGTCCTTTTTCTGAAAAATGTAATTCAGGGGTTTGGAGATTGAAGTGCTGAGTTGAGCAGTACAGATATTAAAAAAAAAAAAAAAAAAAAAATCAACAAAAAATCTCCCAACTCATTGGCTTGACTATTTACCTCTGTCTTGTATTTGTCCTGAATAGATTGTTCTAAATCTTTAGTAACCGTCTTCCAAAGAATTTTTTTTTCCTCAAACATTTTGCTTGGTCAGGCCTCTGATTGTCTTCTTTTTATTACGGTTAGGATTCGAAGGATTTATGCTTATAATATAGTAAATTCTTTCCCTTCTGTTTTCTTATTTGGTTAGCTAGTTAATTAAACTTCAACCTAATTGCATTATTCACTGTGCTCATTCTACAAAATAATTTAGCACTTTGTTTTTCAGAGCCGTCAGAAAGCAGAAGCAAAGAAAAAGTAATAAGATGAAAATGGAGACCACTAAAGGACAACCCATGAATCATACATCTGTTACAAGGAAGAAGAAAAGGAGAGAAAGAGCCCATCAATATCTTTGCTCTTAAATGTCCAGTGACTTGAGAATAAGAAAGATTTATAGTCCAGCCTTTGATGTCATTTTCTGAAAGTGCCATACCGGACTTAAATCCTGTCGCTTTCAAAGGTGTGCCCCTTTCTAAGCTAGATAATAGGCAGGTGGTATTTGCTGGTTTATGGACCCCTCAGCAGCGTCTCTGGAGACCTGGAGATTTGTTCCATTCTTGGCTCTCTCTCTGTCCTTTTTCTCTCTTTAAATCTCTTCCAATCGTATTATTTTAGCCTCTTTTATCTGAAAAGTGTACATACAGCATTCTTTTGCAGAGTCCAAAGAAAATGAAAACCTAAGGTTTTGTTTATATTATATAAGTGTATGTTAAATAAGATAAATATTTTATATTAAATATTCAATATTGTACAATGGCTTAAACCCCATGTAAAGAGAAGTATAACGTACAATTATTTTTAGAGAGAATCTGAAGGTGATGGAAAGAATTTTGACAAAGGTAGTCCGAAGATATAAAGATTATAATTATGGTTACATTATTATTAAATATTTATTTTTCAAATACTTTTTACAGTTGTCCTTTGATGGTATAGAATCACCTAAATGTTTTTTGAATGAGTAAGTTATTCAGAATTAGGACTTGCTCTGTTATTTTTTGTCTTTTAACCTAGGCAGTAAGTTTCTGTCTATAAAAGCAGTGTAGAAGGCAGGATAGTTTGGAGATTAAATCTCCTCATTCCTATTCTAACACTTTCTGGCTGTGTGTCCTAGGCCAGGTCATTCACTCTTTAGAAGCCCCTGTTTCTTCATTATCATA
Organism: Pteropus alecto; assembly: GCF_000325575.1. Lineage (NCBI taxonomy): Eukaryota > Metazoa > Chordata > Mammalia > Chiroptera > Pteropodidae > Pteropus > Pteropus alecto. The sequence goes on along the minus strand of NW_006441953.1, from coordinate 18,451,245 downwards.
ATGGGGATAATAATAACTATACCTTAACTTGTGATTAAATGAGCATTCGCCTCGTTCTCAGTTCTGTTATTGATGACTGGAGTAGTTGGAACTGAGAACAAACAGTTCATCTCTCCATTTCTGTGTTAGGTACCTGACATTATCTCCTTGAGGTTGAATAGTTTTGAAAGGCTTGCATTTGCATAGCGATTTTTTGTTCCCAGACATCTGCTTTAGAGGCATCCTCGCTTGGGCTTAGTCAGAGCCCTGTAAATGTAGAACTGCCCTCCATCGAATATTTAAATTCTGCCTGGGGTTTAAGTTAGGACTGCTTGACCCCTCATGTGGGGTATTCCATCAGGGCCCTCTCTGGTCAGGGTGGTAGTAGTGTGTACATTGGATGACATCAGATGATGAGCTAAGCTCCTGGACTTAATAAGCATCAGAAAACTCTTCTCTTGCCCCCTTTCCTGTGGGTTGCTATGGTGATAGGATTATTACCATGAGATTTGAACCTTGTAGAATCATTGTGAGTGTTCCTCTCTGATTCAGGTGTGGATATGGACACTGCCTGACTTTCATGGTATCCACAATGTCATGGTAAAATTTATTGATCTCTCCCTTGAAATTCAGACATCAGACATCTATTGCAGAATTGTGTCTTGATGTCCAGTGGTTCTTATCATCATCATATTTCCTTCGTTTTAAGATAACATCAAATGTGGGGGGTCTGGGGGGGAAAGCATTGTTAATGTAATCATAGCTTTTCAGGGGGAAAACTCCATATCTCATTAATTGTGCATATTAAATTTTAGATATATCTTTTTTCAGAAACATTCAAATGTGAAAAAAGTACATCTTCTAAGATGTACTTGAGGAAATTGAGTATTACTTATAATCAGGGATTATGTACTTTAAAACTTTGTTAACTTCTTAGAAAGTTAAAAATAGGAAAACTTGATTATCTTCCTGTGTTCAAGCAATACTGATATTAAGGACTTAATGTCTTCTTTCTTTTCTCAGAGAATAAACCAATAGGATATAAAAATGTCTCTGGGAAGTAAAGTATGATGGGAGATGAGGTCATTTGTTCTAATTAGAAACCTGCAAATCTGAACATTAAGATACCTACTCAAAATGGCACCAGAAGAAAGTCCTTGAAATTTGATAAAACTTTCTAAGCTTTTTAGGATATTCTTCTTAAACAATTACAGCCAAATTTCATTTTACTTCGTGCTTATCAAATTTAATGAAATAGTCACTTTGTAGACACTGAATGATCAGATTTCAGTTCTTATATTTAGTGTGATATTTAGACTAATTTATTTCTCCATGTGCCCCAGTCTTTTCATCCCATTCTCTTCTTTCTGTTTGGAATCTTTTCGTCCATACAGCCATCTATTAAAATCTATGGAGCCTTCAGGCCCTGACCCAAGTCCTTGTCTTCTGGGAGTCTTGCACGAGACCCTGGTATCAACCAATACTTTTCTCTCTGAAGCCCCTGGTGTTCTGCACCACATTTGAGGCACTTTTCATGTATTATTCTTATGTGATTATATTTAAAGACTCTATATCCCCAAAAGATTTCGGTTTCTTAATGTCAGAAATCATTTTACACACTTTTATGTCTCTCTCATGCATTGTAGGTGCTCAATAAAAAATCTGATGAAAACATGGAATTTTATAGAGGCTTTCAGATCGTAGGTGTATTAGATTGCTAGGGCTATTTTAACAAAATAACACAGACTGGGTGGCTTAAATAACAATAACGTATTTTCTCACAGTTTTGGGGGCTGGGCATCCAAGATTAAGGTATTGACAGGGTTGGTTCTTATGAGAGCTCCCTCTTTGGCTTGTAGATGGCCACCTTCTCACTGTGTCTTCACGTGGTCTGTCTGCTATGTGTATGCATCCCTAGTGTCTCTATTTGTATGCATGCCCAGTGTCTCTTGGGGTCCAAATTTCCTCTTATTAAAAGGACACCAATCAGATAGGATGAGAGCCCACCCTAATGGCTTTGTTTTACCTTAATCTCTTTTTTAGAGGCCCTATCTCCTAATACAACCCCATTCTGAGCTACTGAGGGTTAGGGCTTCAACATATGAATTTGGGGGGACATAATTCAGTCCTTAACAGTAGGCATGCCTAAGAGATAGAGAGGACTTGTTCTTTTCTCTTTCTTATAAGAACTGGAAAAAGGAAAACAGACCTCAGCAATATTGAGAGGAACTTAGAGTAGCTAGGACTATCCCAACTAACACGGAGGGTTTAAATGTTGGGATGTGCTGTGTGAGCAGCACTGGCTGCCTTATCTGGAAGTCTCTAAACATAATTCAGCTTTCAAGGTTATTTTAAGAAAAACACAAGTTGATGTCTGGCCTCTTCAAAGTAATTTGTAAAATACTAGGCATCTGAGAGAAGTCTGACTAATTTTCAAATATAAAATCACAGTCTACAAAAGGACCTGATCTGATGCCACCTCTTTTATAATGTCCTTGTTGTCTCTAGTGAAATAGTACATCTCTTGCCAGTGAAATAAAAATGCATGTGTTTATGTCTTTTTATTTATACTTCTTTTAAGGTACTTAAATCATGTATTAGAACGACTTTTTGTACCTGTTTTCCCTTTACAGTTTAGAAGCTCACTGATGGCAGGGGCCTGTGGACATCACTGCACATGTTCACTGGCTCCTAGAGCTGGGCCTTGCACACGGCGGTATCAGAGACCACTGGCTGCAACACGTGTGATCTCTTTATTCCTCTGCAACCCTGCAAAGCAGGTGGCCAGGCTAACACATTTCTTCACCCTCCACGTAATAGCTGTTCATAACTACATATTGAGTGAGTAGAAATGCCATCTAATATACCGCTTTATGCCTCAGAACCCTAACTGTGCTATGTAAGTAAGAAACTAATAGCTTAGGGCTTGCTGTGTAAGGAATGTTTGCACAAAATGCAAAGGAAAATCTCATTTCATTTATTAGATGTGATTTTAATTGGAACATTAGGACATGGGTTAAATTACTTGAGGGTCAGGTAAGAAGGTCATTACAATCAATAAGGTGAGGATAAGATCTCTACCATTTGATTTCAGGTGATTTAATATAAATGTTAACTCAGCAAGACTGAGGAAATAAAACACCAAAAGTGAGCAAGCAGAGCTCAGAGCTCTGACAGGTGAGTTTTATCCCATTAGCTGGGCAATCACAAGATTCTCACACTGCTGAGTTGCTTCATACCTCTACAGACTACAAGTGTAACATCTGCTGGTCACTAAGAAACTAAGCCTGAATAGATGGACCAGTTTCTTCATCAGCAGGTGTAGAGACGAGGAGGAGAAAACTAGAATGGTCCCCTAAACATTCTATGTGCCTAAAGGGGACAAAGGAAACAAAGGTTCCTGTGTATTAACTTTACAGTTACTACAGGGGCCAGGCAAATCAAAGACAATGAAAAGCAACTTTAATCCTACCACCCAGAAATAAGCACTGTCACAGCTTCTGTGTGTGTGCTTCCAAAGATAGATTCTTGTATAAATAGCCATACAGACACACTCTAAAATTTCTCCCACTAAGTAGAGTTGTAAATAGTTTTGTAATATTCCTTTCATAAAACATGTTGTGAATATCAATTTATATATACAAATATAGTATTCTTTAGTATGGATGTATCATATTTTTTAAAAAATCAATATCCTGTGGTCAGACATCTAAGTTGTTTGCATTTTTTTCACCATTGTAAATGACCCTATGATGAACATATTTATAACCAAATCTTTTCTTATATTCTTAGGATAAACTCATATGTATGAATACTGGTTCTGTAGCTCTTATTAGAACTTCTTTCTCCAGAGAAATTCAGAGACCACAAGAGCTAGTCTCTGAATTTCTTTTCCAGAACAGCAGCTGAAGTGGTTGTGAGAAGTGAATAGAAGACTATGAGTTAATACAATTTAGACTCCCTCTGCCATGATGGAACATCTCCCAAATGTCATTCCTGCCATGAGACTTTGGGGGTGGGGCGGGGTGAGGGATAACTGACATCTCTAGCTCTTAAGGCTTTCTATTGGGCATAATTCCATTTCCTTAGCTGTGATTGATTTCTGCTGACAGGGGTTGCTCTAATCACAACAGGGCTCAGGATTTGAATCCGATTGGTGAAGAGGTGTTTGTTCTCCCTCTGAATGAAGAAGTAGGTAGCACCAGTGACCAGATGGAGAACCAGCCTTACGATGACACCCACCCTGAGTTGGGTCCCTGGTGATGGGACGCTGTTGAATCTAGCCTACCCTACAGCTGCCCTATTCTTGGACTTGCAATTTACATGAGCCAGTACATTCTAGTTATTACTTGTGCCACTTTGAGTCAGGTTTGCTTGGCTGCCTAATGAATGAAACTGTAGAAGGGCAGAGAGATCCTAACATCAATATACATTTATTTCTCTTTGTAGCAAATTCAGTCAGTTTGCTTATTTTGTATGTTTCACCTATTTTATGACTTCACAATAGACCTCTCAACATAACAGACTTTCATATGGCATAGGTTAGTCACATCCCACACAACTCCATCTTCCATCCCTGTACACAGTGACTCCCACCTCTTTGCTCAGGCCCTGACCTTTCCCTTTCAAAGCTGCCTTTCCAGCTGCCCATTGGCCGTCACAAACTTCCACACCACACCTTCACCTGAATGTAGTCCTCACTGAACTCTTGCTCTGGTCTTTCTCCACCCCCACCCCCATTAACCACCAGTTGTCTATTCCTTGTGTGTCTGTGCACCCAAATATCCCAACCTCAGTGTTGACTATTCCCCTGTTTTCATTCCCCCAATCTAATCAATAATCAGGTCTTATTATTCTACTTCATAAATGTCTCTGGAATTTCCTCCCTTGCCCTCCCCACCCAACTTGCCTTCCTGCCATCTTTTACCTCCAGTCCTTTCTTTCTACTGCATCATCACCCTTGTGATAAGGATTAAGGTCCTGAATAACCCCAATCTAATCAATAATCAGGTCTTATTATTCTACTTCATAATGAACCAGTGTGATGCTGTCAACAATATGCCCCCTGCCCCCATGAATCTCTCTGTTGGCAACTGACTGGCTCTTGAAAATTCAACTCCATTATAACTCCTGGAAAGATGCCATCAGCATGGGCTAGGCCAAGGTGTGTAGTGATCAAAGAAACAGCCTAGCTACCAAAAAGTTATTTCCAAAAAAAGTTCCGAATTTTTTTTTAAGCACTAGAAAGAGAATATATAGAACATAGACATTCTTAAAGTCTATTTTCTCTTCCATTTCCTCCCCCCTCCACCCTTTCCATTCTCCATACATTTATATCTCCTGTCCTTGCCTCCTCAAAAGGCACTAATGCCTGATCCCTCGGCCTTCTTCCCCTTTCCTCTTGATTCTGTGCCACAGAAGCACAAATAAACGAATTTGACAAAGCAATGTTTTCCTTAGAGAACGAGGAAGGCAAGGAAATGGAGTGCCTAAAGCCAAAGCTGCGTTAATAGCTCTTGTCCTATGGCTACTTTAGATTATTTCCAGGAACAGTCCCTGCCTCCACTCCCACCAGCACACATGAGCCTCTATGGCAACATAAAATCATTTGCTTTTTCCTGGCCACATCTAGAACTCCACACCTATACCGTGAAGTCTTCATAATGTGCAGGTAGTTACTCGCCTCGGTTTCATAACATTGAGTGTATACCTCTATTAACAGTCCTTTTCATGTGTTGTATGAGGGTGCATATGCAGACTAAGTTTCAGGAAAATGGGCATTCACTTCCCACAGGAATGTCTAAGTGGATAGATACTGGGCCCCCATCATCCAGATTATCCATTATTGGCACCTGGAACATTAACACTTGAAAATGCATTTCATAAATAACAAAGGCAAGTCCATTCTCACCTTAGAAATGTTGACTCCAGAAGAATTTGGGAGACATGCTAAATTGTTTGTAGCAAAGGCAAGGAAGAAAAACTCATCTCTGAGAGGAAGCAGGCAGAGTAAGCATCAAGAGGTAAGAATAGTCTACGGCCATACTACCCTGAACAAGCCCGAAACCGTCTGATCTCGGAAGCTAAGCAGTGTCGGGCCTAGTAAGTACTTGGATGGGAGACCACCTAGGAAGACCAGGTGCTGTAGGCATACAAAGTAAAAAAAAGGATTGTAAGCTGACAAGGTCCTTGCAATCTGTGAGGTCAACCAAGAGTTGCCTCGTCTAAAAATAAAAAAAAAAAAAGTTAAGAACAGTGCCTGGCACAAAGTAGTGCCATGAATATTTGTTGCTGAATGAATTAGTTTACCTCTGTCACCTACGTCCCAGGGACTAGATCCAGACAAAGTGCAAGAAGATGGGACTTATTGGAAGCTGAAGATCCTACTGCCTCTTTTGAGCAAGTAAAATAACTGAAAGGTAGATGGCTTTCTACCACAGATTTTAAGTTCAAGAATCACAGGATGATACTGTAACATTCTCTTAACCTGGTCATAACTTGTGGGACTTTTTGAACATGTTGACACACTGAAACGTGTCCTGTATAAAGAAGCATCAGATGGGTTCTGATTTACCTGCCTGTGAGGCTGACCTGTAGCCTGCCTTCATTTGTGTATTCCAGATTCCTTCACGTAGCAGATACTCAAATAGCTATGAGAAAACTCCTAAATGAGTCCATAGCCCTCATTTATTGTGGTGGGGCCACTACTACCAATAAGGTGTGAGTCTTAAGTGAGATAAAAGAATAAAAATAATTGTCCATGTCAGAGGTTTAACAGCAGGGCCCTTCCACCTAGGCTGTAAATTGGAATCGCCTACAGAGTTGGAATAAAGACTGGGTCCCTCCCATATTAATTCTCTTTTAATTGGTCTGGATTATTGGGCAGGGGGGTCCAAAAAATCTCTCTAGGTGATTCTACCGAACGGTCGGCACTGTGAACACCGGTTTAGAGACTGCCAAAGGCTCCAGCTGATCAGGACCTAAAGTTTGCGGTACTTTTTGTCTGTCTTCCCACCGTTTCTGAGGCCTCGCCCCCATCCCCAAACCTAAGACTGTCCATTCACCCGCAGCAAGGAATTTTTGGGAAAGCGGACAAGACCTGCGGGCGCGCACACACGTGTATACAAGCCTTACCCATGGAGCGTTGTGCGGTCTCAGCGACACGCCCCCGTCCAGGCGCCCAGCCCTCCTCCAGCCGCGCATCCGGGTCCAGCCAGCGGGCTGCCTCCCGCCCTCCGTCAGCCCCGCGTCCTCCCTACGCATGCGGGTCCAGACCCCCCGCCCTCCGCTTCCAGTCCCGCGCTTTCTTCTCGCGAGGAAGTAGCGCCGGAA
>NW_006441953.1:18431379-18443756 GCF_000325575.1 Pteropus alecto | reverse complement strand
CTGCCGGCCTCTGACGAGGGTGTCGTTGCAGGGTCGCCCCCATGTTGCGTTTTCCGACCTGTTTCCCGTCCTTCCGGGTGGTGGGAGAGAAGCAGCTGCCGCAGGAGATCATTTTTCTGGTCTGGTCACCCAAGCGGGATCTCATTGCTTTGGCCAACACCGCGGGCGAGGTGAGTGAGCCGGCGTTGAACCCCGAGAACTCCGAGCCCCACCGACAGCGAGCAGGTACAGCTTGCCCCAGCCTCGGTTTATCGTTCTGTGAACTTGACGAGCCATCTGTGTATCCTGCCCCTCCATTCCAGGCCGGCTGTAAACTTCAAATGAAAGTATAAGGGACCATATACGGGAAAGATCATTTATATGTCCATTCTCCGTATTTTATGGCGAAAATAAGTTTTCACACAGTTTAACACAACCACACAGTCTGGCATCGCCAGGTCTCCTTTAATCATTTATTTGCTAAATGGCCTTTTTAAAAGCCCATGATGTGTCACTCATGAACTAGACATAGTAGTAGATCCACAGACTCTGACCGAAGTTCAGTTGAAGTTTAGTAGCAGAAGAAAAATGAGTTATTGTCAGACTAGCTGCGAACGTACGTGCGTGTAGCTGCCACAAAGGATAGGTTTAAGAATCTGTATTATGTTGTCCACGTTTCATACTATGGATTGAATAGCTACTGCCCATTAAAAATACCCTTAAGTTAAACAAGGGAGTGATTGTTTCCCTGGATTCCTGACAGCATGTGCATGAATTTTGTCCGTTAGCATTTCTTGTTCACACGTTATAGTTCATCAAGCTCAACCAGTTGGCCAAACTTTGGGCTGAGAATTATTATTAGCTGGCAGCCATTTTATAAGGAAACCTTCACCTATGTGTATTTCCTCCTTTGGCAGGTTTCCTGATAGTTAGTTACCCCGCCAGGTTAAGAGTTGAATTGTGTGCAGCCAAACTTGGAAACCAGATGGTAAGGAAAACTTAGCCAGGAAAACTTAGCAGCCTGCAGGGCTGTGTCGCTGTGTTGACTGCTGTGACCTCCTGTCTTGAGTACTGAAGCCTATTTCTCAAGGCCCTCAATGAAGTCTCGTCTCTCTCCTCTGCCATGGTGCATTGGAACTCTGTAAGGGCATTAGAGAGGAGTGCAGATAGTACAGCCACAGCAGTAGGAGGGGAGGGAGAGAATAGAGGCATCAGTGTCACCAGATGGGTAGATGTAATACTGAGCACTTGGAGGAGAAGGGAGAGCTGTGAGAAAGCTGACAAGGCAAGTGGACTAGAGAAACGCAATAGGATTGCTGGTCATTATTAAGAGTCACATGAAGCAAGTTCGAGGGAAACCAGTGAGCATGGCTGTATGTCTCTTCTGTTCTTTTTGGCTGTGTGGGTGCAGGAATGGTTAAGTTTAACCAGGGTGGTCGTTTTGCAGGTATGACAGAGCAAGAGATATGCAAGGAAGTTGAAGTATATGCAAGAGGAGTGATTATAATGATGAACCTTGCATTCTAACGTGATTAGTAGGGAAGTGAGGGCACGTGTGGGGTGAGGAATAATGAATAGGAGGAAGAATCAGCGGGTTGTCTGTCTCGAGGTTGAAGAGTTGAAGTTGGGTATTAGTAGGAATGAGCTGGAAAGAGAGGTGGTGAATGGAAAGTGGGATGTTTGAAACTGAACTTATGGCAGCATTTGTAGTTGTCGGTAATGATACAAGGGCAAGGGCGTGACCCTGGGATCGACTGAGATGAGGCAGAAGATGTGATCATTGGAGGGGAGGTAGTTGAGAACTTAAAAGCTCTTGAAATCACTAAGAATGATGATGACTAGTGTTGGAAAGCATGAGTGAGCCAGACTGGAGTCCACATCTTTCAGGAATGAGGAGCGTGACCTAGGGGCCTAGGGGGATAGCAGGAGGTATGGTCTGATTGCATAAGATTCAGAGTTATTTTAGAGAAAAGGAAAATCATGTAGAAATGGCATCGAGCATCAGTGAGGAAACCTACTTCATCTCCTAGCCCAGTAGTAGCACAGGGGACATGGGCTGCAAAACAGCCATCACCTGAGAATCCTGCAGGGAAGCAGTGTCCTCAGGCGAGAAACACATTTCAGAGAAGAGAATGAACATATAGGGGATCTCTGTGATACCTGACCGTGGATCCCGGAGGGTACAGAGGAAGGGTTTCAGAAGTAAGGAATGGCAGAGATGGGCTCAGAAAAGAGCACCGAGTCGAGGGGATGAATGATTCTTTGGGAGTCCTGGCTTCCCAGTGGGGACGCATGTGACCAGGAGTGAAGCTCTCTGAGATAAGGCAGGGAGTGGTAATGCTGTGAATGTGTGGTACTGAGAAGGTGTGGCGGGGTCTTCAGGAGCACATGCAGTTCTGCCTTTTCTTAGAAAGTTTTAGTGGTTGTATAGAGGATGGAGTAGGTACAGTCATGTTTTTGAAGCACAAGGAACCTTGACCCTTCAAGATGGGAATTTACTCATGTGGAAATGGAAGTTGGGAATGGCTAATTGACTTGTCCAGGATCCTTGGCCATTAAGTAACAGGGCTGAAATAAGATCCTGAGTCATCTGACTCCAAATTTACTGTTATTTGACTATATATCACAGCTATCTTTCTGCTGCTATTCATGTTCTTCCCTTTTTGTCATCATCTTCTTGGACAGCCTTTATTCCTTTCCAAAGACAAGTTTCCTGTTGACATAAAAGATAGGAAAATGTAGAGGGTAGAGGGTTAAATTAGACCTGTTTTACCCATTTTGAAAATACCTCAAGTTCACCCTTTGAAAATACCTGAAATTGATTCAGAGAGCATTGTTTTCTAATCTTTTCTGATAGCTAAATAGTATATTTGAGATGATTTTTAATCTTTTTTATAGTGGGGATCTAGGTTTATTTTATTTTTGGAAATGGAGTTTTATTTTCTACCATTATATCTGTTTTGTCTTAGGTTTTACTTCATCGACTTGCAAGTTTTCATCGAGTTTGGAGTTTTCCACCAAATGAAAATACAGGAAAAGAAGTGACCTGTCTGGCTTGGAGACCAGATGGCAAACGTAATGATAGTATTATAAAAAATACATTTTTATTCTTTACAAACAATATTCCACAAAGAAAGCTTATTTCCAGAAAGAATTCATTGTCCTTATTATATACTAGATTTCTAAATGCCAATTTGGGAACTTCGGTTTTTAGAAAGCTTTAAAGTATTTTCGTAGAACTCAATTCTACTGTTTAGTTTCTGGGCAAAGATATCTCTAAAATAAAATCTGACTTCTTGGCAAAGATAATTCTAAAATGAAATCTGGTGGAGTATACAGAATACTTTGGTTTTGCTCTTTTCTCTGTCTTGCCCTGCACTGGCCAGAGCTTCATCTACCACTCACTAGTCAGTTCATGGCCCTTTTCTCTCTAAAATGTATCTTAGCATTAAATGTGCCTCATAAAAATTCTCTCTGCTTATATGCTTGCCTCACCTGAAGGACTGTCAGCTCTGACCCCATTTCTTCCATTTCTGTATTATCTTTTGCCTCTTGATGTCCTTTATTTCGTGGCTTGTTAATGTTGTAGCTCGCTATGACTATGACTCTAACAACTAAATTCTCTTCTCCCATGTGTTGTTTTTGCAGCGACAGTTATATGAACTGTCATATGCATATAGTCAGTACAGTAAAATGTTTTAAATCATAGCTTAGAGTTCATCTGTATCATTGGTGCTTTATGAAAAAAAGCTGAATTGTTTTTTGTAAAATATGTATTCTCCATTGTATAACTTTTTTTCTATATAAATAAGTCTGTAAAAATGCCCTGAAAGCCTGTCACTTACAGATAACTATTTCTACCTGTACTCATTTTGCTCTGCTCTTGTTTTATCTTATTTTTAAAAAGTATGTGTAAAATTAGAGGACTTTTGTAAGTAACATCTTGAGATCTTACAGTATTCATCTAAAAACACCAGGGTCTCAAAAATAAATCATGAAAGTCAGTGTGTGAAAATGTATTTAAGTAGATGATATTTTTACCACTAAAAAATATGTCTTGTATTTTTGGACAGTAAAAAAGGTTTTATTAGGTATTGGTTATTTCAGGATTGCTTTAAATTGTTTGGAAGAGGAGGAAACCTGGATTGCCGTACATCTAGCCAAGTTGCATGTATTGGTACATAGTGAAACTCAGCCCTCTATTTAGAAATTCTTAAATTTGATTGTCAGGAAGATGGTAATGACTTACATAGAGAAACTGTACTTGATAATTGGGTCACAGTGAAAGGAAAAGGACTCATCAGTATCTGATGGCTTTGTTGTCTATGAAGAGTTAGAAACAAAAAAAAGGGTGGGGGGGACTTTCCAAGAACCAAGCAGATGGAATGCTGCTTATCTTTTGCGCATGTTTACGGGACCAATGCGTCTTGGTGATATGCTGTTGTTTATCAGTTGGGACCTGTTTTGTATTTTCTGCTTGGCTGCTGGGTTCCAGTCTAGAGGCTTTGATGTGTAAGATGTTAAGTGCAGTACACAGAAAGTAGTAGAGCGTTCATGAAAGTTTGAGCATTTGGATGTAAGCTTAGATAATGGCGTAACTACCTGCAATGGTATCTTTTAGGTTTTAAAATATTATTTACAGGAAGAATTTTTAGGTTAAATGAGTTCTGTGATCTCAGTGTATTTAAAATAGTAAAACTGAGCAAGAAGTAAAATACCCATTTATTTTTCTCAAACATTTCACGAATTTATTCTGATTATTTCTTCTTGTTTTAGTTTTGGCCTTTGCTCTTGCTGACACCAAGAAAATTGTTTTGTGTGATGTAGAAAAACCTGAAAGCTTGCACTCCTTTTCTGTGGAGGCTCCAGTTTCTTGTATGCATTGGATGGAAGTCACTGTAGAAAGCAGGTAAAGTAATTGAAAGAGAAAAACTTCAGTTTTCACGATAGGATGTTTTCACGATAGGATGGCGTTCATGAAATATTCATTTTCTAAAATGGATACTTAGTATCTTTATATTGAGTATGTGTATGTTGCATTTAACTTTTAGTTTCAAGATAAAAATTTTTAATACTTTGTTAGTTTTTTTTCAGTAATGCCTAAATGGCCAAGTTGTTTCTTTTTAGTTATTTTTATAGTTTATATCAATAATTTTTACTATCACGTAATAATTAAAATTACTAATTAGCAAATCGAGGTTCTGGTCGCCATGTGTTTTGTCTAAAGCTTTGTGGTTTGTGTGTGTGCGCGTGTGTGCCTTAGTAAATATTTTTAGAGTACAAAAAGTGCTAATTTGACTATTCTGTATTGATGCTGCACAGGTTCTTTCTGTGTCCATGGTCCCAATAGTTTCCTTGTTTTTCGAAAATAATTTTGCCTTTTATCTGTGTAGTAATATACTAGGTTTGCAGTAAAGGTGACCTAAAAGATCAGTGGGTTTAGGTAATAATAAAAATATACATTTTTTTTTTGAGGAAATGTGATAATTTTCTTTCCATTACCTTTTCCCTTCTAATTGAATTTTAGGTTAATATCAAATGAATTTATAAATTCTGAATATTAATTGACAAATTCCCTAAGAAGGGGCCTGTAAAGAATTGGATCATAAGAATCTAGCCTGGGTTTTGAAATTCATTGTAGATAAAACAAAGCAGTTAATCAATATCAAATAATCAAGGATTGTCTACGGCCATGCCCCTTGAACACACCCAATCTCATCTGATCTTGGAAGCTAAGCAGGTTCGGGCATGCTTAGTGCTTGGATGGGAGACCATCTAGGAATACCGGGTGCTGTAGGTGTAAAATAAATAAATAAAAATAATCAAGGGTTGCAAATGGTCATGTGAACTTAAGGGAAGTTAGAGGAGCAGTGTTCACTATGTAATTTCCATCCCAGACAAGTTACCTAAGTGTATTTTTAACACTTTCTACGAATAATTTAGTAGTTTAGAAATGTTATGTGGTGATTTCAGGGTCTCTTGAGACATGTAGTTTGTGGTAAAGTGGGAAAAAATGCTTGCCATGTCATCCCTTTTTCACCTTCTCACTCATTTATTTCCAACCTTAGTTGGAGGTAGGATTGAGAAAAAATAGGAGATGAGTAAGTCTGTTTCAAAATGCATGGTGTCATCTTATATACCTGCTGGGCTGTCATATCCACAAATGTATGTAAGCCATAGAACCCATATTAAATGATAAGTGTTCTTTAAAATTACTCTCGGTACGCATATGTTTAGTGATGATTCTTAGAGTTAAGAAATCAAATTCTCAGTATCTCATGCTCAATACAAATGAATATATTTCATATGCTGAGATAATTGTTTATTAATACTTGTTCCTCTAAATGTAAAGTGAGTAGGCTGGGTTTTTTTTTTTTCCAGAAATAAAGCCCATTGTATGTAAATAAAGAATTTCCTGCTTTTCTATTTTTTGTTTGTGACTGTTATGACTATTTTACAATGGTAACATATATGTGGCATCTCCTGACTTGCTAAGGTATAGTATGTAAAATTGGGCATTTAAAAAAATTAGTATTTTTTACTAGAGAAGTAAAATCTTTGGGGTTTTTATACTTTTTTTTTTCCTTTTTAGTGTTCTAACATCCTTTTATAATGCTGAAGATGAATCAAATCTTCTCTTACCTAAGCTACCTACATTGCCCAAAAAGTAAGTATCAGAATTAATTTTATTGGTGTTAATCTTGCAGATTTCTCTTATACGGTGACAGTTCTTTTCTGGTTTAAAAAATATATTTTTATTAACACTTTTTATCCCAATCTCTGTTTTTCTCTAGTTATAGCAACACCTCAAAAATATTTAGGTAAGGCGTGCCTTTTTTGTTTTCAAGTAAGATAATCTTATATTATTTGAAAGATATAGTTTAAAAATAACCTAATTTATTTTTATATTTTAGTGAAGAAAATTCTGACGAAATTATTAAGCTTTTGGGAGATGTCAGGTAAATTTTGCAGATCTCTTAAATAATAGGTCTCATTCATTAAAGTTGATACTTGATATTTGAGGCAGTTTTCAGTTTCAAGGGCAGTTAGTTCCTTTATTTGTCATGTTGTTTTATTGCTGACGACCCCTGAACAAAATACAGACAATAATATCTATTTGTTTTTATTATATGGTCTTTGATTGTGTTAAGTTTAATAATATTATAGTGTACCTTCGTTTATTTCAAGAAGTAAAGGAAGATTGAAGTACTAGAGTTTATAAAATTTAAATTTAAATATTCAATTCCTTAAGCCCTTTTAATATATTTAGCATCAGAGCCGTGATAAAATTAATAGTACTTTGTATAAGCTGGAAAAAGGATTGTTTTGTTAGTAACAGTATATAAATGCAATCCTTGTTAAAACAATGTATTTTTATTTTGCTGTAAACAGATGTTTTTAGGCTAGAGAAAATTTCATGTTGTTCCTTTGGAAAAATGGAATAAGCCTGATGTGATTGCATATTGGGTGTTAGTGAATTTGTTCGATGTTTCATTTCCCCATGGGGGTACTTTAGCATTCAGATTGTCTGAGAGCAGAAACCATTTACATCTTGGTTTAAGAACTCCATCTTCACTGTTGTCCTCAGCTTCTTGCATTATTTTTAATTAGGCTTAATATTCTTGTCCTTGGAGGAAGCTCTGGTTTTATTGAACTTTATGCTTATGGAATGTTCAAAATTGCTCGAGTCACAGGGGTAAGTTTTTCTTTAATATTTTCCATATCGTTTCTGTTAGAATATAGCAGCTAAAAGATCTGTGGGAAAGGAATAAACACTTTATTTTTCTCAGTTTCAGTTGTTAGAGTTATTTGTTCTTAAATATTAAAAGGATAATTTTCTTACTAAGATAAAATAGTAGTGTTCTGTCTATGAAGATCTATGGCTATTAGTGGAATTAGTCAAGTTTTTTATCTTAACAAAAAGGTTGATAGGATACACTTGATTATGATTTAATGCTGTTCTAGTGTTATGGTAAGTAAGATCTACACTTCATGATTAGAATGTGATGGAAGTCATCAGAAACAATCTTCTGCTAGTGCTGAGTCTCCCATGGTTGCTAATAAGTGTTGATCTTCTCTATAGCTTTTTGTTGTTGTTTTCGCCATAGCTTTTTCATCGTCTTCTTCTAGAGAGGTAGAAAATATTGTAGGCTCTGTGGAATTTGTCGGTTCCCCAACACTTGATTTTGGACCCTTGATATGGGGATGGGGAGGTGTGACCTTGCAGCTAGGTGGATGCATACCTTCATTGGCTATAAACTGCTTTTTAGAGCTCTGGAGTTTGTGTCCTGTATTGTAAGCAGATGCATTATAGCAATAGTACTAAATATACTGGGGAATTTGACTGTCTTACAGATTGTTGGTACTTGTCTTGCATTGTGTTTATCAAGTGATTTGAAATCATTATCAGTGGTCACAGAGGTTTCTGCCAGTGGTGCTTCAGAAGTTTCATACTTTCAGGTGAGTATCGAAACCTGATAGCAGAGAATATATATATATATTTTAAAGATTTTATAGGTTTTTATTATCCATATTGGTCTAATAATGGTCATTAAATCTAAAAGCAAAAAAATTGCCTTTCAGCTTCTAAATCTTATATACAGAATTTTATTATAACGAGTACCCGAATTATTATTTCCATGGCTCGGTATAGTTTTTCATAAAAAGTGTTTTGATGGTCTATTAATGACCATATTTATATGGTTGCTATACCAGTTATCTATGTACCAAGTGTTTTCTTAAGGCTCTGACCCTAATTGTAATAAAAGCTAATATTTATTTTTCATTATGTGCCAAGAACTGAGTGATTCAGTACAATTCGTTTAAATCCTCACAGCAACCTCATAGGTAGGCACTGTTGTTATCCCTATTTTACATAGACATAAATGGGCACATGGGAGACTGGGCCTTTTTACAGAATTAGAAAGGGATGCTGAGAGTCTTGCTCCAGAGTTGGTGCTCTTAACCAGCATGTTGCCTCTGGTGTCAGATGATCAGTTAATGTGGGAAAAACCTTTTTCAAGTGTCGTTTTTATGTAGATTGTGGAAACCGGGCTCCACTAGAGTATTTAGATCGTAGCCTTGCCTTCAGGAAAATCTTCTCCAAATTTTCATCGCAAATAACCCAGCCACTTAGTCTGGTATACATGAACTCTCAAGCAAAGGTAGAACAAAAAGGATACAAGATGCAATGTGCCTGTGATGCCTTCCAACGTTCATTGTATTCAGAGCATCATAGAACTCTTGACTTCCTGATTGACTGGAAAAGTTGTTCATATTTGCTCTTCATCTTAAAGTTCTGTAAAACTGTGATTTCCAGGATTGCATTTGGTGCTATAACAAAGTGATTCACTATTTCTTTGAAGCTAATAATGAGTATTTTTTAATAACAGCTTTATTGAGATATGTCATATACCATCGTACTGGATATTCAATTTGTATTTATTAATAGCCTATAATTCCTTTAAAAATTTTACATGTATTTGTGATCATTTTTTGAATTTCTCATAATAGTGTTGCAAAGTAGATTATTACATTTATTTTAGCTATATAGAGGGGATTGCTAATCTAGGGAGGGTGATTTGTGTACAGTTAAACATGGCAGGTTAGAAAATTCTAAGGTTATGTTCAGTTAGTCTCAAAACTTATGCACAAAGGGAGCAGAATTCTGACAGTCTTTCCAATATGTAGTTAGACCTTGACTTTTCTAAATTATAGGTCTTTTTTTTTTTTGAGCTGGAAGGAACTGCTTTGCTATTTTTAAGTTTTTAAAATTTCTTTTTCTAATTGAGGTATAATTGACATGTAACATTAATTTCAAGTATATAATGTAATTTGATATTTGTAGACACTATGAAATGATCACAATAACTAGTTATCATCCGTCACCATACGAGTTACACGAATATATATAAATATGTATGTGTGTTTGCGTATACACATAATTTTGTGATGAGAACTTCTAAGATTTACTCTTGATAACTTTAAAACATGATTTAAAATATTATTGACTAGAGTCACTATGCTGTACATTAAGTCCCTGTGACTTATTTATTTTGTAACTGGAAGTTTGTACCAGAGAGGAACTGATTTATCTTTAAAAGATGTATGTGCATTTGTATGTGACTCACTTTTATTATTTTGATTTTACAGCTCGAAACCAATCTATTGTACTCTTTTTTACCTGAAGTAACTCGGATGGCCAGAAAGTTTACTCACATTTCAGCTCTTTTACAGGTATTTATTTATAGCTTGTTTTATGTGAACATTTACTATTAGTTTCTAATGTTCTGTAATTGGAAACTTGAAAACTTTATTTTGTAAAGCTAACTATCTATGGTAGAGGTGTCTAGTCTGATAGGTAATTTTATAATGTCCATTAAAGTAAGAAAAAGAAATTTAATTGACAGTCTACTCCCACCAATTTCTGTTTCTCCAAAAGAAAAGAAAAAGTAGTTTAAAACTTGTCAAATATTTTTATAAATAAAATAACATTTGGAATTTTTAAAGTTTTATTGCAAAGAAAGTATTAAGGAAAATAGTCATATCAGTTAGTTTTTGTGCATAATAAACCCAACCTAAATTAGCTCATGATTCTTTAGGTTGGTGTCTTAGTCTGCAGTTTGGGTGGGTTCAGCTGGAAGGTTCTATTGATCTGGGCCAGGTTCAGCTAATCTCGGCTGGGCTCGGTCTTGCATCAGTAGTCAGCTGACTTAAGTGTCCCTTAGCTGTGATGGCTTTGTCTAGGCTCCACATCCCTCATTTCCCAGCAGGCTGGCCCAGGCTCGTTCATGAAGTGGTGGCAGCAGCAGAGGTGTCAAGAGTGTAGGTGGAAATGTCCAAAGCCTTTTGAGGCCTTGGACTCACAGTATTGCTTCTGCTTTGTGTTGGTCACAGCTAGAACTAGGCCAGCCCAGATTCAAGGACTGGAGAAATTATCTCCGAGTCTGGATAGAGGAGCTACAAAGAATTGTGGCCCTTTTTTTTTTAAAGTCTACCACAGTCACTAATTTACTTGATGTCATAGATTTCTGGAGATCAGTATCTTTTCGAAGGGCCTGTTTGAAAATTGAATAGCTGACCAAACCAGCATTTTGACAGTTTACGTAAAATATATCTTATGTATAAAAAGCTGAAGATATCTATTTTACCAAATAAAAACTTAAGCATGTTTGATAGTTAAGTGATTATCATATGTTAGCTATGGTCTTCTCTTTCTGGGGCTTAACTGAGTTAAAGTGATTGAAAATAATTTCTGGGTTTCTCTGAGAAAATTGACAGTAAGAAGCACATATTATTTAGTTAGCATAATGATTTAAATATTTTTTACTATATTAATATTTTCTTCTTGTTAATAGTATATAAACCTATCACTGACATGTATGTGTGAAGCATGGGAAGAAATACTAATGCAGATGGATTCTCGTCTCACCAAGTTTGTGCAGGTAATGTAACAGGTTTCCCATGGAAGGGCTAAAAGGCTGCATGATCTCCTTATATACTGCATGAGCTACGTGAGAGAAATCGGTCTGATTTGTAAAAGGTTAAGATCATGATTTCTTTCAGCGACCTTGGTCTAACTTTAAGCTATTTTCTCAAAAGATAAAGTACTCTCTTGCCCCTGGTACAAACTCAGGTGGGGACAGGACTGTGAAGTGGAGCAGTGGGGCTTGGGGAGTAAGGGTGGGTGTTGAGAGAGCTGACTGGCTGTTTTCTCGTAACCGATTCTCAGATCATCAATTGAAATACGGATTTGAGGGATGGTTGAGGAAAAGGAAGGGAGTCGTGCTCTTGTAATTTTGAATAAATATGATTTTCATTTAAGAAATTCATATCATGATTATCTATTTTGTCTAGGAAAAGAACACTACTACATCAGTGCAAGATGAATTCATGCACTTGCTGTTGTGGGGGAAAGCTAGGTAATGAATTCATGATACGTGCTTTTACTTTTCCCTTTTCTAACATTTCAAAAGTTACTCATATTTATCATAAACAAAATAGAAAATTCAGGTGCACAAGAACAAAAATAATATGTATTTTTCTAGGATTTTCTATGTACTTTTTTAAGTAAATGCGATCATTTTGTGTGTGTATAATATACATGTATTTTTTATATAGCCAAACCAGTCTTTTTCTTTGTAGTATCTTCCCTAGCATTCTTGAAAAGACATTTCCCATCTTAAGAGTGTTTATAGATTGATCTGTATTTTCATCTAGAGTTTTTTAGTGGTTTATGTTTTATTCCATGTACATGTTCCAGATGCGATATATTTGGTTCTGTGCTGTGGAAGGCTGCTTTTTGTGTAGATGTTTAGGTACTTGCCCAGTGGGGAGTGTCACACCTCCTCCCTTCTTTGACGTGCCCTTGGGCACACAGGACACTCTCTACGCTTTGG
>NW_006441953.1:18413278-18431317 GCF_000325575.1 Pteropus alecto | reverse complement strand
AGAGTGCAGCAGAACCCAAATTTTTGTTGGGCTATTTCTTTTAGTTTATTTTGTTTAAAAATTTTGTTTATACTTTGAAATTTAAAGTTCAAAGCGATGTGTTCACATTTTAGATAGAGAAAACTAAAAATACTTTTTTTTTTCATTGTAGCGCTGAACTTCAGACCCTCTTAATGAACCAGTTAACAGTAAAGGTACGGTGAAAGTGTCTTTGTATTTACAGGGCTATGAACACATTCTTAATTTTTTTAGAATGGTGTATAGTATATTGCTTGTATACTAAATATATTTCTTCTCTTAATTAGGGCTTAAAAAAGCTTGGACAGTCTATAGAGTCATCATATTCCAGTATACAAAAATTGGTTATAAGTCACTTACAGAGGTATGAAAGCGATGTAGAATTTTTTTGGTATTGCATTTACATATCATTGTCATTGGTCATGTTTCTTCAGCCTTCACTTCATCATTCGACATTCTCTTTTTGAGCCTTTTTCTATCTAAAATTATTGCATTGGCACATGATGGGAATTTCGAAGTGCCCAAGTTTTAAAGAATCAATTATGGTAATACTACTTCATAAAATAATTTTTAACATCTTTTCACCAGGTTATGCCCTGTCTGGGCTTTTTTCTCACCCAGACAACCAAGAGGTATATTTTGAATAGGGCATACACCCTCTTTTGAGCGGTGAAATTAAATATGTTTGTATATCATTTTGCAGTTTACAAAACATGTTATGTATTTTTGTGTTTAACACCTTGGCAAGGTGTTGGTTATGGTTATCTTTATTTTATACAAGAGGAGACAAGTTCAGAATGGTTATATGACTGGCCCAGAGTTACTAAGTGTCAGAGCCAAGACTTCTCCGAGATTGTTGAATCTCATGCTGTTTCTTGCCAGATACCTCATTGAAGTAATTGTCAGATGGATGCTCAGTGTTTGACTTAAATTTTGACAGATTTGTTTACGCTGAGTCCCCTAACCCTTAGCTCCATTACCTCTCCCTCTGATCGCTTCAGCCTTGTCTTCCCCAGTCTGCACTATTCTCCTTAAATGTGTTCTCCACTGTGGATCTGGTCATGTTGCTCTAACTCAAAATCTTCTAGTGCCTTCCCATTACTCTTAGGCCCACGACCTTTCATGGCCTTTAGCATACCTGCCTCTTGGCTTCACCCACGCTCATGGCCTTCTCAAACTTGGCATTTTTTCTCCTACCTAGGGTTTTTGTGTATCACTTTTGCCTTCTAGAATACTCCCATCATGCTCTTCACTTGTACTCAGATATTACTTGTTCAGAGAGGTTTTCCCTGCTCCCCCAAATTATACTGGGTTCTTCTATTGGGCCTGCACCCTGTGCATTTCTTTCAAGGCATTTATTGTATTTGGAATGCTGTAATGTCCGATTGTGTGGTTATGACTGTCTCTCCCATTAGACTCTCAGTGCCACAAAGACCCTTTTGTTTTATTCACCATTAAGTCCCCAGTATCTGGCATAGTGCCTGACCTAAAATTAGAGTTTAATAAATATTTGTTGAATGTTAAATACATAGCTATTGGGTGAATAAGATAACCATATGCATATCTTAAAAGTGCCAGGACTAACTATGGAACAGATTTGATCTTAGAAAATTTAATCTTGTGGTCATGTACTCATCTCAGTAATCATTATAACCAAATGATTCTGCTATACTACTTAGAGATAATTTTGAGAAATAAGTAGTTCTCATAGAAATAAAATTATTTTCCATTTTTATTTCTCAATTTAGAAATGTTCAAGCTAGTAGCTGCCTGCCACTTGATGGTAGCGATACTAATTTGTTTCTGCTCTGTTTTGATAGTGGCTCAGAGTCTTTATTATACCACTTGAGTGAACTGAAAGGAATGGCTTCATGGAAGCAGAAATATGAACCTCTTGGACTAGATGCTGCAGGAATTGAAGGTAGTAATTTCATTCTCAATAGAATACATTAAACATCCTTTACTCACTTGACAAATGATATTTATTTATTTCCCTTTAGATGCTATTACTGCTGTGGGTTCTTTCATACTCAAGGCAAATGAACTTCTTCAGTAAGTATTAGGGATATCTAGAGTTATTAACCTGAGAATGTTTCATTTTTCACTTATAAATAAGAACCCAGTCATGATTAAAACAAGTTTTTAAGTTTTTATCAAAATTATATCTTTACAAGATTAAAACAAGCCAATAGCACAGTGATTTCATAAAGTAAAGCAGTGTTTTCCTGTCCCACCCATCTTTACCCCAGGTCTTCTCTCTAGGATCTTTTAACTCTTGTAGCTGTTTCTATTTTTAGTTCTTCTGTAGGTTACCTCCATATTTCTGAATTGTGTAACTATACTGCATTTCTTTCATTCATCAGTTTTTTAGAAATTATTCTTCTCTTTGTTTCTTTTTGTTTTTCCTAGACTCTGCTTTCTCTTTTTCTTCTATTGTCTGTCTGTATCACGTCCTGGGGTTCTTTCCTTGTCTCAAGGGTAGTATCATATCCCAGCAATTCCCCTCTGTCCCAGGTACCTCCTCCTTTAGCCTTCCGACCCCACACCATCTGGATGTGGTGTCCCAGCTCTCCCACCGGCCACAACACGGGCATCTTTTTCATTGCTTTCCTGGGGTAGATTTGGTTTTCCAGCATCTCCTCTTTCTTGGTTCATTTAATCGTTTTGCTGGAAAACATCCTCCGGTAACTTAGGAAGCAGACATGCATGGGTAAACTTTTCTGTGTCGTTTTGTGTCTTTTACCTTCACACTTAATTGATAGTTTCCACTGCGTGTAGGATTTTGAAGGGGAAATCATTTCTCATAGAACCTTGAAAGCATTGCTCCATTGTTTCTGACCTTTGTGTTACTAATGTAAAATCTGGTGTATCTGATTCTCATTCCTTTGTCAGGTATTTTTTTCTCATCTCTTTTTCAAGAAAAGCTTTTTCTTGAAATTTCACCATAGTGCTTTTAGATGTGGAGCTCTTCATTCATTGTGCTTATAATAAGAAAACATCACTTAACCTGAATTCTATTATTGTTTTGATAATTTCTTCTTTTCTTTCTCTGTTTTTTTTTTTTTTTTTTTAGCTAGATTTTCATTCTAGAAATCTAGTTCTTCAGATAATAGACTTGATGGATTCGTCCTGTATGGAAAGTAAGATATGAAAAATAAGAGAGAAAAAATGTTTCTCTTTTCTGAGAAATTTTCTTGATTTAATAATCCAGCACCATCACTCATCAATAGACATTTTGTGAGCATTTAACTATGTTTTAAACACTGCTTAGATGCTGAGGATATAGCAGTGAATAGAACTAATAAGAATTCTTGCCTACATGGATCTTACATTCTAATGTAACAAGACAGACAATGAATGAATAATTAAAATATATAGTATGTCAGATACTGATAAGTAGTGGTGAGAAAAACAAAGCAGGGGAGGACCTAGGGCATGCTAGGCGTAGGGAGTGTACTTTTATATAGATGGTCAGAGAGGGCCTCGCTAAAAAGATGATATTGGAGAGAAACAGGAAGGAATGAGCCTTATTGATATTTGGGGGCAAAAGAGACAGCAAGAGTAAAGGCCCTGAGTTTGGAGCATGCCTGGCATGTTGGGGGACCTCAAGGAGGCATGATAAAGCGAATTGAATGACAGCGTGAACTGAGAGAGGTCATGGAGGATGGGCCAGGTCGTGTGGAGCCTGTAGGCTGTTGTAAAGACCTTGGCTTTTACTCTGGGTATAATAAGAAGCTTTTAGGGAGTTATGAATAGTTGAGTGACAGGAGGTATGACTTAACATTTTAAAAACATCCCTCTTGTTATTTACTTAGTGTTGTGAGTAGATTATAGGAGGGTAAGAACAAGCCAAGAGAGAAATGGTGGTCAGAATCTGGATGTATCTTAAAAGTAGAAATTACAAGATTTGCTGAATGATTTATATGGATGACAAAATAAAGGAGTCATGGGGTAATTATGAGAATTTTTATTAGGTCTGTTCACTGCTATATCCTCAGCATCTAAAACAGTGTTTAAAAGCACCTAGAAGAGTAGAATTAACATTTAATGAAATGAGGGAAGACTTGGGGGAGTATATATATATCTATCTATCTGTGTGCTTTACGTTCCTCAGTTTGGGTTCATGTGATATTTTTTATGATTAGATTCAGGTTATGCCTTCCAGGCCAGAATACTACATAATCTGTGGAGTGTTCCTCTCAAGGTGTCACATCCAGAGGCAAATGATGTCCATCTTCGTCTCCTTTGTGACATTAATTTTGATCACCTGGTCAGTGTTATGCATATTAATTTTGAAATGACTTAACTATATATAGGTGGAGCTGTTCACTACATATTGATGATATGAGACTAACATTTAGGGGAGGAGTCCGTGCTGGAAATGTGAATTTGGGGGCCAGCTGCCCATTGGTGTTATTTCAGGCTGTGAACCTGGATGAGGAGTGTGCTTAGGGAAGAGGAGAGATCTGAAGACTGAGTGATGGGCTTTCTAACATTTAGAGATGGGCTCGATGGGGAGCTAGCAAAGGAAACTTAATTTCCAAAAGTGTTTTATTGTTTCTTTAATCGTTTTGCAAAGCTTTGCTCTTGCTTTGTGGATGTGACGTCTCAGATCTCTCCAAGGACAGTAATTAGATTTTTTAAAAGTCTGTGCTGCTCCCTGAATTATCTCCATTTCCTGGATCACTTTTCTGTTTGTCTTGATCTCTTATTGCAAGCGTCCTTCTGATACATGATGCCTGATGGTTTACTCATATTTATTCACGAGGCAGTTGGAAGTTGCTCAGAATCTCCAAGTGCAGGGCATCCCAGAGCCAGTCCGAGTGCCAGAGTATGCGGGGCCCTGCTGTGTGCAGCTGGTGCCCACATGGAACTGCCCCAGCTCTTCCCAGTTCATTTCGTTTCTTTGAAGAACCCTGATTTTTTGTTTTCATCTGGAAGGTAAACCCCGAGGCATTCATATATTTTGGGAAAGAACATATCGATCACTGTCAGTTTGTCCTCTTGTGTCCAGCCCCCCACGTCATCCTCATGTCTTCTGTTGAACCTGACATTTCTGAGGATGGAGCATCTTCGAGGTTCTGCAGGGTGCATGATTCCTTGCTGCCCTCTGTGCACTGTCTGCCATCAGGCCGCCTCTATAGAGCTTAGTCAGTTACCGGTCCTCCATTGGCTTTTGACACTTCTGAAATTTTAGTTTCTTTTCTATTCCCTTTTTTCTGTATGGGTTTATAACATCACACCCCTCTCCACCAATCCACTGTCATTTTAGTGGGGCTTTAGAAAGTAGAGTTTCTAGATGCATGTTCTCAGAAGGCGAAATGAGAGGAAAAGTGACACTGCTTCTGTATTTTGAATTGTTTTTTGGTTCGCCATATTCGCAGAGAGTAAATATAAAAATTAAGCTTTCTCTGATCATCTTTCAATATGAATGCAAGGTAATTTTTAACTTCTTGCTCCTTTGATGTAAGTAGAATATAGCATGTTAGGTTAAAGATGGAGAAACTGAGGCAGTGAGAATTTTGATGTTAGCCTCTAACAGATCAGTGGTTACCTGGGGTTAGAGTGAGATCAGGAAAAATGCAAAGGAACTTTTTTATTTTTTCATTTTTGCTGCAGGAGAATTGATCATGTTGCTTTTAGTAATGTAGACATGTCACAGTCTTTTAAGCGCAGGGTTTTATTGTGTACAGAAAGGTTGGTTATAACGACTTGCCCCTCCAGCAGTGCTGTGACACTTAATGCTTGGAAGGGGCTTCAAGACACAGGAATGAAAAGTGCAGGTGTTACTTGCTTAGAATAATTACCTTATAGATGTCAGCTTAAAAGATTTTTTTAAAAATAATACCCATCTCTGTACTCAGAAACAGTTTCATTAAAATGATGATGACTTCCATTTATTCACTTGATTTTGGGGGTGCATTAGTGTAAAGAACAAGGAAATTCAACTTTCGAGATGTTATTATAAGGTTAAAAATCAACCACCACAAATAATGTTGAGTGGTATTGGAATAGAGAAAGAGTAGAAATTTATAATCATGGTTTTCTGTTGGAATTGATGTTTTTTCTTACTGACCAGTGAGTACTTTTTTAAACTGAGAATAATGCTGCAAACTGTTTTTTTCTGGTTTCTTTTATTTGTAGAGTTAGAAAGGATTTCACACTTTACCGAATACTAGGGGAGACTATTACACAGTTTGTGGCAAGGCTGTTATAACCAGTTAGAATCTGAGTTATTTGCTTTATTTTTAGAAAGAAACAGGATTTGCTCTTAAAATTTTATTTTAGGTATGTGTTTAATTTGTAAAATCTTTTCTAAAGGCTTAAATGTCATCCAGATAGGATATAATACAACAGTAAGGATTATATTCCATGACAATTTAACAGTATTACATGAATGCCATGTAATTTATTCCTGATTTCTTTTTATCTTTTAGAGTTATAGATAGTAGTATGAAAAACTTCAAAGCATTTTTTCGGTGGCTTTATGTGGGTAAGTTAAGTGAATGAAGCATTCATTTTAATATATTTTTTTAATTGTGAAGCATCAATTTAGAATATTTCATTTACTCTAGTAAACTTTCAAATACTTATGAGAGAGAGCGAATAGTGTAAACGAACCCCTCCTGCTCTCCAGCTAGTTCAGCAGTTTTTTACTGCGTGGCCGGTCTTCTCTACCCTACCCATCCCCACCTCCCCACAGGTGTAACCTGTAGCATTGGTTGTCTCTCTCACTCACTGATAATCTTTTTTTACCTTGTGATGTCTCCTTAGGTTAAAATAGCATTTTTGAATCCCTGATATGTATTAGATACTGCTAGGTGTTAGATTAAAACAAATAATAATAGTAAAAATAAGACACAGCCTCTGCTTTGAATAGCTTATTTTCTGTTTTATACTTTGGTCTTCTGTCTCTAGATCTATCCTGTCTATTATGGAAGCCACTAACCACATGCGGCTATTTAAATTAGTTGAAATGTTATAAAGTTATATATTCATATCCTCAGTCGTTCCAGCCACATTAGAAGGACTCAATAGTCACATGTGGTTAGTGGCTACGGTGTTGTACAGCACAGGCTAGGACATTTCGTTTCCATTATCACTCCTGTTGAACAGTGATGCCCCTAGCTAATTGAATGCAGACCACTTGTGGCCTTTTTCGGTATCTTCAGAGAATCTTTGCATTTGTAGGTAGTTAACATATGTTTATCAACTTGATATTCAATGTTAAATACTGTGCAGTATATGCATATTTTATTTAGGTCTGTTTGAACTGTCATTTTAATGACCTCTAAATATCTTTGAAATAATCCAATATACATTTCCCTCCAACATATGCTAAATTTAATTATAAATGGAATTTATCCCATATTTGTTAAAATTCCAAAGGGTAAAATAGAAAATAAATTACCTGAATTGTGCTAGCATCCTTTAAACAAATGCCCAGATCTTTAATTTGGATATTTTAAAAACAGACTTTATATTGGTTAGCTTAACATAATTGCTTTTGATAAAATAATGAATGTGATCTGTAGATGTTGATATTTCTAATTCTTAGATTTTTCTCAGAACTGTACCAGCACAAGCCAGGATGGGGAGCCAGAGTGTTTATCAGGCCAGCCTGTTTAATTGATCAGAATTGTTAATTAGAATAAATTACAGTATCAAAACTGAACGAAACCTTAGAAATAATTTTCTTTTACAGAAGTAGTAGTTTGGTTTTACTTATTTGAGTAATTTAGATAGTTTATATTCTTATTGCATGTCCTAACTGTAATAAGAAGCCAGATTAGAAGAGAAATGAATTGCTGCTCAGTCC
Source organism: Pteropus alecto (assembly GCF_000325575.1). Classification (NCBI taxonomy): domain Eukaryota; kingdom Metazoa; phylum Chordata; class Mammalia; order Chiroptera; family Pteropodidae; genus Pteropus; species Pteropus alecto. The sequence goes on along the minus strand of NW_006441953.1, from coordinate 18,423,480 downwards.
TTATTATTGGAGCAGGACAGTATAGAAAGCTCCAGTGCTGGATTAGGGACTGCAGACCTAACTGTAGTCTGGCTCTGCCACTAGTTAGCCCTGTAGCCTTGGTTTGCTCTTTTGTAAAATGCCATCTCCGTAAAGACAGGAACTTCTTTTTATACTCCTGTATCTCTAGCGCCTATAGTGCACTCAGTTTTTGGGTGGATAAATGAATGAATGGAACTAGCTTATGTCTGGTTTTTCTGATAATTTAGAAGTTTGAAGTAATTAAAAATGGTTTCTGAAATAATCTATATTTGCGAAGCAAGTCCAACATGCTTTCTCATGACCTAACACAAGGAATGTGTTCAAACACTATGCAGAAGCGTATGCAGTGTGCTTCATGACTTGGGTGGGTGTAACACAGAAACACATTGTAGGTGAAGACAACCCTGTGGAGGGACAAGAGTCAACCACAGACACTAGGTTAAAGACAGTGTGTAAATTTGTATGTGAGTGCATTTATACATGCATAAGTCTTAGTGTAAGTATCTTATGTGGTGAAAAAGCCCAAGGGAACGAAACACATCCGTTTATGGTATTCTAAGGCTTTCGGAGGAAAGCATCGCTTGTAGATTTTAAAAGAGGAATCTTTGTACACGAAGCCTTAATAGTCTTAGCACAAGGCGGCAGTTAGATTTGTTAGTCTGGAGTAGCAATGGGTTGAGTTGAAGGAGAAAGTGAAAAATAATAGTTTAGGATGGTTAATTCAACCTTTTTGAACTCGAAAATATAAATCAAATTTAAATTCTTCACCTTTTGTGTTTAGAAGAAAATAACTTTTCCTAAGAGAAAGGAAGCTGTTGACAATTGAAAATTTTGTCCAGTGAAACACATTGGTCATGAGAAAGTATCTATAATTAAAATTATGTTTTCTTTAGAAATGGTTTTTAAATTTATATTTCCAGCAATGTTGAGAATGACAGAAGACCACGTACTTCCTGAGCTGAATAAGGTACTATATAGCAGTATGTTTTTCTCACGTGTTAGGTATGCCCTGCCTGAGCTCAGCCTTGTTGGTCACCTGGGCCTTCTTATTCAGTTATTAGTTAACAGGGTGTCAGACTGCAGACACGAGACAAATTTTAGTAAGCCTTTTATTTTTAAAAGAAATTTACACGTTATATATATATATATCTTTTAATCTCAGAATACCTTTATGATGGCTGTTAAATTTATAATTTTCATGTTTGTATATGATTTTATAATCTATGTAACATAGAGTGTTTGTATTCCTTGTTTTAATGTCCTTAGATCTTAAGTGCATTATTTTCTTTGCAAACGTAGTGCTTAGATATTCGTGCCTATGTTGATATTTGGTAAGCGCAGTTACTTTCTGACTATATGGATTGTGACAAGCTGCAGTGCAATCTCCTTCCAGGAAGATCTTTAAGAATAGGGCAAAATTCCCACTTGATTCCTGCAGCTTAGTCATCCTCACCCCTGCCCAAACTGTCTGATTCAGGTAGTTTTTATAAGCAAGCATTAAAATAAGCCTCGGTAAATGACTAAGGAATGACAGCTCTTAACACGAAGCAGATTTTCTGTGCTATGGGTGACTGTCCTTGCAAACTAGGAAAGTTCACCCATAGCTATTTCTCTAGCATTACTCTTACCTTTATTATTATGTTAATATTTGGGAGGGACCTAAATGTTTACTTTTTTGAGGGCTGAAGAACTAGGATAGGGTGAGAGAAGGGTCATTGCAAGAAGCAGAGGCCAGCACTGAAGCAAGCAACAGGTGATTTGCAGCCCTAAAGTCAGGTCGAGGTTATTTATCTGGGCTAACAGTCCCCTCCACTCCCAAAGGAGGGACCCTGCACACCTCAGCTTAGCACAGGCATAAAATAATAAACAGTGTTAGGCCGGAAGGAGTTCTGTAGCGTTTGGATTGGCTGGTTGGAACATAAGTTTAAGTGTTTAATTACATGCTTCTCAGAACCCCAGAATTTCCTCCTATTTTCAGAGTTAAATAATCATCTGGATTTTATTGATATTTCTTAGAAGGAACTTTGCTTCTTTGTTCTGTGGCTTTTAGTCTATAGTAAAAAAAAAAAAAGATCACATTTATTACATAGTATTTCTTTTATTAGGAAGCTTTCTTTTGATTTGATTTCTTTTTATTTCTTTTTGGTTTTGATAGATGACTCAAAAAGATATCACATTTGTTGCTGAATTTCTTACTGAACATTTCAATGAGGTAGGAAATTGGTATTTTCTGTGATGCTGTTTTTTCTTAATTGCAATAAATCTGTGTAATGGTAAGAAGTAATCAAATTTAATCCAATTCAAATGAAGTTTCTAGCAGTTCAGCTTTTTAAACTATTGAACTAATTAATGGCAGTTCTTATTTATTAAACATAAAGCCTTTAAATTGAACTTTTGTTTGTATGTGTGTCTTACAGCCCATGAAAGAAAGAGTAACTGCCACTTACAACTCTCTTAAAAAAATAAAGTTTTTGGTTTAAATATAAGATATTTTTTTCTATTGTGAGTTGACTTAACAATGAAGCTATATTTGTTCTTTCTAGGCTCCAGACCTTTATAATCGAAAAGGAAAATACTTCAATGTTGAAAAAGTTGGTCAGGTATGGGTTTTGGATTGAATTAAGTTATTAATTTTAACTAATTTAAATACACTAGCAATGTTAGTCTTTATTGTCCAAAGGTTACAGAAAGTAATGTAATACCATATATAATAGCCCTACCATTTTCAGGAAATAACCATAGAGTAGCAGTTTTTAAACTTTCTGGTCTTGGAACTCTTTTGCATTCTTAAAATTATTGAGGACTCTGAAGAGCTTTTACGTGGGTCATATCTATTAATGCTAGGTATTATTAGGTATTAGACATTAAACAGAATAAAAAATTATTTCTAAATTTATTTTAAAAAATAACCATTGAAAAAGACAATTATCATTACATGTTAATATAAACATTTTTAATAAAAAATAACTCACAAAACAGTGAAGAGTGGCATTTTTTAATATTTTTGCAAATCTCTTTAATGTCTGGCTTAATGGAAGACAGCTAGATTCTCATATCTGCTTTTGTATTCAATCTGCTAATCTGTCGTGATATGTTGTTTTGGTTAAAGTATATAAATAAAATGGCTTCATATAGATATGTAATTGGAAAGGGGAGAAGTATTTGAATAGCTTTTTTAGATAATTGGATGTTACTTGATACTGTATCAAATCCTGACAGGTGATAGAGGTTAGCTTCAATGTGGAATCTAAATTGCATCAGTGGACTTTTCATACTCTGATACATTAAAATCCATTCATCTGCCTTGAACTTTGAATGGGTCTTTTACCCATGCATGATTTTGTAACATCATGTCTTGGCCATTGAAGAATATTGATTCACTGAGTTATGCAGATCTCCCATATGCTGACACCTTTCTTCATATAGTATCCAAAAGTCAGGTTTTATTAATGTCACTGATTTCATCAAGACAGTCTTTGAGTACTGTGAAGCTGTCGCGCACACAGTGGCAAATACACGTTTTCCAAAATTTTAATTTTTGCATGAATGTTTGAGTTTTATCATTGGCAACAGATACTATCAGTTGGTTTACTTAAAATGACAGGCTCATTTTATTTATTTTCAAGAAAATATCTGCCAAATACTCAAGAATGGATAATCATAGTTTTCCTGCCAGTCATTCTTTCAAGTAAAAGTGGAATTCCATTAACAGCAAAAAGTGCCTGGCTTAAGTCACAGCTACGTTTTTATAAATGCTTCTCCCCACGTTAATCATTATGCTTTGGTATGCAGCAAAAGTGCTTTATGTATACTTTCAGTTCCTTCACACAGAATATTAAAAAGATTTGTACTCAAAGGTTGAGATTTAATAAAATTAATTATTTTAATTGCTTCATTAGTGTTTAGTGAAATTGTGTGTGGCAAAGAAGACTACAGTGACTTGCTGGTAGGGTTTGGTGCCACTGCCTTGGCTCTTGGTGACGATACCAGCAGATTTTCCCACCTCTACTTTTTTTTGACCTTCAGTGTAAATGTCATTACAGTGAAAGGAGCAAATTACATCTTGATAATATTATGAAAATGGTATTGACCTTGTGAGTCCCTGAAAGCATCTTGGGGACTCCACACTTTGAGAGCTATGCCTGTAGAGTACATTGACAGTTGACACTTCAAATTGATTTGTAAAGTTACGTATATAAGCTTAAAGTGTGCTTCATGAAAATGGAACACAAAATTTAAACTCAATTTATGATCTCTACACCTACAGCATTCTAATCTTTTAGTAGTTAGCAGTTTGTTTAGTTGCTTGGCATTTAACAAACTTCGGTCTCCTCACTCAGAATAATAGCAATGCACTTTTCAAGAGGACTTGGTAGTAAAACTAACTTATTAAATAGAATAATGTTAAATATAAATTTTTGAAGCTTCCTCTTTGGTTTCTTACATTTAAATCTTTAATTCTATATTTCTAGTACTTGAAAGATGAAGATGATGATCTTGTGTCACCCCCCAACACAGAAGGAAATCAGTGGTATGACTTCCTTCAGAATAGCAGCCACCTTAAAGGTATTTCATGAACCAAGTAGAGTTTGGCCCTGTTCATATTTATTTGAGACCAGTATATCAGCTGACAGTTTTGCTGAATACTTGCTGAGTACTTCTGAATTCTTTAGAGTTATGTTTTGTGTCCATTTCATTTGATTCTAAAGAAACAGCAAAATAACAAATAATATATGACATAACCATTATCAAAAACACTCTGATATTAACTGTGATATAGTAAGATTGCTTATTCTTAAGTATTGTCTGTTTTACACTCTATAAAAAAAATAAGATATTGGGTAGAAAACTATAGAGCCTACTAAAGAAGTCTGTTTCGCCAGGGCTAGTCTCTTAACTCCTAAAAGTAAAATGATGCATCACTGTATTCTGAGGCCGAAGCTTTTTGGTTTACTTGTTATACCTTTCATTCTCTGGGATCATAAAATGTCGATATGGTAAAACTTTAGCATTATTAGGGATGCAACACAAAATAGCAACCATTAAATGTCAGAATTTCACTAAATGAAAATATTTTTTAAGTTAGCATTTCTTTGCTATCTCAAAGAGTAATCTGACCACAGTTTAGTTTCTTAGATCTTTAGGGTAATAGCCACATACACGTTATTACCTCCTTTAATTCATGCAACAGCCTGTGGGGTAGGTACTTGTTATCCTCATTTTACTAATGAGGAAACAAAGTTAAAAAAGGTCCAAGATCACACAAGCTAGGAAGCGAGGGAGCTAAGATCCTCTTAACTACAGAACCTCAGTTTGTAGCTGGACTCAATAGTAATCTCTGCCTCTTATCTGGTTGGTGTTTATCTGGAGGGAGGGAGGAAGGAAGGGACAGAAGAGGATGAGAATTCTCTGAGGCCCAGAACTTTGCTTATTGCTCTTTTGTTTTAACCCTAGAAGTCCAGGGCAGGACACATTTTGTATTACTTGAGAGTCAAGATCACTAGAGAAATATAGCAATGTACGTTAGCTATTGCATGGAGGGAGAATAGAGGTATAGCTGACTCATTTGCTGTACTTAATCAGGATGCCCAAGGAATAAGGGATGGTACCAGAGAAGGGCCGATAGTGTGCCAGGAGTGGTGGCACCTGGACTGTATTGGGCTATTATTGATCTGGGAACTTTGTTGCTCTAAAAATAGGTCCCACCCATCTTCTGTGGCTGAATAGAAAGGCTTAATTTTAGCTACAGTCCTCATCCTTAACACAGATACACCAGACTAACTCCATCTCTTACGTGCTTGCTGTTTGAGTTGTGAGTTTCAGCAAGCTCAGTAATCTCCCAGTTTCTAAGTCTAGTATTAATAACAACTATCATTATGGAACTATCAGGAAAACTAATGAAACTTCTTTCTAACACATTGCAGAAATCAGGTGCTAAATGCTTAGTGTATATATTTTGTTAGGGCACATGAAAGAGTCAGTGTTATATACTGGGTCCAAGTTGGTGCTCCGGAAACTGGATTGCTTGGGTTGGAATCTCGCTCTGCTACTTCCTAGGAGTGTGGCTGAGGGCGAGTTGCCTAACCTCTCTGTGCCCCAGTTTTCTCATATGAAAATGAAGATGATGATGGGGCCGCCCTCAAGAAGCTGTTGTGGAGATTCAGAATGGATCTATAAAAAGCATTTAGCGTAGTGCCTGGCACATAGCACATAAATAGTCACTGTATTAGCATCTGAGATGTTTTTCCTCAAAACACTTCTGACACCAAAATGTGAGGTTTTTTCCTCATAAGACCAGTTCTGACACCAATTGTGTCCTACTGTTTAATTCGGACACTCTCTACTGTTAGCACCAGACTCCACAGGTTTAAAGGCTTCATCCCACAACAATGCACCCACTTCAGACTTTAGTTGCAAGTATTGGGGTCCCTAGGTTACCTACATTTCTGTCCCACTTGACTACAAAGTTGGGGATTCTCACAATTTCCCGCCACCTTCAGGTTTGATAATTGGCTAAAATGGCTCATAAAACTTAGAAAAACACTACACATGTATTTACCAGTTTATTATAAAGGATACACGTAAGGAATAGCCAAGTGGAAATGGTGCATAGGATGAGGTGTGGGGGAGGGGCGCAGAGCCACCTCCAAGTGCATCATCCTCCCAGAACCTGATGTAGTCACTCACTCCCCAGAGTTCCTCCGAGCTCTCTTGTTTAACAACAGGTTTTATGGAGTTTTCATTTTGTAGACATGATTGTTTAAGTCATTGACTGTTGGTGATTGAATTCAACTCCCGCTTCTCTCCTTTCCCCTCCCTGGGTATTGGGGGGTGGGTCTGAAGGTTCCAAGCTTCTAATCAAGACTTGGCCTTTATGGCGACCAGCTCCCATCTTGAAGCTATCAGGGGACTGGCAAGAGTCACTTCATTAAACAAAAGATGTTACTATTACCTTTATCAGTCAGGAAATTCCAGATGTTCTAGGAGCTCTGTGCTGGGACAAAGACAAAATATTTTTCTATGATACCACAGCATCTGTCACCTTTTAGGAGCTTAAAATGTTAACATGCTTACAATTCTTTTTATCTAGCTTAGCTGGGACATGGGATGCTATAAGTGAGGAAGGCCTACAGGGCACTGTGGAAGAGGATGGCCTTGGGCATTGAACTTGGGTTTGATTCATAGGTCTAGATACTCAGTCATTTCACAGTGGGCAGTTGCCCAAACCTAAGCCTCCCTCTTTTTTTTAACCTATAAAATGGAGTATATGATGCTTACTTTGTACAGTAAGCAGTGAAAATAACAGATATGAAAAGAACCTAGTATACTTGGTGTCAGTAAATACTTCATTATGTATTACTTTCTACAGATAAAAGCCTTTTTAAAAGTAAAGAGCTTATTTTCATAGCACTAGTTTCTTGTGTCCTGTTTTTGTTTTTAGCATACTCTTCTGAAACAATATTGGGTTGTTGTCACTCCATTGTGGCAAAAAATAAAGAATGAACTTTGTTTTATTATATGTCTTATGGTTCTCAAATCATCCCTTTCTTCTTAGAGCCAAAAGAAGCATACTGTTGGATTTTGGTAGGAAAAAATAGCATATAGAATAATATGCTGCTGGAACTCAACTTATAGTGAGTGCGGTGGTTTTTAGCAGGCTGGCAGCAGGGGATGATGAAATGCAGACAGTCATGGTGATTTTTAGTGAGGTTGTATGAAGGTGTAATGAAGTAGCCAGGAAGAATTCCACCATCAGAAAAGCCCTGTGGGCTGGCTCTAATAGTAGAATATTTTCTCCCAGTCATCTGGTTTACTATAGCTTTTTGTTTGTTTGTTTCAAACCAGAAAGTCCTTTGCTGTTTCCTTATTATCCTCGAAAATCATTGCATTTTGTGAAAAGGAGGATGGAGAACATTATTGATCAATGTTTGCAAAAGCCAGCAGTAAGTTTGAAATAAATGCATGTCTTTGTTTAGGAGCAAGAATATCTACAATATGTGGCTCGTTTATGTGAATGATCATAGTCGTTAAGATGAACCATATGAAAATGCTGGTATTCAAATGTTTTTAATTAAAAAAATTGGCAGTTTATTCATGTGGATCCCCCTAATATTTCCTCTTATTGTTAGTTCCTTATATAAATTAAAAATAAAAAGATTATTGGAAGTGTTGGCATCTTTAGAATTTGTTCCCAGAACAAACTTGCTATAAATGGTCTTAGTTACAGAGCTGATATGTCTCTTATTTACTATCAATGGATGGATAATTGACGCAATGATTTTAGAAGTGGTTCTTCAGCCTGCTGTGTGCTTATCTCCAAGGTCCTTTACAGCTCAATTTTCTCTTTTCCTTGCTGTTATGATTGTCATTAAAGTTTCTTGTGTGAAAGATTTGGTGATGTACTTGATATTTTTTACTAGACTTGACCAGTGATGATCAGTCACTTTCTGTAGAGTATTTATCTGTGTGTATGTAAATGCTCTAATAATATCTTTAATCTTATTTAGGATGTAATTGGAAAATCGATGAATCAAGCAATCTGTATTCCATTATATAGAGATGCTAGAAGGTAATTGTTTTTACCTTTTGGGTGGTAAAATTCGACAGCCAATTTAAATTTTTCTTAATTTTTTTCCTTTTGTTTTAGTCAAGACTCTACACGTAGATTGTTCAAATTTCCTTTTCTGTAAGTGTGAGTTTTTTCCTTTCATGTGAACAATACAATTTTGTTCTCTGCATTGGTAGTTGAATATCATGTTTTGACACTAAGTTATTTTTCCTTAGGTGGAATAATAAAACTTCAAATCTGCACTATCTTCTTTTTACTATTTTGGAAGATTCACTTTATAAAATGTGCATCTTAAGGAGACATACTGATATTTCCCAGTAAGTATTAATCTGAAGTTCGAATCAGAAGGGTTAAGATTTTATTATTTTTAATCATAAAATGTACAGCCTTGTCGACATTTCAGGTTTTATTTAAGCTACCTTATGACTTTAGGCTTCTCACTGAACCGTTCTTAGTGTTAATTTTCACATCATTAAGATGATAGTGCCAAATTAGGAAGCTATATGATCCCTTCTAATTATAGATTATCTAATTTTGTATTGATATATAGCAATTACATGTAGGACTGTTTTAGGGTTAGGAAAAATATCAGCGGAACACTGGGTTACATATCATGAACTTGTAGAAGTCTAAAATTGAATTCTGGGTTCCTTATAGAAAGGATTTTTACCTCAGTTAAGTATGGGTTTCATTAAACAAGAGGCCTCACCTATAGAGACTTCTTTTGAGACTCCAAGTAAAAGTTCTGTAAGGCAAATCCTTTTCAGAATGTTATTAGCAAGGGTCCCCAACCCCTGAGCCGCGGACCGGTGTCGGTCTGTGGCCCGTTAGGAACCAGGCTGCATAGCATGGAGTTGAGCAGCAGTCTAGTGAGCGAAGCTGCATCTGTATTTGCAGCCGGTCGCCAGCGCTAGCATCACCGTCTCAGCTCCACCTCAGATCATCAGGCGTTAGATTCTCGTAGGAGCACTGGTTCCTGGTGCCAAAAAGGTTGGGGACTGCTGCCATTAGTATCTTAAGTGGTTTTAATATGAATTTCAAGGACATTTTTTGAGACCAAGATATAGCCAAAGAAAAATGAATTGGTTGTTCCAGATGTCCTTAATTTTATAAGGTATCTAGTACTTTGGTAAGTATAAGATTTTAAACCAGGTTGTAATTTTGATATTAGGTTTGTCTGTCTGTGTGTTTAAACTGGTTGTTAGTATTCATTCTCGAGTGAATACAGTGGCGCTCTGGTCTGGAATATGGTGTTTAGGTAAATGTGCTGCCACTGACAATCATGTTCTTTCAAGCATTTAGATTATTGCTGTCCAGATTGTTCCACAGTCTCTTTTCCCCCTTCTTTCTTCAAGATCTGTAAGTAATGGACTAATTGCTATTAAGTTTGGGAGCTTCACATATGCCACGACTGAGAAAGTGAGAAGAAGGTAAATCTTGAATTTTGTTTGGATGATATACACACACATATGATACGTATATATGTTTAATAGATGCAAATTATAGGAGTATGGTTAGGTTCAATTACAGTGATGATATACCTAGAAAGCCTTCCTCACTTGCAACATAGTGGGCAAGATTGGTCATATATACGTTTTATACTTAGATAATT
>NW_006441953.1:18393023-18413257 GCF_000325575.1 Pteropus alecto | reverse complement strand
CGATCTTCTATTATTAATACTTCCGAGCTCCCTGTCTGTTAAAAAGAAAGGAATGTGGTTTCAGAGGCAGATGACTGAGGTTCTTGGTACGACCAACAGAAATGTCAGGTGGTATTATTCTTAGTGTGGTGGGATTGTCTTAGGGTAGAAAAGGGAAACAGTACCGAAGTCAGCTCTGAGGCTTTGCAGAGAAAAGAACTGACTAACCACAGGCTCATCTTTTTCTCACTCTTTTTCTTTGCTTAAGAGTATTTTATGATAAGGTCTTTGAAGCTGTTATGTCTTCATATGTAAATCTTATTTTTACTTTTCAGTCTGGTTAACTCAAAATACATATACATGGAATCTCCATGGGCTTTAAGGCCTGACTTGATGTCATGAGTGTTCTGAAACTGAACCAGCCTCACAGATTTCTCTTTTTTTTATGATAACCTATTCTTAGGGCTTAGTGATATTTGTGAATAGTCAGTACAACAGGTAACTGATTTTAGTGCAAACTAAGGATATATTTTAAATGTTATTGAGTAGAATGTCACTTGATTTTTTATTATAAAGTTTTCTACTTGGTAACAAGTATAATGTTATGCTTACAATGTTTTCTCAATAACAGTCATCTTTGATATAACAAAACATTTCTATTCTAGCACCTACAGTTGCTTAGATGCACAGTTTTATGATGATGAAACTGTAACGGTAGTTCTTAAAGACACTGTAGGACGTGAAGGAAGAGATAGACTATTGGTCCAGCTGCCATTGTCTTTAGTATATAACTGTGAAGATTCTGCAGATTATCAGTTCACTGGGACTTACTCGACAAGGTAACTAACTCATTAGTAAGATCGACATTCTGCCATCACAGATAAATGTTTTTTAATGTATATTGTATATTCTAGTTCTTTAGGTATGCTAAATAATGATTAATAGGGATAATCATAAAGTCAGCAGCAGAAATACTCATTTTTTCATTAAAATAATGCTGTCTTCAATAGCTCTTTGGTCCCTTTGCTTTACTAGTAAATCAAGAATTATTTGCTAGAACAGAGTTGGGAATTATTTGGAGGAAGGAGTGCGAATTACGTTAATTTTTTTCAGGAGTAGCATTAACCCCAGTTTATCGTAGAATTAATTATTTTAATTGCCTTTAGTGTTTTCCTTCCAGAATTAGGACCTTAGTAGCCATGTGGAGGGTACATGGCCATTTCCAAGAGATGGCTTTAGTTGACTGAGATTTAAGTAAGCAAATTTTTTTTTGAATTTAAAAATGTGTCCATTTGTTTTCCTTGAAAGGGAATCAAAAACCTTATTAAGATGATATTCTGCCTATTCGGAATTGCAGTATTTTTGTAGAATACAATATCCAGCTTTTTTATACCATGGCCGGTAGAATTATAACGGAAATGGGAATATTGTTGGAATCAAACCCATGGTTGACCCTGATACCACCCCTGGTAAACCAGGGAAGCGATCCCCTTTACACTTGTGGGTTGTTTTACCCTCTCTAGGCTGGATGAGCAGTGTGCTGCTATTCCCACACGTACCATGCATTTCGAGAAGCATTGGAGATTACTGGAAAGTATGAAAGCACAGTATGTTGCTGGGAATGGCTTTCGAAAAGTGTCCTGTGTGGTAAGTATTTACAAATTGTTTACGGATTAAGAGTAACAGGGAAGTGACTTTGGATCTACAAGGTCCTTTCAGTGCAAACATTTTGTGATATGTCGCTTTTATTGGTTATGAGCTTGTTAGTCACCCTACCTATTTAATTCTCTTGTTCCGAGAAAGGTTACTAAGCCTTTATTAACAGTTCTCGATTTTAAGTATGATATTGTTACTGTTGTATGTGGAGAGCCTTTCATGCAAAATGAAAGCCGAGTGTAGTGATTTTGTTGTAAATTGATGGGAAAATAATTTTTCTATAAAACCGTTCTTTATTCTAACTTCTGATTTCTAATCCTTATTTATGATATATAAGTTAAGCCATTAATTTAAAAATCTTTTATTTGTCTTTTCTTTAGTTAAGCTCAAATCTCCGTCATGTGAGAGTATTTGAAATGGACATAGATGATGAATGGGAGCTGGACGAGTCTTCAGATGAAGAGGAGGAGGGCAGTAATAAGCCTGTAAAAATAAAGGAAGAGGTGTTGTCCGAGTCAGAGGCGGAGAACCAACCAGCTGGTGCTGCTTTAGCTCCAGAGATAGTCATTAAGGTGGAAAAACTTGACCCTGAGTTAGACTCGTAATCTAGCTTGCCATTGTTTCATATGTTCTCATTATGTCAGAAAAGACATAGGAGATGGGCTAAGATGTCTTGAACCACTTTTAATTTTCTTTGTATAACAAAGAAATAAATAGTAAATTTTATTTTTTCTTACTCTGTTTCATATTCTCTTAGTTATTTTGATAGACTTTCTTTTTGCTGAAATTTCTTTTTATTACTATGTGCAGAACTAGTGTTTTAAAAAAACAAATTGAATGTGAAGAAAAGGTTCGGTCTTTTCTGGCAAAAGGTATCAGGAATCATTCCTATATTAGCAAGAAATTACATCGAAATAGTCATTCATTTTAAATGTAGACATTTGTTCCTATTTTTCCATGTTCCCCTTCTAGTTTACTTTAGGTCTGTCCAGAAGGCTTTCAGAATTGTTCTCAAATTCTATTGAATTTCTATATTGCTACATAACCAAAGATGGATACTGTGTTAATGATCTAAATAGCAAAAACATTGCTTGACACCTACTTGATTATCTTTTCTTGTGCTGTATTTGAGCTATGAATTTTTGAGTCAGCAGTATTTAGAAGTGTCTTTTTCCTCTGCTTAGAATTGCTGAAGGATATATGGTGGCTGTCTGTGTGGTTGACTCCTTGGGAACATGAGAAATGGGATCAACTAAACATAATTCAGCATTAGTGCAGACAGGCCACTCTTGATTTCCTAATGCTCATTCCTAAAGTGGACTGGTATTCTCATGTGGCTTTTAAAGAGTTTCCATTATATATGAATTCTAATACCAGTTCACTGATAAATGAAAGAATCAATTTTAAAGCTTTGAGTACCTTTGGGCAGGAAGATATACTATAACCAGGTAAGTGGGTAAATGCAGGAGTGCTGTCATTTGTCCGTTTCATTGATAGGTAGCTGTTACACTTGGATTTTAGGTTTATCATTTTTTATATACTCCAGGTGCCTCAGTTGGTCTTATCTTTATTGGTTCTGAAAAGAAAATTGGAGTTTAGAGCTATGATCTGCAGGAGACAGACTGTGCTAGCCTGTAGCCTTGCACATAACAGGCCTTAAAACACAATTAATATGTAATTTACATAAATGTTTATTGCTGGTTGGTCAGTGTTCATGGCATAGGGCAAAATGTCTTAAATTAGCTTTAGTGAGTGAGAAATGTGAGCTGTTAGATGACATGGAGAAATTATAAGTTGTAGGTATGTGGAGTATTTTAGAATGAATGAATTGCACAAATTTACCATGTAACATTTAAGTAACTTTGATTGATTTGGGGGACAGATAATTATAGCTTGTTCTTGGAATGAATTATGATTTCACAATAATCAACCAGTTCTTTATTAGACAGTAATATGTTCTATGTGACTTCATTAAATTTATAAAGATTTATTGATATGTGCACATTTGCTGTCTGTGCTTCCAGCATAGGGGTAAATCATAGCTAAGACTTCAGTCTCTGCCTTTTTCCTGAACCAGGGATCAGAAATAGTTCTATCGATGTACCTAGCTTTCCCTTAACATTGAGTTAAGTTAGTAATGTGAATCAGTCCTATTATAAGAGGATAGTTTTTTTACTAATGCTTTTAATGTATATGATATATCAAATATTTAGGAACTGGATTTATATTATATCAAAGTAAAAAGGTTTAAACTTACTTGAATCTCTTTTTAAGTTTTAATAAGTATAGAGCAAATAATTTTATCATTGCATTCTTAGATATATGCTATAATTTCTATACTGTTAAAAACTTTGCTTTTAATAGTTAGAACCAATTCGAGTATCCTAGACTATATTTAATCATCTTAGCAGATGCTGGGTTTGCGTTTCTAATTTAGCAAACAAAAAAGTGAAGAGTGGGATTATGGAGGACCCTGGGCAGTGGAGCTCCCCAGTTGATGGGTCTGGGCCCTGACCTTCATACATTGGGGATGAGTGAGTACCTGTCTCAGAGTTTGAGGAATAAACGGAGGGGTATTTGTAGGGCCTTGTGGTTGGCGTATGTGAGACACCTGATAAAGATTAGCATTTCTTATTATAATATTTTGTACTGCTCTTTTCCAGGATAAATTGTGATGTTTTAGAAATTTAAATAGCCTTTTTTTTTTTTTTGCCAGACTTAATAAGACTATGACAATAATAGTCTTTCTGATTCTCTGGCTTCCTAGTTTTTCTCATTTTGTTCTTGATTTTCTTCCAAAATAAAAATTTACACTCAGCAAAATGCTAAAACATTCTATCTTCTTTAGTCAGAGCATTTAAATATAAATGTGAAGAAAGTATTATGGGATAGCCTTGAGTTTATAATGCCATAACAGAGGGAGTCTGTATATATCCATGTTAATCTAAATATTTTCCCATTCTCAGGGAAGTCAGCAGGCAGACATGGACTTATTTCTGGAGGATGCTATACTGGAATCATGGCTTGCATGATTTCATCAGGGGCCAGTTTCTCTGGCACCTCTTGAAGTTGTGACTATTAGCTATAGACTGTTTGCATTGTTAGAAGCTACATTTGATTGTCCAGCATATCGTTTTAGTTCTTATTGAGCAGAGGGAGACAGTACTTAGGATTCCACTAAGTCAGGTTTGCAAAAACCATATAATGTGAGAGCAAGGAGTATATTAGAGAAGAAAATAGTATTTGGACTCTTATGAGAAATATTAGGTTCAGAAATTATCAATTATTAAAAGGTTCTAAGAAATGAATTGTTAATATGGTAGGTAATCGATGTTTTTCACTTCCTGAGTGAACTAGAATAAGATTTCCTGTGAAGCGCACGTCGCCACAGCACTGGGCCAGTGATTAAAAATGCAGATTTGTGGGTGCCACCTGAGCCCACTCATCAGAATGTGTATGTGGAGCCTGACGTGCTCACTTGATCTTGTGCCCACTAAGATCCATTATTTTCTATGGATGCTATTTTTTAGTAATTAGATGTTTATCATTTTTATTTGTGAAGAAGTTAAAAGCTGCTCCTTTAGATGCATTGAAAATTGATGTATTTTTTTCTTTAAAAATGACCCTAACTGGTGGTTAATTTCACATGCAAGATGCTTGCATTTATGTAAAATCTGTATAAATGGGCAGATTGTAGCCCAGTTTTGTATGCATTGTGACATGTAGAAATGAATCCCTCAAGGCCACATACCACTTTTAAGGTCACGATCGGCTGAGTGGCGGATGCTGAGTTGGGGCCGTATGGGCCATGTGGGTTAGTAAATAGGCCATTTCAGCTCATAAATGTCACCTTTCATCACGTGCATGTGGTCAGACTGACCTCACAATACACCCAGGTGTGTAATGCACTGTGTGTGTGTGCTGTAGGGATGATAAATCTGTCCTACTACACAACTAAATGACACTTGTAGTGACGTTATCTTAAGTGGCGTTGTTTTAAATGTTAAAACAAGGAGGCAAGTTCGTACTTCTGTGCTCCCTGCCGTCCGCCTCCCAGGATGCTCGTGTGCCTCCGGCCAGACTGGAAACGCTAGGGACTATTTTGCTGATTTCTGTAGTTCTGATTCCTGTTGGAGAGTTAATATTATTGTTATTTTAAGTTGTATTTTTTCCACTGTTCAGATAGTAGAACTGAGTATTTAGGAGCCCAATTAGGTGGCTGCTGTAAACAACACTAATGAGTGTCAACCTTTTAAGTGAGGCTGCAGAACTTTCTAACATTGATAACATGTTACTTCCTTTTTTCTTTTCCACCACTGAAATTCGTTCTGCCAGATTGTTGCAGGAAAAGGTGCGAAGGATAAAAAAAAATATATGATATGGTTTGCTCTCTTGGGATGCAAAGTCAAGATCTGCTCGAGTATGGGTAGTGAGGAGGTTGAGACCTGGTTGTAGGCCCCGCCAGCTGTGAGAGCCCTTTTCTCCTGCTGGAGGAGGGGCCAGCAAAGGAGACTTGGAAAGAGGGGGCTGGGTGGCCGGAGAAGGGCCAGGTGCGTGGGTCGACGGAAGCCCAGTCAGGGAGCAGTCGGCCATCCCACACGCTGCCTGGAAGTGGAGAAGGACTGGAGGAGAATCGGCTGTTAAATCTGACAAACTGGCTCAGTGGCGATCGCATAGCCTCGGTCTCCTGGCCCGTCGCGCAGGGCTCCGCGGGCTCTGCGTAGCCGTCTCGCCCACGGTCGCCTCAGGCTCTGACCCCCTTGCTCATCGGCTTTCCTTCCATTTCCTGAAGGGTCTTTTTCTACTCCAGAGCTTTGGGACATGCTTTTTGCCAGGAATGTCCTTTCCCCCTCACAAGGTTAATGCCCACTTATTCTTCACTTCTCACTGAAACATCTCTTTCTTAGAAAAGCCTACTGTCATTTTAGGAGTCTCTTTCAACCTTGTCCTTCATATCAGTTGTCACAGGTTGTAGTTATATGTTAATTTTGTGCTTATTGGTTTATCGTCTAAATTAGATTAGAAACCCGGTAACATATGTCCATTTTGCTTACCTTTCTGTACCCAAGTGCCTAGTATAGTGCCTGCACATAGTAGGTGCTCAATAAATATTTGATGACTGGATTGCCAAATACACAATGAGCTGGACATTGGCTTGAAATATAAATGATGAATTATTCTGAAATTTTAACATTGCAGTGTATTGAATTTGGGATACTAATGGGTTATATTCCAAATTTTGCAAATTGGTTATTTGACACTCATTACATTTTTCTGTAGAGGACCTGCCATCATTGGTCCAGGCCCACTGAAAATAACGATTGTAGATCTGCAAGCTCACCTCCAGCCAAATATTGGCGACCGTAGACCTTGATTTTCAAATCAGAATTCGCGGTTCTCAGCCTCCACATAATGTTTAAGGCCTTCATTTTTGTGAATTTAAGATAGAAATGATGCATTAAGTAGATGATTTTTAGTTTTAAGAAAGTCCGCAGCGACACCAACGGGAACTTTCAGAAGAGCGCGCTGTGGCAGGAGCTTCCTGGGTGGCTGTGGAGCAGATGTGAGAGGAGGAAGTGGCACCCCAAATGTGGGCAGCACTCGAAGAGTTTTGCTGTGAGTGGTGGCGGTGGGGGAGGACATAAGCATCAGGGTTTTTAAAAAAGAGATTGGTGCTGTGAAGGCATATTTATATATCCACAGGAGTGATCCACTAGCAGGGAGAAATTGACCAATCTACAGAGACAGGGGAACGTATATGAGTGACGTCCTTGAGAAGGCAGAAAGGGCTGAGACCCAGTGACGAAAGAGTCAGCCTTCGGCTGGAGCAGGATGTTTCTTCCATCCTAACGGTTGGGTCTGGGGACGTGCTGGCCAGTGGTGGTAGTACAACACTTACTCCCATGAAATAGGCACTAAGATCTCAGCAAAGAGGGGGAGATGAGAGGTGTGAAATGGTCACCTCAGAAAGGAAGTGTTAGCATTGGGGGCCCTCTCGAGATTTGTGATATAAACTTAAAGTGAGTCCAGTTAATGGGATTGTCTTCTCAGGCTGCCCAGGTGTGGGGTGGACTAGGTGGAGTGTTAGGTTAATCTGGATTGGGTTATTGTCAAATCCTTACAACAAGGCAGGCCAAGCGGGTTGGAAAAGGTGGTAAAACAGTGACAGGGTCAATGGATCAGGAGGAGGAGAATTGTGGAATTTTGGAACCAGGAATGGAGAGACAGGGTGAGGTGATGGCCAGAGAGGGTCTTTTGCAGCGAATAATTACAGAGATGAAGTGTTGACAGGTGTAACCATGGCAGCGGTGGCTGCTATTGGGGAAAGAAAAGCACTAGGGCTAAGCAGGCCAAGAACTGAGTGGCCAGGGTTTTCTGGATGACTCATCTGTGTGGCTGTTAGAATCGCCAAAAAAAATGACAGCAGTAATGGTGGAGAAAATAACAGTGCGTTTGGGTGCTGGGGTCACCATGACTGAGGAGTGGCCACCGATAAGATGACAGCAGCGACTGGACAAGAGAATAAAGAAAAAGCTGCATGTACTTCCAAGGCTCCCAGGACATTGACAAGCCAGAAGGGTCAGTAAGTTACTAAAGGTCACTTAGTAAGTAGTGGGGCTGGGATTCTAACCTAGGTGGGCTGAGGCAGAGCTGTGCCCCTACAACCCATGCTAACTGCCTGAGAGGAACTTGAACAGAGGCCTGTGATTGCAGAGGACACAGAGCAGAATAAAAATAGTCAACACGCAAGCATGGGCAGTGTTTTAATTTGTGTATCAGCCATTGGTTAGAACTTATTCTGGGAGGTCGGTTAAAGGCTGTATGGAGGTGGAGGCCAGTTCTGATATGATTTTAAAACGACTCAGCAGCTTTCCCTGCTGCCTGTGAGAAGTGTTTATGCTTGCTGTCCAGCTAATTGTGTTCTTGCACTGCTGATTGTGGAAACAGTTGTGTGTGGCCCAACTAACACCACTGCTTAGGAGAGAGGGAATGAGCGAACCCCTCTCAAAGGCCAGCTCAGTGCTGGAGGAGCACGAACAGAACCGTCAGCATTGCCCCGCGTGCGATGCTGCAGTTGGGGGCCTCAAGCTCTGGGGCAGGGTGGTCCATGGTGCCGAGCCTCTCCCGGGTTTGTCTCAATCATTCCTGGGGCCAGGGGTGACTGCCTATTCCAGGGGCTGTGGCTGTTTGGGGGAAAAGGCCATTCCCAGGCCCCTAGGAGATGGCACAGGGCTTCAGCTCGCCACTTAGCAGACCCAGGAGGACTTAGACCAGCAGGACCTGGGAACCTCTGGATGTGCCAAACTGTACACAAAAACCCCCAGCGGTTGGGCCCACAGACATTCTGGGGCCAGGCCTGACCTGAGGCTGCTTGTGATCAAAGGTCTCTCTGTGTCTGCTGTCACCTCCCCCACTTGTCTACATTTGGCTTTTCAAGATTCTATGCAGAAGTCTGTCATGAGAGAGGAACAGCTGGGAGAGACTGCAAGGTGCTTCATAGACATTATAACTTTCTGAACTCCGCAAAGAAGGAATTGCTCTTCCCATTTTACAGAAAAGAACAAAAGTTCAGAGAGGTTCAGTGTGTCCCAGTCATATAACTGGTAGGCGGTCGGGCCAGGATGCAAAACATCTGGCCAGATGACCATTGCTAACAACCACTGAGAAATAAGAGCCAAGCACCACTCCATGCACATGCTATGGGTAACTCATGTAAACCTCACCACAGTCCTGCAAGATAAATGCAATTATTAGCATCATCCCTACATCACAGGAAGAAACTGAGGCACAGGGCCATTTTTCTAACTTGTCCATGGGAATTCCAGGGGCAGCAGGAGTGGGATAGGGATGCAAAGCCAGGCAGTCTGGTGCAGAACCCTTGCTTTAACCCTCACGTGTGCTGCCTTTCTTGCTGGGGTCTGTGTCATTCCACTACACTCCCCACCCCCAGCTGCCTTGCCCACAGCCGTGCTCCCTGAGCAGTCTTCCTGCAGTGGCATGCCCACTGGAATGTCTGTGTGGCACTGACTGACTGGTGACAAGGGTTAGACTTGTGACGAGCTTTATTCTTCACAGAGCTCCTTCATTCACAGTTGCTGTCAGCTCTGTGAGCAAGGCCGTGCGAGGTAGCAATGCCTTTTTTTCCCTGCAGATGGGAGTGGCATGTGGTGGAGCTGGGACCAGAACCCCCAAATCTGACCCCTTAGATTAATGTCGTTTCATCCGGGACAGCACTGCCCACAGCCAGTTACATGTTTCCTGTTTGCCTTCCGGAGAGGTTCTCATGTGTGTTAAGGTTGGAGAAGCATAGCCATGCTCTCCCCAGAAAGCTGCCCACTGTTATTTGTGCCATGGATGTTCTCTGTCCCACTTTGCAATTCATCAAGATTATCTTGCATTTTATTCTGCAGATTTCCGGTGGGTAAAAGTTCCCACAGAAAATGGAAACCAGTGAGCTTGGGAAGAGGCAGAGAGACATGATCTTCAGAATGAATACGTGGGCCAAGCAGAGGGCAAATTTGCAGTTTGCAGTAGAGAAACTGTTAAAAACAAGGCTCAGTTGTAAACCCTGCAAGAAAGGCTGTGACTCTGAAATACAGATGAAAAACACATTTGGCCCATTAATTGGAACTGTGCTAATGCAGTGTCGAGAAAATAACAGGTCTTGTGTTTTTACACAAAATGGCTCAGAGCATCACATGCCAATTATCCTATTTACTCATCCAACATGTAAAAGGGGCTTTATGGGGTGAGACAGTCTTAGGATCGAGCAGGAAATGTAATAATGTAGTTTCTATATGAGAAATGGAAGTTGAAGGAACAAATTTGTAAATTGGCTGAGAAAGTCATTTAAAACATGAGCCTTAGACCTCTCAGGTTTCTGACCAGTACTTTTCACTCCCCTTAGTTCTAAAATTTGCGTAATGGCCTGTTTATGTTTAATTAAATGTATGCTAATTTACAACCGTTCTTGTCCTGGGCAGCGGGCATGTGACTCTTACCCCCTGATCCAGCCAATTTTCAGAAGCTGAAGGGACAAATGACAGTTTGCTGCCAGAAGGTAGTTGAGAAGATGAAACACAAAATCAGTGGAAAAGAAAACAAAGACAGTGTTTTATGGGTTGAAGCCAACAGGAGCGGTACTGCTCGGGGAGAAGTGTAAGAAATGCGTCCACCTAATTTAGAACACTAAAAAATTGTTGTCCCTTGCGTTTCCTCCATCTGTCCCAGAGTCGAATTCAAATGCTTTTTCAAAACTTCTCTAAGTCCCACCACCTTGGCCTGAGGCTGGCTGTCACCTCTGTCCTGAGAGAGTTCTCACCGTAATTGGTATTTGCTTGCTCAGCTTTCCCACCCTATCACCCAGGAGAAAGGAAGCTTCATTAATCTCTTTTGTACCAAGGAGGACAGGCCCAGAGAGGTTAGGTAACTTGCCCTAGGTCACACAGCTAGTGAGGGGTAAGGCCCAAGTTCGTCATACACTGCACACCTGAGGTCAACCATCTCCCTTTACTTAAGGATGACATGCATGTCCCTCCTGGAGTTGTAACACCTTGAGGGCAGGTTCTACACCCCCTCCACCCCCTCCACCCCCTCCAGGTGCCTGGTCGTAAATCCTCACTGAGGATCTGGACCCTACTGGAAGTCCTGGGCTTGAAGTGGATGGAGTCTGGGCACTCTGAGTCCTATTTGGGAACCCATAGCGCTCCCTGGTGCCTGAGAAGTCTAAGTAGACCCAAGCCGGCCAGCGGTGAAGGCTCCCAACCCTGGAGGCCAGGTCTGCAGAACTAGGCCACCCCACACAGGAGGGAGCTGCTCCCACTGCTGGGCCATGCCACTTTCTGAGGGAGCCCTGTGGGATGTCTCAAGGCAGGAAGCCCAGGCACAACACGGGCTTCCCGGCTGACGCTGGGTCACCAGGCGGTACGCTGCCAGGCGCATTGCCCCAGAAGGACGTCCCAGAGAGGGAGACCACGTGCGAGGGTTCGCATCAGGAGACTGGGTTCCTGAGGGCTTCTGGGCTTGCCGGTTGCAGGGCGGTTGGAAACCCCTGCAGAGGGCAGCAGTTCGCTTGTTTGTGCTGTTTGTGTTAGGGTCGGCTTCACGATGTGGGTTCGACGTGGCCTGTGCTCTGAAGGGCCCAGGCTTGGTTTAGGGCTCTGGAAAACGGAGGGCAAGCAAATGAGAATAAGCAAAGGCTGTTTGTTCTGAGCTTGCTCGAGCAAGAGAGGCAGAGTCTCGGAGGCAGGCAGAGGAGTGGGAACACTTTATAGTGGAGGCCGGGCGGGCTCAGGTGTTCTGAGTGGAGCCTGTGGCCCGGCCCCTGGAGGCGGGAAGCGGGCATCCTGTGTGATTGCTTAGGGGCACTCTAGTTGGTCCTAATTTGGAAGCAGGAAAATTAGGGAGGCTGTTATTGATGAAGTCCTGGCCATTGGGGCCAGTTGTTACAAGGATAATTGTTTGGATTGTCACTAGAGATGGCAGCCTGGCTTCCCACCAGAACAGTTTATGTAAAGCGGGCTGGCTTTCCTGCGCTGGTTATCGTAGATAAGGAATTGGTTTCCTTAGCCTATTGCTACAGGCTGTGGGTCAGAGTTCTATTTTTATATGTAGTTTGGCCACTGACTGTTTGTATATTCAGTCTCTCTGCTGTCACAGTCTTGAAATTCTTGACAAGGGACCCCAGGTTTCCATTTCACAGTGGGCCCTGAAAATGACGTAGCAGCCATTCCTGGGTTCGTCTTTAGACTCATGACCAAGAGGGCTTTCGTTTAGTTTTGGGTGGGGGCCTGATCAAGCTGAAGTTTTCCAGCTTGTTCTTAGAATGGGAGATTATGCTGTCACCAAGGACTGAGGGCCTCCTAAGGAACCTAGGTTCAAACCCCAGGAGAATGTCCTCAGGGCCGTGGTGGCAAGCTGTTTTTTCTTCTTGGTGTATCCATCTTCTCTTTTCTTTTCATGTACATGTAAATATTTTAGCAACGTTGAGACTATACAATACATATTATTTTGTAACCTGCTCTTTTAATCGACATTATATCGTGGCATGATTTTCAAGGGACTCTGTCTTACGTGTCTTTATATCTCATTGATTTTTGGAACAAAAATTTGGGCCTCTTGTTCAGAATTTCTCAAACTTAAGTTATTCATGGACCCCCAAGAATCTTCCATCAGTGAACCTTTGGGGACCCAGTTTGAGAAACAGTACATCAGATGAATTTATAAACGAATAGGAGCTGAATAAATGGATGGATATGGGCAGCAGACACCTGCCTTGGCAGACACCCATGCAGGGCCTATTGAAAAGGCTTCCTGCGTGTTAGATAAGGGTCCTTGTGGCAGTGACCCACATTTGCAAGCGCAGGAGTGGTCAGACCGACCGACAGCCACACGCCGTTCACCTGCCACTTGCCATCCACGCAGTCTTTTGACTCCTGTTCCAACTCCCGTTTGTTCGTATCTGCAGCACCTTGGCTAGTCCACGTGTAGCTGTTCTCAACTCTTCAGGACTCTAGTCATCAACCAGACTGCTCAGCCAACTTGAAAATATGCCAGATTAGACAATCTAAACCATTCTAAACCACCACCATTTGAAAAATATTTATCGTTGCCTATTAAACTATTAGAGTCTTAAAAGTCTTCATTGAAGTATTACATACATTAAGAAAACCATCACTATATAGTTGGATGAATTGTTATAAAATGAAAACTCCCAGCTAACGAGCCCTCAAATTAAGAAACAGGATATTCTCAGTACCCCAGAAGCCTACTTAATGCCCCTCCCCAAAAGGTTACTGCTATGCTAACCATACTTTACTTTTGCCTGTCCGTGAACTTCACATAAGTAAACCTACAGCAAGTATTTTTCTATGTGTATTTAGTTTCTTTCAACATTAGTTTTTGTGAGATGCGTCTATGTTGTATGTAGCAATACTCTGATATCCCCGGTGCCTTGTCATATTCCATTGACACATGGTAGACTCTGGAAAGCCAATGACCAGATTTCAATTCCTGGCTGGCTTGCAGCAAAAGCAGGAGACTGGTGAAGTGTCCAGTGTAGAAATTCATCCAACCACTGGAGGGAGCCATAAATTTGGTTAGGTATCAGATTGGTTTGCATCATATTTAGCTAAACCCCTTGTGCCCACAGCTTTAATTTCATACTTGTAGGTCCAAAAGAAGCACTAGGCCTGACGTTATCTTTCTTGCCTTTTTAAAGATCATCATCTCCAGCATCACCACCACCATCACCATCTTCACCTTAATCCTGGTCTTTGCCCACCTCTCCAGCATCTTGTTATCTCCTTGTTCTCTTTTAGGAGTGAAAAAATTGTCTTTAAAAATCAAGATTTACAATTAAAATTATAGTTCTCTAGCAAACCAGAGACTTGTGTCTGCCAACCAGGGCATCTTTTTTCCATAGTAAAATTCTGTGAGACGCCAACTTTTGAATTGCAACTGGACTGATTCACCGATGTGCACCAGGGCAGACTTGCCTGGAGGTGGGCTGTGTGGGCCAGGCTTGAAGGAGCTTCGGTTATTGCATTTGATTTCTGCAGGAGAGGAACACCACGGCCATGGTGAAGGTCCAGCGTGAGAAAGAATCTGTTTGTTTTTGCAGTTTCCGATAAGGCCACAAACAGGGAAGAAAAGCTCAAAAGGCTGACCATTCAATTCATTTTACTGATACTAATGTTACCAGCTTCTCTGGGAAATTCCAGCTTGGGCAACTTCACAGTACTTATCAGTTCAGAGCTGCCCATGTTGAGAAAGAAAGACGGACAAGAAAGCACCGTCTACGCAGGTTTTCTCGACGGAGGCAGGAGAGGAAGGCAGAGAAGGTCACCGTTCCTCGTGGAGGGGAGGGGTCGACCCTGGATCCGTGGAGTCAGCCTCCACCTCCTCCCCCGGTGGTGCTGCCCTCCCACCTGTGTGTGGCACCGGGTGGGTGCCAGGAAGCTGGCGGGGTCCCCCACGCTGCCTGAGAGGGAGTCCTGGACGTTAGGAATTTTACTTTTCCCTGTATACGCTCTTATTTTCACAAGAAATATTTAGCATGTACTACTTACTATTGTAATTTTAAGAGCACTATTAAAAAAAATAGAACTCAGGAGATTTAGCTGGTCTCGGCTGATTGCTTCTTCTATTCAACCCACACTCCCTAGGTGTATCTTAGGGACCAGGTTCTGTGCCGGCTCCTGCAGGTGAAGGGGATGCTGGCCTTGCCCTTGGGTGGCCTGAGGAGGACACAGATAGACAGGTACCTAAGTGCGATAAGTGTAGGGCCCGGAGTCGGGGAGGTACCAGGCAAAGGTGCGAGGGGCAGTGAGGCCCGTGGGAGCCTAGGAAGGCTTTATCAGGAGGTGATGCTTCAGCTGAACCGGAAACATGAAGTCGACCCCAGACAGACGAGGTAGGAAAAGGCATTCCAGACAAACAGCACAGCCAGTGCAAAGGCTTGGAGGTGTCAACGATCGGGTCACCTCCTTTAAGCCTCAGGTATTGAATAGGGTTGCAGTTTTCTCTGAGGGAAACGAAATCTGGCCATTGAAGTGGACAGAGGTCAGACCATGGAGAGACTGTGTGCCACACTGAGAAGTTAGGATGTCCTTTATTCATTCAACAAATATTTACTGAGCATCTCCTATGTGTTCTCTTATCACTGGGCACTGATGATGTATATGTCGATCAATACCCAGTGCTTGCCATTATGGTCTTACATTCTAATGGTGGGGAAGGGATAGACAATAATCAACTAAACAAATGAACAAGATAATTTCAGATAACAGCACCACTTATAAAGATATGTGAAGCAAGTTAATGAGCTAGAGAGAAAGGAAGGCATTGTTCTTTGAGGTTAAGACGGCATTTGAGGAGAGATCTGAATGAGGAGAGAAGGCCAGGTGCGTATTTGGGATAAATTTCTTCCTTAGGAGGGAACAGCGTCTGCAAAGTCCCTAGGGTGCATGCAGGGGTAAGGAGAGGAGGGCCGCAGAGGCGCAGAGGGCTGGATCATAGGGCCTTGGGGGACATGGTAAGGCCTGTGAGTTTTATTCTACATGAGATGGGACACCCCCGGAGGATTCGAAGCAGAGGAAAACATGATCTGATTTCTATTTTAGAAGAATTGCTTTTGCTGCTGTGTCGGGAATAAACTAGGGAAGAAAGGACGCAAGGAGAGAGACCTATGAGGAGGTATCGCTGCAGGTCAGCATGAGGTGACGCGGACGCAGACGGGGCAGGGGTGGCGGTGGCGGAGTGGTGGACGTGGTTAGATTTCTGCATACCTTATCCCCCAAGTCAGTGGTTCCCAAAGTGGGGCCACTGGGGCATCACCTGGGAACTTGTTTGAAATGCAGATTCTCAGGTGTACCCCGGATCTGCTGAGTCAGAGAGTCGGGGGGTGAGACCGAGCATCCGTGGTTCACATGCCTTTCAGGTGATTGTGGCTGAGTTAGAGACCACTGCTCACTCGTGATGATGATGAACTCTGAGGAGCTTTGAGCCTGAGACTGGACTGGACCTGATTTACCCCTTAGGAGGATGTATCTGGTGGCACTGTGGAGGGAGCAGTGGGGGACCCATTCATCGGAAAGACGTGGTGAGGACACCATGAGGGCCAGTGAGACTGGGGAGGACGCCGAGGAGCAGACAAGCAGTAAAGTGTAAAGTACCTAATGTTTGCCGAGTGTCAGTTACGTGCTGGGCACTGTGCTGTTTCACTGGGATTATCCTGTTTAATCCTTGCAGTGCCCTCAAAGATAGGTTTTATCGTTATTCTTTGAGAATAACAGTTTGAGAAATAACAGTTTGAGAAAACTGAGGCTTATTGAAGTTTAAAAGTACAATATTCATAGCTTCGTGAATGTAGTTAATGCCACTGGACCGTATGCTTGAAAATGGCTTAAATGGCAACTTTTATGCTATATATATGTTCTAGCAATTATAAAAAATTTTCTAAAAAGAAAAACACCTCAACAAACAAAAAACCCACGATGTTTCATCTGCGAGAGCCAGAATTCAAACACAGGCAGAATGAACTCAGCCTGAGCCCTTAACACTGACGTCTGTGTAAGACCTGGACTTGACATTTGGCACAAGGTCGGAGGGTGGGTCATCTGAAAAGTGTTCCTGTCCATTGATTAATTTCTGGAACTTTATGAATATACACCACAGTCCAGAGCCCCAGATCGCAAAGTTTATGGCTCGTCCTTGCTGCCTGCCTTTTACTGACCCACTGTACTCAGTCCGGATCACACTGGAAAGACTTCTTGGGTTTCATACCCTGTTCCCATCGCACTGTTAGCATCCGGCTGCCGCAGGCCACAACTGCCAGCAGTCTCCTCATGGGCCTTCCAGGCTTCCAGCTCTTCTCCAAACCATACTTTTTTTTCTTAAAATCCTGGGGTCACACTGGTCCCCGTCACTTAGAAGCAAAAAGCTCACTTTGGTTCCCCAAGTCTTGATCTCCAGGCCTTGGAGACACCAGAGTGATTCTTCTAACCAACCCTTTTCTCAAAACCCTCCCAAGGCTCCCTTTTCTGATTCAGTAAAAGACAAAGTCCTAAGCGACTAGCCCCTGAGTGAATCTGTGCCCCATTCCCAAAACCCCTGCCCACACACTCACTCAGCACCAGCCTCACCGGCCTCCTTGCTGTGCTTAGAACTTGCCAGGCACAGTCCCTCCTCCAGCCTTTGACCTGGCCGTGCCCTCTGCCAGGAACACTCTCCCTCAGACTGTCGGGATGGCTCAATCTGGCGCCTTGTTCAAAACCTCGATTCCTTCCCCAGGCACCTGGCCTCCCTTACTCTGTGCTAATCCCCCGCCTCCAGGGCACACATCACCTTTGTACATAGTGATAGTTTGAATCTAAACCTGATTCCTCTCTCCAGTGAGGACAAGGACTTTCACTGATTTGTTCACTGATGTATCCTGACCCCCTGGCACATAGTAGGGATCAGTAAATATTTGTAGCATGAATGAATGAGTGAATGGCTATTTTCCCAACTTCCCAAGGAAAACTTGGGGTTGTACCATTTCTTTCTGACCTCTGCTGCCATTTAATTCTCAGTGAATCTTAAAGCTAATTAGGGCAGCAGTGGAGGCTGTAGACTGAATTTCAACCTGAACTTGGGTGGGGATGATAGTCAGTGCCTCTTCCCCAGACTGAGTGGCAGAGGAACAAATGCCGTCTCCACGCCTGGCTCCTTTACCCAACACCCTCAGCCTCGTTCCGGTTCCGGCCCTTCCCAGAGGCTGAGCAGATGAGAGAAGGGCCAAGGCGGAGCATGGCGGAGGAGCCCAGGTTTTGGTGGGGGTGGGGGAAGGAGGACCAAGATCAGGCACTAGGGTGATTTTTTTTTTTAAATTTAAATAAAGATTCTTTTCTGTTTTCTCCCGTCTTTAACTTCTTTGCCTCTGGCCACGTTTTCAAACCCAGCCTTGTCCATCAAGAGCACAATAAGAGCAGAAACGAACATTTTCATGCTGGTGGCTTATTTGATAAAGCTGGACATTTCCATCGCCTCTTCTCACGTGGCCATGGACCTGGGCTTCTGCATCACCTTTCTCCTGCGTGTTGCCAGCTGCTCTGGAGCTGCTGTTGGCTCCTTTGCTCTTTGCCGAGGAGGAAGTTTGCACTCCAGGCGCTCCGTCCCCTTGGGTGCAAATCCTAAGGTCTGGGCCATGCCAAGAGGTGACTGGGGGTGACCTTGTTTCCAGTGGGCTTCTACTGCCTGTCTTCACAGAGCTGTCATTTTTCAGAAGTGATAACACTGTGCTCTCCCCAGTGCTTTCAGTGGAAATCCTAAAGGCTCTAAAACTGAAAGTTGTTTGTTGTTTATTTTGGTAACTGATTTTGCATGAAAATGTGACCCAGATTTGGTGGTGAAACCTCATCTGAACTGAGGCTATTCATAGTTCTTTATTTAGCCCTCTAAGCGTGAATAATTGTCCGTTTTGCTGAAGAAATATGAATATATTTAATTGTGTCATGCTGTGTTAATATGTTCGATTGTTGTATGCTGTCCCAGATACTCGGGGGTTGTCACAGACCATGCCACCACACTGCACTGCATAAACGTCCTTAAATCAGAGCCTCTGGCTTTCGACCCACAGCTGGCCCAGGGCTTATATTATGGGACATGGATCTGCATGTGTCCTATGACAGAAGACAGCGGGGAGTAATGCCTCTTAGAGTCAGACAGCCTGGTTTTAGTTTGCTGGGTAGTCTAGTCAAGCCTTGTAACCTCTTGGACCCTCTGTTTCTTCATCTGTAAAAAGGCAGCCATGACAATGCTGTCACAGCACGGTGACAAAGTCGGCCCCTGGCTGTCTCGCCACCTGCATCTCCCATCACCTTCTCGCAGGCCCCTCTTCCTGGACCCATTCTCCCCCAGATATCTCCATGCCTGGCTCTCACCCCATGTTCAGATGTCTGCTCTGCTCAGAAGTCACCTCCCCAGAGAGGCCGCCCGATCCTATCTACGGATGAGGCGCTGCTCTCCCCCGGCCCCAGCTCCCATTCTCCCGCTTCGCTTCTCTGCCTCGCACACGTCTCCACCCGCAATTATGTGATGTGACTGTTCGTCTACTTGTCAATCTCCTGTCTGCCCCACTGGAATGGAAGTGCCACCAGGCCGGCAAGTGCAGCAGCCCCCTTGGTGCTCAGTGTGGGCAAAGTGCCCTCATGGCACACAGTGACGAATGAAGGGCCTCAAGGCCAGGACAGATTTGCCCACCTTCCCACACCCCCAGGGTTCTCTCTTTTCTCCCCTGCATGCCTCGTGAGTTCTGAGTTCTCGTTTTATTTTTAGAAGGGGTTGGAGGAGGCAGAGGAGAACGCGTGTGTGTGGGAATGGGGAGTTCTGATCTAGGAATATGAAAGATGATTTTGGTTTGTCTTGTCGAGACCCAAGGCCAAGCTGATTAGATATTTTCCGAAATGCCTTTTCAGTGTGGATTTCCGGAAGTGACTTGGAGTGGTATTACTCGGCCCCTGCTGTGAAATTTCTTGAAACCCTTGAGTTGGTTTTTGCTTTTGGCAAAGGCAGCAACACCCCCAGAAGCCTCCTGAGTGTGTAGATAAGCTGAGGACTCTAGGGAAAGCCTGACCTTCTGGCTATGACAATTACTAGAAAAGCCTTTGCTTAGGGACTTGTGTCCTCAGGCTTCCCGGTACCTGGGCGCGGGGAGAGCTACCAGGTGAGGAAGACAATGTTTTCCTTAGTCCTTCTGCCGTGCTTGAAGCCTCTCCAGTGATTAAGCAGAAATAAGTCCCGTGTTCTTGGGGGCTGCCTGAATAACAGATGATTCTTAAAACAAACGGATGCAAACACCGGACTTAGAAGAAGTGCACTCTCCCAGACCCCAGACCGGGGGCTGAGAACCAGGGGTGTCGCTTCCACAGCGGGGAGGGCGGGGTTTTCACGTAGGTTGAAGTGTTTTGGGACTTGAGAGGGAAGTTAGTTAATTAAAGGGGCAATTTGAAATATTGAACCCAAGGGTCCCAGAATGAGATTCATGAAATAGTAGAGAGACCTTGAAAATTGATGCATGACTGCAGCAAGCAGAATAGCAGAGCAAGTGACCCTCCAGA
>NW_006441953.1:18358877-18392814 GCF_000325575.1 Pteropus alecto | reverse complement strand
CCCTCCCTCCTCCCCTCCCTCTCTCCCTCTTCCCCTCCCTGTCTCTTCCCTCCTTCCTCTCCTTCTCCTCCATTCCTTTTTCTCCTAAACAGCGTCTGAGCCACACAGACCCAGCGCCAGGTGCCAGGGAGAGAGGGTGAACAGCGCTGACCCAGGAGCCCAACAGGGTTAGTTATAGGTCACCAGAGGGGACAGTTGCCTGCTGGGCTGGCCAGAGGGGTCATTCACAGGGAGGCCTCTGTCTAAGGGGAGAAAACATCTCCACATTCTGGTCTTACTGGTCTCCCTGGATTGGTAACTCGCCTGGTGGTCATGGCAGGGGGATTTCAGAGGAGGAAAATCATCTCAGACAACCAGCCAAGGTCCTCCGGCTGTAGAGTCGGTGCTCCTGAAACTCTGCTGGGTGGCTTTGTGGCCTTTCTGGGCCCCTAGAAAGCAATAACCACTTGGCCCCTTAATGGGGCCTATGAGCTCCCCAGTCTCCTGCCCAGCCTCTGCCCCAGAGGGAGAGAGTTTGGGGGAGGAGGAAGAAATGAGTGTCCCCCTCTCCAACACCCAGAATCAATCTTCTCCCGTAGTAGGGGTCAGGCCAAGGTCCCCAGAGGGGGCAGTGGGGAGAAAGGGCTGGGAGGACGGGAGAACCTACGGGGCCTAACCTCTCAGGACCCTCTTGGTTAGGTAGCAGTTGCACTTGACGTGGCCTCTGGGCAAGGTGAGTCCCCAAAGTTTGTAAACTTGGGTCTCAAAGTTTGTAAACTCGGGTTTGACTTTAGAAACATCAAAGCCATGCGGCTTTGCTAAGAAGAAAGATGAGAGATTTCCAAAGCAGCTTAGTCAGAGACGGGGAGGGGGCAGGGAGGGGGCAACATGAGGTGGGGGAGTCAGTCCTCTAGGGGGGCCGGGGTGCTAACAGCAGTTACTGAGAGGGATAAAGAGGTGGAGAAGTGTCAGTAGAGCTGCGAACGTTGGCTCTTGGCTCGTTTGTCCTCCTGGAAGCCCCATCCATGCCCTAACTCCTCTGCTCCACGATGTTTAACAAGCACTCCCGAGCACTAAGTACTTTACCAGCAGTAATCCATTTAATTCTCCCCAAAACCCCATGAAGTCAGAACTATGGTTAGCCTTGTTTTTTTTAGAAGAAACAAAGGCACAGAAAGAGGCTAAGTAACTTCCCCGAAAAACACACAGCAAGAAAGTAGCGAAGCTCCGATGCCCACCAGCTGTGGTCGCTTGCCAGGTGGCCCCTTGGCCTCAGGTTTCTCCAGGCCGCTGCTGATAATGACCCCTCCACCGTCTCCCTTATGGTTCCCGGAGCCACAGCTGCCAAAGCCCTTTACGATGCCACATCCTTCATCTCACCTGGTGCTCCGCGAAGTAGGCAGCACGGGCGGCATTATCATCTTATTACAGATGGGGAAATGCAGGCTCAGAGAGGGAGCGTGGCACAGCTGGTGGGAGCTTAGGGCAGGAGCCTCCCAGCAGAAAGGGGCGTCTCCCCACCCAGGCTGCCCGCTCCTTTTTCTTTGCGTCCTCTCTCTGAACCCTGCTCCTCTGTCCTGTCTTCACAGTCCTCATGTCACTCTTGCCCTGAAGGTCCCCATTTCCACCCTCTGAAATAGTTTCCATTTCACCCATTACCTTTGCCCTTCGCCCCTGTCCAGAATCGTCGGTTCCTGGCCTGTTTCTCCTTCACAGCGCTCTGCGCAGTCTGTGTTGACATCCCCTCCCCGCCCTGCCTGGCTGGCAGGTGCATCCGCAGGACCACAGGACATGTTGCGGAGGGAGATGGGCACCTTCAGAAAATATATTGAGCTCATCCTTTCTGAACCTTTTCTGTACGGAAGAGGCTCACGGGATATCTGTTAAGAGTTCAGATTCGTGGGCCCCAGATATTGAGTCAGTTGGTTTGGGGACATTTTACACAGTTGTCTGGAGTGATTCTGATCTGGGAGTGGGTACCACAGTTTGAGAACCAGTGCTCCGAGCTGGGTGGTTCGTGTGGATTTGGGCACAGTGCTGGGCCCCCAGCGGGACACTTGAGGGGACCCCTCAAGTCAGCCCTGATAGTTGCAGCAGAACTCTCATCTGTGGTGGGGGATGGGGAGGGGGTCGCCAGAGGTGTGGCTGGGGTTTCCGGAAGTGGAGTGGCCAGTGGCCTTTGGTGTAAGTGACTGTGTGTGGACAGGCTGCTGACTGACAGAGGGTGTATTAGATTCCTAGAGTTGTTATTACAAAGGGCCACAAACAAGGTGGCTTTGCCACAGAAATGTGTTCTCTCTCCTCGGAGGCTGGAAGTCCGAAATCAAGTTGTCAGCAGGGCCACGCTCTCTCCTAAGCTTCTAGGGAAGACTCTTCCTTGCCTCGTCTAGTCTCTGCTGTTTGCTGGCAGTCCTTGGCGTTCCTTTGCTCATAGATGCACCGCCCAGTGTGTCCCCATTGTCACGTGGCTGTCCTCTCCCTGCACCTCACTCTTCTTACACAGACAGCAGTCATGCTGGATTTAATGCCCACTCTACTCCAGTATGACTTCGTCTTAACTTTCAACTAAGTGCATCTGTGAAGACCCTGTTTCCACATGAGGCCCATGCTTAGGTACCGACTAAGGGTTAGGACTCCAACATATCTTTTTTTTTCTTTGGGGGGGGGACACAATTCAACCCTCAGCAGAGGGATCGTTACGATGCTTTTACTCGAGATGTGTACATGTATAAGAATCTTTTCTTTGCTCACGAATCTTTTCTTTAGCACATAGCACTAAATAGCATAAAATATCACTTTATGTACATAGCATGAAGGTTTGGCCTTTATGAAACGATCTGGGTAACTGTTCACGGATATAAGTTGTGTCGCTGCTGACAAAGAACTTCCCCACCACGGATGGATGGAAGCGGGAGATGGAGTGCACGTGTCAGTTGCTCGGGGGCTAGACCACCTGGAGGTCAGAAGGCAAAGGAGACTTAGGGAAAGTGATTTCACGTGTTTCCAGAGGGCGATTCGAATCCCCCTCCTTTATTCTCACTAATCCCCCAAGGCACTAGATAGAGGTGGCTAGAAATAGGTCCCCATTCAGAGCTCTGTTGGGTTCCCAGCTCTGTTCAGATTATGCAAACTCTGTGACCTCGGACAAGTTACTTAGACTTCCTCGGCTTCAGATTTACTGGGGTCTTTCATCGTACGTGGCAAAATTAAAACAAGAAACATAATCTGCAGGGTTGCCGTGAGGAGTAAAAGAAAGAACGTGATGTGGGAGGAGGTCACTGAGTAGGCACCGAGGACGAATTATTTCCCGTCCCTAGCTCTCCCTCCTTTCCTTCCAGAAGGAAATGTAAGACATTGAGATCATCTTCAGGCACGCCACCAGGTGGAAGGCCATTTTCTCCCTGGGAAATCTTGCCATGTTGACGTATGGTGAGTGGACATCACCTGAATACATGATAATACATACTAGAGGTGGCAGCCAACAGGTGTGCCACACTCGGCTCGGACAGCTGGACACGTAACAACTCGTGTTATGCTCCAAAAACCTCGATGAGCTCACACTATTGATTTCCTTTTACAGATGAGGAAACCGAAGCACATTTTTATCATCCTCATGTTCATCCAGTTATTGGATAACCACTATGCGTTGACTTTAGAAGTTGAAGGAGGACGTGCTGTGAGAGGGTGGCGCCAGGGAGGAGTTATACCCAGTGACGTGCCCTGCCCAGGTGCTCTGTATTTACCCAGAGTTTTCAACTTAAGAGAGCGATTCTAACATTTGCAAGGCAGAGTTGAGTTACTGACTTCCTGCTCATTGTTTTTGAGAAATATTAATGTTATTAATTTTAATAACAAAACTTAAGGTTATAGATAAAGTAATATAGCACTTAAAGTAATACAAAATAATCTAATACAAAACGTGGTTTATAAATAAACTCAGTGGGACAGGAGGTGGAGGGTGCCTCGATTTATACTAAATCTACTTTCAGCTTGGTTGGGCCTGGCATTCCATTAGCGATGTTTAGAATCATCATAAACACCAACCTCACCGAGAAAGAAATGGTGATTGACATTTATCGAGCAGCCCTCCTTGGTGTCTGAAATTTGGCTTGTCTTAGCAACGGAATTTGTGCAACCTCCTGAACAGCGAGTGAGTCCTGTTCGCCCCTGAAACCCAGACACTGATGCTCGGCAGAGTTAGGCCATTGCTCAAAATCACAGAGGTGGCAGAGTTAGGATTCCGTCTCAAGTCCGCCATTCCAAAGCCTGCGTGTTCTTCCACCGTGAAGGACAGGCCTCCCTGTTCTTGCTCTTCCTGGCTCTTCTGAGCCCTCCACCAGCTTATGCCACTTGCTTCTTATGCCACCTTGTCCTCCAAAGCAGTGACAGAGACAGCAAAACCTTATCTAAGCATCGGATGCAGACAACCACCTGGCGGCAGTTCTTTCCAAAGCCTCTCAGATTATAAACCATGGCTAAGATGCTCTTTCTGGCTTTCATCATCTGGTAA
This sequence comes from Pteropus alecto, assembly GCF_000325575.1. Taxonomy (NCBI): domain Eukaryota; kingdom Metazoa; phylum Chordata; class Mammalia; order Chiroptera; family Pteropodidae; genus Pteropus; species Pteropus alecto. Next base: position 18,388,325 of record NW_006441953.1, on the reverse strand, counting down.
GGCAGTGAAGAGGCCGCCTGGGTTTTGCTGATAAAACCAGGAGTCTGGCACCTAGACTGCTGCCTGCGGAAGAATGATTCTTTCTCTTATGATGTGTGTGGGTCTTCCCGGCCAGGGCTTAGCCAGGGAAAGGCTGGTTCATGCACATGGCACGCAGAGCAGAGCCATGAGGGCCTGGGTGGCCCCAGGGTCTCAGCGATTTGGAATAAAGGTGGTGGATGCAAATGAGCTTTATACACTGACTGTCCAGGCTGTAACATGGAGACAGAGGGCAGGGGTTGGGCATTTAAACCCAGAGTGGCTGGGAAAGTAAATCTCGTCTTGATGCCTGATGCCTCACTGTTTCCGGCCCTCTCTTCTTGCTGCTTTCTTGACCCGTATGCATTTCTGGAACTCCCCACTTGCTATAGGAAGGGATAGAGGGAGGTCCTCGGTTCTTGTGTCTGCACGAGTTATTTCTCTTCAGGTACTGTTAGTGTTTTTGTGTGTGTGTGTATGTGTGTGTGCATGCGCATGCGCATGCATGCGTGCATGCGCGTGCGTATCAGCATGAATCAATGGCACAGTGATGGCAAACACAGTTCTGCCTTCCAGAAACAGTGAGTGAATCGGATGTTGGTGTCCTTGGGGAGGGGGCCGTCGGAGCTTGTTGTTTATTTGGAGATGAGCACTTAGTCATGATTTGAGGAGGGAAAAGGACACCGGATGACCGGGGAGACCCAGGACCCATCCCTTTGGTAATTGTATCACTCATCCACTCATTCATTGATATTATTCAGTCAACAAATATATATTGACTTTGGGTGCAAAGCCGTGAAGGAGAGCACCCTCTTTATCCACAGGAAAGGAACTTTCCAGTGTCTTTTTCACAACTGTTGACCTCACTCCAGACACTTTCTACACTACTTGCTGGAGCTCCTTGATTGTTGACACTTCCCAAGTCTTCGCCAAACTTTATCCACAGGAAAGGAACTTTCCAGTGTCTTTTCAGAACTGTTGACCTCGCTCCAGACACTTTCTACACTGCCTGCTGGAGCTCCTTGATTGTCAACACTTTCCAAGTCTTCGCCAAGATGGAAACCAGGCTCTAACTAGAAGACCCCATTTCCACTGCAGCCCTCTTGAGACGAGGGTGGCTATTTCTCCACGCCCTACACCCGGGTCAGAGTGAGTGGTACTCTCTACACTTCCCATTGGGGTTTTCAGTCCCATTGGGGCTCTCCCCTTCCCCTTAGAACCCACCTCCATTGCCCTCTTTCTAGCTTGATCTTTGCTGACTTCCCGGTCACCCTGCATATGTTCGTGGGGGCTGCGGTTACCTAGCTCACCATTTTCTTTCTCAATCCAGATGCAGTCACTACCCAGACCCAGTTCTGTCTCCCTGCTCCCAGAGGCCATCACACTGCTTCTCCTTTCCCTCAAAACCTCCAACACCTTCCCATCTTCACTCTCAGCTCCTGGTGGAGCTTTCTGTTTCATTGAGAGAATAGACCCAACAGAAGAGATGCTCTCCCTGCCTCCCTCGCATTGCAGTGGACCACCTCTCCGTGCTCTTTTTGGCAGATGCTGCTTGCTTCTCTCTGCAGGGGTCTCTAATTTCCTGCACCCCTAGTTTTCCCCCTCTCTGGGGTAATTCCCATCAGCATACAAGCGTGCTCTGACGTTTCTATCTTAAAAAAAAAGACCCCTTGACCCCCAGCAGCCTCCAGTTATTGCCCTATGTCTGAGCTCTCTCATCACGACACTCCTGGAAGCACCTATCTCTACTTCCTGTCCTCCCTTCCTGTCTTGAACGCATCCCAAACTACCCTTTGTTCCCACCAATACCTAGCAAAGGCTCTTGTCAAGGATCCCCGTGACCTCCGCCTATTATAATAAATGTCCTCTTTACCTTTCTTCCTGCCAATGCCTTTCCCCTCTCCAAAATGACCCAAGTCACCTCCAAGCTTCCTAGTCCAAAGTTGGGTAGTTTTTAAGCTCTTCTTTTTCTCTAGATCACTCTGTTGACCATGTCTTCCTTGAAATTCTCTCCCACTTCAGACAAGTCACTTCCCTGCTCAAGATTCTTCAGTGACTCCAACACCTATTGGATGCAGTGCAGTCACTTTTCGTGGTACACCAGGTACATCTCTGTCTGACTCCTGACTCCTGTTAAGCCTCATTTCCTTTCTCTCTTCCCCCAACTTCCCTCCCAGACCCTGTGATTCTCCAGTCTTGACATACTCCCTCCGACCTCCATTCTTTGCAGACACGGTTTCCTCCATCTGAAATGCATTCTCCTTCCTCTGCCTCTGTTTCATCTTTCAAGTCTCAGTTATCAATTTGCCTTCCACAGATGGTAATTACATTCCCACTGTGTGCCGGCCCCACTGAGTAGGCATCTCCATACTTGTACAATGGTCTCATTGCTACTCCACACACCTTCTTCCCAGGGATTTTCACACTGCATCATTGTTTGCTTGTATTGTTTTCTTCCCACGAGACCACAACTTTTCGTTTGTGTGTCTTTAGAGCCCATAGTAGGTAACAAACCAACATATGTTGAAAGGATGAATGACTGGATGGCCTGCAACAAAGGTGCTCCAGTAACCAGGACCCTGGATGCTGAGTTTGAGAAGCCTTGTTGAAGATTTTGACCAACCTCCCCGAAATCAACAAGGATGATATGGAGCTTCTTGTTTTGGGGTTTTTTTTTGTTTTTTTCCTACTAGATTACCAATTCTCTGCTGTTGTCCTAGCAGTCTTCACTGAGGGACAGAGACTGGCCCTCTGTAGGGTGAGAGGAGGAGCTGAGCTTGGATTTTGGATCCATCTGATGAGCATTCCCAACAATGAGCAGCCCAAGAGCCCAGGGGCGTGCGGACACCGAGAGTTCTGTACTGAGTAGGGCTGAGCCCAGGCTCAGGAAGTTGGGTTAAGCGAGGCAAGTTCGTAAAACACACAGATATTCATAGAGCCGCAGATTCTCACAACTTCGTAAACATATGAATTAATTTAACATTCCAGACACCCAGTGCCCTCCAACCTTAAACGGTTCAAGTCAACAAATACTGGGCTCTTTTGACCCTGCACAACCTGTGTAGCTCAATCGCTGTCACACGAGGTTGTCATTACTGTGGACACGTTTGTCCTCTACACAAATGACGGCAAAAGGGTCCCTGAGGGCAGAGCCCGTGCCCTGGTCTTTACTTCCCGGGACCTCACTGAGTTTGTTGAATGAATGATAAAGTACCAGTTACCTGTTACAGGTGACTTAACAGACACTATGAGAGATATAAAAATAACTAGGGGATAGTTCCTTCCCTCAGAGGCCCTATGATCTACCAGGAAAATGAATGTGTTGGTTGAGATTTAAAAACTCCAAGGAATGAAGTTTTCCCCAAAGCATATAGAACCCAACCAAAAGCAAAAGTGAAGTCCACCTTAGAGGTCATTTTGTTGTTTCTTCCTCCCCAGACAATGGAAAAGGGAGGAGAGAAGGAGAAGCTAAAACAATCTCTGCACCTGTCTTGGCTCTTAGTTCCTGCTGGAGTTTGCAGGCCCCGAGGGGTTGGTCTACTGTGAAGGAGGAGGCCAAGGGGAGGCCTGCAGCACAACTGCCTCTTTTCATTGTCCACGTTTAGAAATCAGAGATGAGCAAAAAGAAGAAAAAGTGCCCCAAATCATACCATTCAGAGATAACCACTTCAGTATTTGGGTGTGGTTTAGTCTTTCACATTTTTTTAGAAAGAAGACAAAATCTTGCTCTTTTGTTTCGTGTGTAGAGGTTTTTGTTGTTGCTATTATAAAAGCAAAGCCATGAATGGTCATAGGAGGAAGCGGGGAAAACATAAACGAGAAGAAGGAATGAGAAGAATGATCGCCCTCGGGCTCGCCCCGGAGCACCGGTGGTAACATTTGGGTGCGTTCTTTTTGCGTCTTTGCTATTCCTCTCTCTCCTTTAGTTTCTGACATAAATCAAAATAATACTCCAAAGTCTTTCCCCTCTATTTTGGACCAGCTTAGAGGACACAAATAAGCAATTAAATGAATACGAATAAGAAAGAAGAAAAAAATGATCCACAATCGCCAGGTCTGTTTCTGAGCCAATAGACCTAAGCCTGTTTCATTTCTTCCCTCTTCCTCTCTGTTTCTTTTCTTTCTTCTTCTTTTTTCTTAAACAGAAATGGGAACCATTGGGTAGTGCACGGAACAAGCAAATATCTCTACCTGCTTTTCACACGATGCTCGCATTTACCAGCTAGGGTAATAGAGGCAAAAAGAAAGAGTACGGAACCAAACTGAATCTCGTCACTCACTATAGGAATAAGAATAGATTTTGAGAGAACCTTTTTTCCCTCTTAAAAAAAATTCCTGAGCAGAGGGGACAGGTTCATCCGCAAAGGGCCAGCTTCAGTGGCCTTGGGGAGCTTTGCAGTTTCCTTGTGGATAAAAGAAAGGGAACTTCCTGTCATCGTCTTAAACAAAAACAGACATCTCAGATTCTTTTAACAACCTTCGTGCGTCTGTCCAGGAAGGTCTTGGGTAGAAGGAAATGGGAGAAAGGAACATGAGTGGGACACACCCAGTTTGCCTGTGGGGGGCCACCGGGCCAATCGAATAGAGAGACTGTAGCGGGGCCTGTTGGTACTGGGCGGTCACTGGTCTGTGTCGCACCCACCTGCACCACCTCATCTCACCCAGCAAGCATTAATTAGGACCCACTATGTGCTCTGTAGACACTGTGCTGGGCTCTAGGAAACCCATCAAAGTGGTCTCTGTCCTCAAGAAATGAAAACGTTGCTTATTCTGTCTTCATTCCACTCTGCCTCCCACCCCTTTTGTTTTGGGCCAACTATTATTATTTTAATTTAAAATATGAACCACTATTCCTTCTAGTACGTTTTAAAATATTTTAATCAAATTTTAAAAACGATTTTTACAGTAATATAAAGTATATAGCTTATGAAGCCAAACAGGGCTGCCTCATGTCCCTGCCATTATTAGCAGAGGGAATTTAGTCAAGACAATAGTTATATAAGTGATGATATGGCTAAGAAGCTCAGCAGGATGGTGAGGCAACTGAGGGGTCACAGCAACAAGATGCTGCGGCCGCCCCCAGTCACCCCGGATGGGAGACGGCGCAGCGGGAGCCCAGGGGCTGGCTGGGTAGCACCAGCATAAGCAGGATGCAAGGCAGAGATGTGGCCTCTTCTGGGGCTGCTGCTTGAGGGAGAGGAGAAAGGAGACGGGGAGAAGGCTTCCTTCTCCAATGGCTGCTCTCCAACCTCCTAAAATGCCTTCCATGGACTCAACTTAAGAGTTTCTTAACCGTTTTTTCATTATCACCCCCACTCCCAGACTTTTCAGACATTTTTTTCCTAACTATGTTTCCCCCATATAATTTTCATACCATAGATAAGCTATTTGTTTAGGTACTATATGTACAGTTGTGCATTGTATTAAAACAATAAGATTTTTTTTTTTTTTACCCCCAAGAACCAATTTTTGCCCATTTGGAGGTGAGCTGGCCTCAGCTGAGAATGGATGGAAAATGGCGAGTTGGAAGCCAACTTCAGTGGAGACCCAGGAAATAGCCCTCAGGGGTCAGCTGGGTTGTGGGAGAGAGGGCAAGGAATGGATGGGTAGTGCGTGTCTGACATGGTCTTTAGTCTGTCTGTCCTTTCACTTTTTTGATTGCTTGACTGGACAGAGGATCTAGGTTAAAAGTAGTTTCCCATCAGAAATTTGAAGGCTTTGCTCCATTGTCTTCTGGCTTCCAAGTCATCCCTGAGAAGCCCCATGCAGGTCTGATTCCTGTCGGGGTCCAGGGCAGGCTGCCCTGAGATACCCCACTATAGTATGTTGATGATATCGAGTTAAAATTGCCTAAGTAGCAGCAGCAGTGGGAAGAAGCTCCCCAATTCTCTTCTGTCCCCCTAAAAGCAGGAAATAACTCTCCATAATAAATGCCTTTCCTGCTGCTAAAGGGCTGAGAGACAACTTAGTTATAAAATCCAGAGTTGAAAAGCTGTGTAAACCAGCCTTGTAATGCCTTTACTGATCTACTGCCCAAGCCCAAACTTTCTGCTGAGATTCCTCCCTAACAAATCCCCAAACCTTGCTTAGATTCCTTTTTACTGAGCACTAATTTTCTTTGTCCTGCATAAGGGAAGGATGGTCTCACCATTCAATAAGTAGATTTTCACCTAGCACCTCTCTTTTCCATGTAGATGGCTTTTCAGCTCTGCAGCTGAGGCCCAGGCCAGGGCAATTCTGTGGCTCCACCCTATTTCCTACTCTTTCTATCTTCATTCATGATGGTGATTAAAGCAGAGTTTCTACCTGCTGGAGCTCACAGACTAGTGCAGGGAATGAACACGCAAACGGGCAGTTATAATTCCGACGTGCATGCAGTGGTGGGCACAGGTGGACGGGAGCCCTGAGGACAGACACCAAAACCAAGCAGGCTTCTGCAGCCAGGTCAGCGAGGGCTTCCTGGAAGCGGCGACATTGTGGCCCTGCAGGAAGGTCCGTGGACAGGTATTTTAGATTTTCTAGAGAAGTTTAGTTCCAAGATTAGGTGGAGAGAGGAGGTTGGCTTGGCCTCTAGGCTCTAGGCCTTCAAAACTCTCCTTTTCTTCTCTCCCGCTGCAGAGCAGTTCTGGGGGCTTTAGAGGCCGCTGAGGTCAGAGGGCAATGTGGATCAATGGATCCCTCCGCAGACGCGTGATGCCTTTACTGGTTTCCACTTAAGAACTTTATCCCCTCAGGCCTTTCACTCATGCTCCACGTTTCTGGGTGGGAAGGTGGGCAGAGTGGGATAGAACCAGGTCTCCGGAGCACTGTTCTGAACGCGGCAGAAAGCGTGGGCTACGGAATGATGAGCGTGGCATTTCCCCCAGAGTGCACTGGGGCACGCCCGGAGGCGGCGGGCCTGGCTTTCATCATGTAACAGCCTTCACTGCATTGCACGCAGCATGCTGGCTGGCTGGGGCACTCTACTGTAACCCGGTTCGGGGCTCTTCAGAGGACATCCAGCAACTATTCAGGCATCAGTGATGGCAGCGGCTTTTCCGGGCCTGCTTGCAGAGCCCCCGTGGGTCTGATCCTAGCTATGTACCTTGAGAAATGCTTGGCAGGAAAACAAGTGTCTGGACAACATATGCTAGAAGGGGAACAGGATGTCATCATGAGTAGTTCTGCAGACCCTCAGTTTTGGGGCCTGCTATTGACCTGGCTCAAAACCGGGTTCAACTGGAGGTATGATGAGGGCTATAGGCTTAGACTGACTGTCATCTGTCACAAACTCAGAGGGACTTGGAAAGGGCTTCAGAGATGAACTGGAGCTCCGCTTCCTATTTGCAGATGACGATGCAGCTGGAATCAACAAGGTTTGTCCAAGGTCACAGCACTGGTTTGAAAGTCATGGTCTCTTGGCCTCTGGTCCCTCCTGCAGCCAAACGGAGATCTCTTTTATCATGAATTCCATTAACGTCATCAACATGATAACAGCAATGATACCATAATAGACATTTTTTTCCTAACTATGTTTCCCCCATATAATTTTCATACCATAGATAAGCTATTTGTTTATGTACTGTATGCATGGTTGTGCGTTGTATTAAAACAATAAGATTTTTTTTTTTTACCCCCAAGAACCAATTTTTGCCCATTTGGAGGTGAGCTGTTCTCAGCTGAGAATGGATGGGAAATGGCGAGACACTTGTTGTCTGGCAGGCTGCCCTGAGATCCCCCACCATAGTATGTTGATGATTTCGAGTTAAAATTGCCTAAGTAGCAGCAGCGGCGGGAAGAAGCGGAGCTCCAGTTGTCCAGCAACTTGTTTTCCTGCCAAGCATTTCTCAAGGTACATAGCTAGGATCAGACCCACGGGGGCTCTGCAAGCAGGCCCGGAAAAGCCGCTGCCATCACTGATGCCTGAATAGTTGCTGGATGTCCTCTGAAGAGCCCCGGACTGGGTTACAGTAGAGTGCCCCAGCCAGCCAGCATGCTGCGTGCAATGCAGTGAAGGCTGTTACATGATGAAAGCCATGTCTACCCAGTTCCTATAACATGCTTAGCTTTGTGGGGTATTTTACATGTACATCCTTTATAAACATTTTGGCTGAATATTTTTAGGACAGATGGCAGGAGCTCTTTTCTATATCTTACAGGCCAATTTTTCAGATATAGCACTTTTCGAATCTGTAATGGAGAAGTTAGGTTGAAAATACCTATTCACCGCATATTTATCAAGCTTCAACTATATTTTGAGGCACCGAGGTGGCACTGTGTATATATATAGAAAAAGCCCATACCTGCCTTTAAGGTCATAAAGTAGTGAAAATGGGAGACCAGGAAGCAGGTGGTCACCACACAGCAGGCCAAGTGCAGGACAGAGCTAATCACAGGGTGAGGTTCTGTGGGAGCATAGCAGAGGAGCATCTGGGCTGGGGGAGGTGGCCACGAGGAAATGAACCTGAACTTAGTCTTGAGGAATGAAAATCAGATGAAGGCGGGTCGGCAGATGAGGAAGTGGCGATGGGGGTGGGAGCCATAAGGATGTTCCAGGGAAAGGAACCAGCACATGAAAAATACTGGTGCCATTTTTGTACCCAGCAACCCGCGCACAGAGGGTCTGGGTTATATTTGTTGGATGGATGAATGATCAAGTACAAAGGTCTTCCCTGCTCCTTGAGTTGTTCTGTGTTTGATGTTGGGGTTGGGGGGCACGGGGCTGAGCGTGAACTTGGCTGATTCAGGAGGCCCTGGGGGTTGCCTGAGCACAGCTCACTCTGGAGCGGGAAGGGCTCTGCCAAACTTCTGCCAAAGAACATTTAATAGACATCTAAATGTTGGAGGAAAAATTCCTGCAAAACCAGTCCCAGGTGTTTTGAGAAGCCTGGGGTGGGGTGGGGTGGGGTGGCGTGGGCGAGGTGGGGTGGGGCATTGCAGAGTAGTTGCCTTTGACTGGTGTCAGGCCTAGGACGGGCTGCGAGGTTAGGTTCCAAGTTCAATCTGCGGGCTTGGCCTCTACCTTGGCTTGGGACCCGCTTGCCTGTTTCTTCAGGGGCTCTCCCCCTCTCTCTGCCTCCCTCCCCATACTCACTTGGGCAATCACCACAGCCGCCCCTGCAATCCATGTGATAGACAAGGAAACTTGTTCTTGGACAGATGATGAGACCTTACAAGGCCCCTCAGCTAGTGAATGGCAGAGCTGGGTTTCAAGCCTTGACCTTTTTATTTCCAAAGTTTGTTCTTTTAGCAGCCACCCCATATCTCTCCCAGAGCCTCTGTTATATACTGGGCTAGCATTTTTCGCAGTCAGTAATTATTCATTCATTCGTTTGTTCATTTGCTTATTTTTTTCTCATCCCTCTGAAATACAACGCTGCTGAGAGCTGGGACCTCTGCCTTGTTCATTGTCATGTCTCTAGGGCCTAGCACAGTTCGTGGTACACACAACACGTCTGGTAAACCCCAAGGGCAGGGAGTTTTGTCTCTTTTGTTTGCTTGCTGTCTATCCTTTATGCGTGGAATGTGCACATTATAAACTTTGTTGAATGAATCAGTGATCTGTAGGAAGCAATGCTGGACTTTGGGGACATGAAGATGAATAAGCTCTGTCTTTAGCTCAGGAACCTCACTGCTGGATGGGGAGATCGGCATTAGCAATGGACAATAAGAGAATAACCGAGGGGCCTGAGATTCCTGTTAACTGACCATTGAGCTGCACATTGTCAGCACTAAGATACTTATAGGTACTTTTCTGGTGGCTCGAGATGTGGCAGGGAACAATGCAGACAAATTCCTCTTGCCAAGAGCTTAAGTTCTACTGGCATCATGTGATTTTGGAGTTTCACTGTTAATGAGTTAGGTAGGTCATGGCTTGTGAAGGGACCAGCACACCTTCCCCCGACCACAGCCAGCCATGGGTCAGTGAGGGAGCAGAGATTGCGGAGGGCTCCTGGAGACAGAGTCTTTGCAGCACAGGAGTGTGGGGCGGTGGGGTGGAGGGGGGTGGCAGGCAGGTGGGACAAGGGCTGTGTGCTCCAGGAGCCTGGGCCAGCTGAAGAGATAACAGACTCATGAACATTGAACCACTTGGGCGCTCGGACAGATGAAAAGTGCCTAGAGTTGGGACGTGCTGGACAAAGGTAGGAGAGGACATGGGTGCAGGAGTTTGGGGTCAGGCTCCAGGATTCAAAGCCCCATCAGCTTTTGACCTTGGCTGCTGGACTCACCTCTCTGAGCCTCAGCTTCTTCATCTAAAAAAATGTGCGCAACAATACCTCTTGGGTTGTGGGGCAGCTTAAATACAAGTGTGGCAAGTCCCTAACAGAGCAGCACATGGGAGTTGCTCAGTAAGTGGTCCTGGCGTTCAGAGGCCAAGGTCATGATGGGCTGTGTTGGCCAGGGGGTTCTTCAGAGCCAGGTTCTAAAACCTGCCTGCATCAAGGCACCTTCTCTGTAGAGCAGGACCAGGCAGCTGGTGGGTACAGGGCTGGAAGTCGATCTCACCCTCAGCATCATTTATTTACAAATTCACTTATTCACTATATATATATATATACACACACACACACACACACATATACATATATATGGGTATATATACATATACACACACATAAATTTATATATATATCTATATCGATATACAGAGAGAGAGAGAGAACAGAAAGCTGTGCATCAGGTACCCGCGGATAGGCATGAGAGGGATTCTTTTCACTTTACGCCATAATTTAACCATGTGCATATATTAACTATTTGTATTAGTTTTCTAGGGATGCTGTAGCAAATTCCCACAAGCTTGGTGCTTTGAAACAACTGAAATTTATTCTCTTACAGTTGTGGAGGTGCCGGCAGGGCCATGATCCTTCTGAAGGCTCGAGAGGAGAATCCTTTCTTACCTCTTCCAGCTTCTGTATTCACGGCCTTGTAGATGCCATCACTCTGATCTCTAACTCTTCTTCACATTGTCTTCTCCTCTGTGTTTCCTTGTCTTCACCTCTTACAAGGACATCAGTCATCGGACTTAGGACTCTTCCTAAACAAGGATGATTTCATCACAAAATCTATAATTTTCAAATAATGTCATATTGTGAGATTCTGGGTGGACATGAAGTTTTCAAAAAAGAAAAAATATAGCCATTGTGATATGAAGCAAAATTCATGTTTGCAAGCAAACATGAATATTAATTCTTTTAAAAGCATTCCTTTGAAAAAATCATAATTCTTTTAAAAGCTAGCCTTCCTAGGTTAAGCGAGCATTAAAGCTGGAACACAGTGGAAATCCATTCTGTAAGTAAATGGGGCAGTTTCACTGAAGTCATCATGGCTCTCAGCACCATTTACCTGTCTCAGGAAGAGGAGAGCTAGGAGTGAGTGAAAATATATTGAGTACCCATTGAGCATGAAGAGACAGTTGAATGGGCTCAAATTCTGTTAACAAGGGGACCAATTAACTAGATTTATGCTGAGTCCGTTGTATAAAACCGTGGTTTCTGTGCGCCATTTCTAAGAGCATCTCAGAGGCCTTTGCTGTAAACGTGATGAGCTCACATCTTAGGACTGAAGACATGGCATTTTAAGGGGAATACCTGAGAAAAAGTGTTTGGGTCTTGTCTTAGTCTGCTTAGGCTGCCATAAAATACCACACGCTGGGCGGCTAAACAATAGAAGTTACAGTTCTGGAGGCTGGAAGTCCAAGATCAAGGTGTCAGCAGTTGCAGTTCCTGATGAGGGCTCCTTTCCTGGCTAGCAGATGGCTGCCTTCTCTCTGTGTCCTCACATGGCAGAGGGAGAGAGGGAGAGAAAGGGAAAATGACCTCTCTGATGTCTCTTTTTATAGGGACACTAATCCTACCAGATCAGGGCTCTACCCTATGACCCCATTTAACCTTACTTACTTCTTTACTCCAAATACAGAGGCACACTGGGGTTAGTTAGAACTTCAACAAATGGATTTTAGAGGCACACAGTTCAGGTGCTAGCAGGCATTTTAAATTAACCTGGGCACTTTCAACGTTGGTAAACAGGCATGATATAAGACTCCAGGATGGATTCTGAATCAGGCAGAATTTAAGATATTTTAGATACCAACATGGAGAAACCTAGTTTATCATTTAACAAGCTATGTCCTGGCTTGTGTGCTGGAGATGAGCAAGAAGATATTCATTCTTGTGAGTAAGAGACACTTCCTCTTAAAGTCTTTGGGGTTAAACAGAAACGGGAATGCCTTCAATAAGGGAACTTGGGACTGAGGGGGCTCGGAGTCAGAGCACCCCAACTCCAGCACACAGCAGCTGTGGAATTTAGGGCAAACTGTCTCCTACCTTTGAGTCTCTCCTTCCTCAACTGCAAAACGGGTTATAACAGCTCTCCTTGGGTTTGCTATAAAATTAAATGAGGTGAGGTCTGTGGCTATTATTCTTATCAATAACAAACAAAAACTGCATGGAGAAAAGTTTGCCAAATGCTCAGCAAAATTCTAGAAAGGGTTATTAAGCAGGTGATTTGTACCCTGAGAAAGGAGAGTGCTGATTACATGAGTCGGGTTAGGAGCAGGAGGAGCTTGTTTGGCTGAGCACGGAAAGCAGTGATTCTCTCACTTAACAAACGTTCGAAACTTACGATCTAGGAAAAGCAGAATTGAGAGGAATTTATTCCCATTTAAAAAATTAATGCATAATTTTTCACTATAATGAAGAAGAAACACCACCTTGACCGGGAATCTACACCCTGGAGCTTACAGCTTTGTTCACCTAACTTGCTGGAACCCCACTCCTGACCTTGGAGGAGGGAATGCACACTAGTTCTGGGGCTCAGAAGTACCTGGTTTAACCTCGTGCACATGCAAGAAGTCTTTCACTGAGGGGCTCCTTGAGGAGAGCTTTTGTGCATTTTCTCATAAAAAGAATGTGGCGGATGTCTCATTTAATGGACTGATTAAGGAATCATTCTAGAAAAAAAAACAAGGGGAATGAGAGAAACAGCTGACACGTCCATTTTCTTAGCCTGCTTATAGAGCCAGAGAGAATACAGCCTTTAAGATATATTTCTTCACTAGGAGGAGAAATGTTACTGAATTTTGGCTCAGAATGTCCTTGTGTTGGGGTAAAATAATAGCCTTTCTACTTAATGTCTTCATTCTAGCTCTCCTCTTTCTCCACTTCTTCTTCTTCTTCTTCTTTTTTTTAACCTTAGAACGTGTTAAGGGCATTAAGCAGGGGCTAAGTGGGAGATGCCATCGGAGAGGGTGGTTGGGATCAAGCTGTGGAAGGACCTCGAACGCCAGAGTGAGTTTCTCCTTCATTTTGTAAACGATGAAAAAGCATGCGATTTTTATCTGTGCAGGAGGCAGCATATATTGCAAGTGGAAGGAGTTTAGGATCTCGTGAGCAGTGTGGCCTTCGGTATGACACCAGACTTCTTTGTAAAATGAGGATAATACATCTTTCACAAGGTGTATTTGGGGAAGTTGGCAAGTCCTGTGCGCTGGAGTAGTTCACAAGTCGCAAGACTTTAGTGCTCTCACCCATCATTGTTCCCGTTTGGAAATATTAATCAGGCAAAGAAGTGTAGGCTGAGTTGGAGTGGGGAACTGGGGGAGCTGGGGTAACCTGCTGGCAAGCCATTGCCATGATCATCGAGGAGGATGGGAAGAGTGGATAGGAATAATTTTGTAGTAGAGAGAATTCGTGCAAAGTGACGTCACTTGGAATGGAGAGAAGACAGCACAACCACTTCAGATTTCGGGGTGGGTGATGGGGAATTATAAACTACGCCAGATGCATGGGACACAGAGAAGCAGTAGGTCTGGAGGCAAAGGTAATGTGTTCATTTGGGCTGTGTCGAGTTGAAGGTGCCTTGGAATGCCAGTCAAGACAGACAAAGGAAAAAGCCTTGGGAGTAATTAGTGCAGGGAAGGAGGTGGTGGCAATGGCTAGAGTTAAGGGAGTGCCTCAGATGTCTGAAAAAGAGGTGGGCACACCCCCACCTTGACAGCCAGAGTCTTTGAGCACAGCCTTTGAGCATATGGGCTCAGCAATCGGACTGCCTGGCCTCAAATCCATTGACCCTGGCCATGTTGCTTGATTGCTCTGTGTCTCAGTTTCCCCTTCTGTAAAAATGGGGATGAAAAACAGAATCTACTTCATTGGGTTGTTAGGGGGAGTAAATAAAGTTATAAGCATGAAACTCTTAGAATCCTGCCTGGCACACAGTAAGCACTCAACAAATAGCGTTCATAAAATTAGAAGGCTTTGTCTGTTTGGAGGCTCATCACAGTATCTTTCGTCCACTTATTTATTTGGCTTGCTATTACTCCACATATATTTTACAACCAAACACCAACTGTGGGCTTATGTAGTATCATGGAAGGTAAATTAACATTCAAATGCATGAGGTTCCTTTATGAAGGACCGTCATTCATTGACTTAAGATCTCTGGCATTAATCGCAGATTTCAGTACATCGAAGTGTTGCCCAAATCCAAGTGTCCCTCTTTTGAAATATAGGATCTGTGAAAACGAAGCATGCCAATGGAGCAAGGTAAATGCCTCAAATATTTTCATTAACCTGTGACTCATGGCTTTAATCAAGATCAATTGCTACACATGTAAAAACACACAAACTATTGTTTTTGCCTGTGGTCAGATAAATTAATCATGATGAATGAATTTGGCCGCAGCTCTTCCATTCTCAGGATGCCTAAGACAGGAGCTCTGATCTTTCTCAATTGTAAATGGGTGAATGTGCATGTTAAAATATTGGCATTCACAGGACATCAGCAAAGCGACTGAGCCTCTCTAGTGGCTTTAATAATTGAGTGTAACTTGCAGGTCTTTTCATATCTACCAAATATTTGCAATGGGTGGCTATAAGATAATGAAGCGTATATGTTTTTTTATTTTAATAAACAAATATTCCAGAGACAGGCATTCAAATGAATGAGCCCCACAGAGCAGCCACTTGGGCACCCTTAGGGAGGCTCCGAACACTTTGGAACATATTTTTGTGACTTGCCTTCCAAATTCTTGGCACATTCTTTCAGATATCCTTATCGGTGAAAAACCTTTTCCTTTAAAGGGGATATAAGTTTTTGAAGAGACATGAAAATCATTCGGATTTCATTGAGATGATGCTATTTTTGTTCGAAAACAAGTTGTCATTCAAAAAACAGGGCTATTTTTCTTGCCTGGATCATCAACTGGCTTGGATGGTAACTTTAGAGAGGAATTCTAAAGCACACTGCCCAGAGTGAACATTAATCTTTTTCCAGAAATATTTGCAGGTGAGCAACCTGTCCTGGTTTATCCGGGATGTTTTCTGTGTTAGCAAACATCCCTGTGGGCAAACCAGGACAGTTGATTATCCCCTTATGAGGCAGGCATGTTCCTCTAGTTGATAGGACTTTTTGACTCTGTCCCTGTGACACAATAATCCCAGGGTTTCTCATCCTGTCTTACTCCCCACTGGTACAGGCTCCTGACATTAGCCATGAAGGGCAACACTGGTTTCAGTGCGGGCATTACAATAGGCTTCTTGGCGTGTTTGTTGGTTCATTTTTAAGATCAGTCTCCTTGAACCATTCTAGTACCTCAGAGATCTATCGCTTCCCGCCATTATTTGGGGCAATGTTTGGTATTCTTTTGTGGTTTGCAGCTCCCTCCTCTTGGCAACGTTTTGCTCAACGTTGAGCCAGCCTGTGTGGTCCAAGAAGTAGATTCAGATTTCTAGACCGAGCTCTGCAGTTATTAGCCATGAGCTTTGCTTATCCGACCCTTACCTGGCAAATATGGAAAATAAGTGCCTTGACTATTTCTTTAGGTTAATGTGGGGGTGAAAAGAGATAATATCTGTGAAGTTATTAACTTTTAAAATAGAATATTCTTAAAGAATGCAAAAGGATATATTACAGTAGTTATTCAAAATGAGACCTCTGATCATATTATTATAATTATTAACTGAGTCATATCAGCAGTGACTAATACATTTAAGCAATTTAGATAACAAACCAGAAAGGGAGAATTATAGGATCTAAAAATATGCTTTAACAAGATTTAAAGATTATTTGCTTTTATTTACTTCCTCTTACCTAATGTGAAGTCAACTTTATTATTCTCTTCAATCTATTCCTTTTTGTTTTAGTCGGAACTGTTAGCTTAAGTGACAGTAAATACTCAAAATAACAGTGGCTTAAATAAAATGAGAGTTTATTCTCTGTCATGTGTGTGAAAGTTTTCCAGCTAGCAGGAAAGAGGGAAGAAAAAAAGGAGGGCAAACCCTCTTCTAGAAAGTTAAACATGAGATGTTTATTTATAAGTCATCAGCTAGAACTTAGTCATAGGAATATACTTAACTCAGACAATTTTTAATTATGGATTTAGTCACAATTTATCGAATACCTGCTACATGCAAGATCTTCCAGAAACTCATAATCCTGGAGGAAAACAGACACACATACATGTTATATATTTATATAACCGACCACTAGGTGATGTCTGTGGACCTATAAGTGATCAAAACAAGGTTCTAGGCATCAAAGGAAAGGCAGATTCATTCTGCTTAGGGCACTCCGGAAGGCTGCCCAGAGGAGGTGATGTTCGAGTCGGATCCTGAAGGATGACAGAGGAAATGACGTGAGTAGGAAGGACCACAGAGGTGGAAGTCTAGGGCATGGGTGGCGAACTGTACATTCAGAGTAAAGCAGGACGCAGCCAGACCTTGAAGGATCTAAAGTGCCAAGCTGAAAAACGTGAACTTTATCAGGGATCTGACCTAAGCAGATCCTTCTGGCTTCAGTGTGAATAGATTCAGGGTAGAATAGATTCTAAGAAGAAACAGGACATGGGGAGATTACTTATTAATGTTTATGGTGTTCACCCAGAGAAGCCCAGGGTGGAATAAGTGAGGACGATGGCAAGTGGAAGGGAGAGGAGGAGAGAGATTGAAACGTCTTCCTCATCAATAACGTCACCTTATCGGAGAGGCCTGACTTGACTATTCCCACCCCCTACCTCACTCTCCTGCCTTAACTTGCTATATTTTTCTCTCTAACGTTAATGCCATCTCTCATAGTATATATTTACTTATTGTCTATTTCCCCACTAGAATGAAAGTTCCATGAGGGCAGGGCTTTTGTTTTTTTCTTTGCTACATCTTTGGTGCCAGAACAGTGCCTGCTATATAGTAGGTGCTCAATACATACTTACTGAGTTAAAAATAAATAAGTTTGAGCTCCTTCCCACTGACCATGTAAATCAACTGGGCAATATGGTCAGTCAGCCCCTGTTTGCATTTATGAATTAAATTTGCTTTAGAAAGCATTTGAGGTGGCTCCAGAAATATATATACTACGAAATGATTTAAAAAGGACAGAAATAAATCAGATCTAAAGGAAAAAAGAGGCGAATAGGATGATAAAGCACAGTGAATTAGTATGCAGATGTGGGCAGCACAAAGGCTGCACTAACATTTTCAAGGTAGGCGGCAAATTCACGTCTGAGCTTTCTGACAGCCAAGGCAAAGAGGGGAACATGGCCAGTTAGGCCTGCAGTCTTCATTAGATAAAGACATGTCTTGTGAGAAGAAAGAGCCCTGGATTTTTTTTCATGGATAAAGATGACACTGAAACCATCTGCTTTAGTATTTATGCTGTTTGGTAGGGTGACTACTTGGTAAGCCCTTAGCTATTTGGAGGGGACTTAGTCTTGTGTGCAGCCTTACTCATCTACTACCAGAGGTGACCGGAGATTTATCCAAACCAGAAGCAGCTGGTTACAGGTTAAGTGACACTCACTCCAGGGCAGAATTGGGTGGAGAGAGGAATGTAAATAGTCGGTTCCTGCCCTTCTGTCCCCTGTAGAACCTTTATCAACCTCCAAGTTTTATCTCCACTGCTAAAGAGGAAATTTACAAAGAAATCTGGCCAAGATTGTTGAAATCTGGATCCTCAGTTTGTCTCTCTTCCTTTGATTTATTCAAGTTTCTTTGAAGTACCACTTAAGCGTGAGGTTTGGTTTGGCTGATGGTGTATTTTTGAGAGTGAAACCAGGTGAGAAGAGGAAAGGAAGTTGATTTGCCAAACAATTAAAAGGTGATTTTGACTCTCCTAAAAGATTTCTTCTTTAAAAAAATGTGAAAAGGATTTTTGAAAAACTAATTCCTCTGCATGGTGAAACAAAATTCAAAGAGGGCAAAAAGAGTAAACCAACAATGCCACATTTTTGTATATTATTGCAGAGATAGTAATATTTGTACTCATAAATACTTTTTGTTATGTAAATGAGAATTTATGATACAAACTCTTCCCTTGCTTTTTTCCCCTTAATATATTTTAGAGAACATTCCCTCTGAGTTCCTGTTAAGTTACTTTATTCTTTTAAAATATAGAATAGTTTTCTGTTACATGAGTTCCATTATTTATGTAAACAGTTTCCCAACTAATAGATGTTAAGCTGTTTCCAGTGTTTCAATATTACAAACATTGTTTTGATGGAATCAATGAAATTTGAATCTGCATCATCCAGGATTCTAAAAGGAAACAGTTCTGAAGCTTAGGAGGTTGAAACTACAAGAATTATGAAAGGAACTATTTACAGAGCTATGGTCAGAGTTAGGGAGCCATCGACGGATGCCGAGGCACCCAGGAACTGTGAACAACAAGAAGCTGAAGGGGAAAATGGTGCCACTGGAGCCTCTGGAGAGCAGGAGCATGGAGGAAGGGCCACTTAGCAGGAGCTGTGTAATTCCAGAAACACAGCATCCACTGATAGAGGGAGCAGGAAAAAAATACCTCCACCACTCTCTCTTCTTGCTCTGCAATCTCCGGCCAGCGCCTGCCATTAGCCAAACCCAACCACAGAGGCCAGAAGACAAGGAACCCAGATGACCAGAGTGGTCCCTCTCCTGGCACAGAGCTGGGCAGAGAAGTACAGAAAACAAATGTGGGATGGGAGTGGAGCATATGTATAATATGTATAATATATCTATGGGAATTTCTAGAAGGAGAAATGCTGGCTCAAAAGCACGTACATCTTCATTATTGTTTTAGAAGTCAGTGTACATTCGTATTTGCTCTTTCTGTGGACATTCCCTTCCTTTCTGCATTTCTGTATTTCTACCGGTAATCATTTCCCTTCTGTCTGAAGAACTCCCTTCAGTATTTTTTTAGGGCGGTCTGCTGGCCGAGAATTCTCTCAGTTTTGCTTGTCTTTAGACCTTTTGTTTCGAAGGATAATTTTGCTGAGTATAGGATCCTAAGTGGGCGGTTATTTTCTTTCAGCTCCTTGTCTTCTGAGTTTTATTGTTTCTGTTGAAAATTACCTTTTAGTCTTAACGTGGCTTCATGGAAGCTTCTGTCTCCTTTTAAGCTTTTATCTTTGCTTTTGGTTTTCAGCAGTTGGAAAGCAGTTTTCGTATAATGTGCCTCTTTGTTTTCATTGTGATTGAATTCAGTAAACTTCTTGAATCTGACTTATAACATATTTCCTCAGTTCCAGAAGGTTCTTATCTATTATCTTTTTAAATATTGCTTCTGCCCTATTTTCTCTTTCCGTATCTCCAGTTACACATCTCTTCGCTGTGTTGCGTTTATCTCTTAACCGATTTCTTTTTATATTTTACATCCATTTTTCTCTGTGTCTTTAGTCTAGATACTTTCTATTGTCTTCCAGTTCACTAACCCAGTTCACTAATCTGGGTCTAAATATATTTTTAAACTCATCTATCGAATTTCACATTTTCACTTGTATTTTTCAGTCCTAGCATTTTTATTCGATTCTGTTTTATAGATTATGATTATCCGTTGAAATTATCCTTCATCTGTTCTTCCATTATTTTTGCTATTTAAAAATAAACCATTTACTGTTTAAAAAACTCCAATATTGGAATCATCTATATGTCTTTTTTTACTCTTCTTTTTTTCCCCCTCTTGGTTTTTGGTTATTTGCACTCGTTTCTGAGTATGCCTGGTGATTTTTAAATGAATGGTGGACACTGTGTATGAAAAAAATGTTGAGATGGTAAATTATATTGACTTTCTCCAGAGGGAGTTATCTTTTCCTTAGCTATTCAGGGAGAGTGGGGTGATTGTAAGACAGAGACTGAGCCAAACTCAGGCTGGGTGGCAGCTTTGGAAAGCTGCTGTCCAGCTCTATTTCACCCTCCCCCCCACTTTTTAGGGTAGATCTTTCCAGGGATACCAGCTGCGAATCTGAGGTATTAACCTGGGATTCTCTCTTTTACTAGGCCGTGAACTATCATACTTGAATCCTTGCCACTGAAAGACTGGCAAGCCCCTGCTTTTAGTTTCTGGGGCTGTTTGTCTTCTTAGCCTCTTGCCCAGACTGCTTCAGAACATAGGCATGTGTGGAGATATATATATACGTGTGTGCGTGTGTTTGCGTGTGTGTGTCTGTGTATGTATGTATACATGCACACATGTAAGTGGGACATGACTGACCTACCTGACTAATGATATTGGGACAACTGGCAGTCTATTTGGAAAAGAATAAAGTTAGGTAGCTGTTTCATAACATACAGCAAAACACATGCACACACACATGTGAGCACACACAAGATATAAAACGTAAGGAAAACAGAAGAGATTAATTTTATAATCTGGATTGGAGAGGTATGTTTTATAGCAAGATACAAAGCCCCGAAACCATAAAGGTAAAGACTGACAGATTGGAGTACATTTGAAACGTGTGTACGGTAAGCAAACAAAATGTAAAGAGAAACAAATGACAGATGAGGAGAAGATATTTGCCCTAGCTATTTTCCATATTATGGACACGGATAATAGCGTTTGAGACCTGAGAACCTACTCTGCGGCAGAGGTAACGGTGACTGAGCCCATTTTACAAGTGAGGAAACAGAGAACAGGAGAATTTAATCGTTTGGCCCAAACTTCATGGGCCAGAAGTGAGGTTCGAACCCAGGCTGGGTCTGGGTTCGAATCCTCCATTTCTCTCCCCAGGAGCTAGCATGTTACCTCACGTCCTGGAGTCACTGGACTTATCTGTAATGATTTTGATTTGTTTCCTTCTGGACAGCTGGTCTGTACGGGTCTCTTCAGTGTGTGCGTGCACGTGCGTGTGTATGTGTGTGTGCACGCACACAAGTGCAGGGTGGTCCTGAAGTGAGCATGGGCTCTGGGTCATGATTCTGTCACTTGCCTTCTCATGGGCTCTTGGGGTGCTAACACTGCCTTCTGCCTTGGTTTTCGAGTTTCCTGGGGTGACTTGTTATCAGCCTGTGGCTCAGGGGGTAAGGCAGGGAGGTCTGGGCTGGGCCACCTCGCTCAGGTCCTGCCACGCCGCCCTCTCCCCGTTTTCATTTACTCGCGACAGGGAGGGAGAGCAGAGTGTGGGCGAGCCGTCTGGGACTTACCTGATCTTGCTGCGGGTGGGCTGGGCCAGGGCTCAGCTTTTCTGGCTTCACCGGCTCTGCCATGTCCTTCTCGCTTTCCCTCCCTTTTTTTCTGACTGATGGATGTGGGCTGTCCCATGTTGTCGTGAGAGGGGCAGTCATCGTTATTTAGAATGTCCTGGAAAGGCTGACCACTTGTTAATAAGCCTCTCCTCGGCCCCCCACAGAGGAGCTGAATAAGGGATATCACAAACCTGTCCATCTCAGCCATCACCCCTCTCTCCTAGTCAAAACTTCCCGAGCCTTCTTACTACTAGTCCCATGCCACAACAAGGTCAAATCAACTTCCAAAAGCACAGATTTTATTACGTGTCTCTCTTGCTTAAGAACTTATAATAGTTCTCCACGGAGTTTTTTAAATGAGGTTCACAGATGCTATATGGGGGACCAGGAAATACTAGACATTCTATTCATATTTATTCTTAATCCAAAAATTAAGAAATAAATTCAGCTTTGGTAACATATATCTAATATACTGATCGTCCCTAGGGCCCTCACTTGGTCCACCTGTCACACGGTTTCCTGACATGCTCTGTGTCAGGATTACCATATACAGAGGGACTGAGAGAGGAAGGCACACTTTTGGTCTATTGGGAAGTATTGCAGTTTCCACGAGCCTAGTTATACGGGTGGATTTCTAAGCTCCTTTCCTCCCCACCCACTCGCCCACCAGGATGCAGCTGAGAAGAGCTTCCTGGAAATGGAACAAACGAGACTCTTTGGACGTAGTCCAAAGACTTTAGAAGTGTCTTACGAGATTTTCCCTCCCCTGTCCCCTGAATGAGGACGAAGGCGTGACATTTCTCCCTGACTTCGGACCTCTGGTCTGGGAAGTAGTGGTGGCCAGCTTCTCTCTCTGGAATCCTCCCCTCTGCCAGGGCTGGAAGAGAGCCAAGGGGTGGAGAGTTCTTATTTGGCTGGTGCTGGAATAATCTGACCCAACGCTCTCCAGATCTTGGGGATTTTTGAAGCTGGCTTTCTTCTGTGGGCACTTCTGTGGGTTCTCTGCAGCTTCTATGCTAGGCCTGCCCAGCAGCAACTTGGGCTGCCAGGCAATGCTGCTCCTGTGCCTTGCTCCCCACCCAACCTCAGCATCTACCTCCAGTGGTTACCGCTACAGCCTCTTACCACTGGGGGCCTCTCCAGCTGTAGGCCACCATCTTCGGAGGAGCCCTTCTAAACCAACCCAGGCCAGCGTTCTTATTGCAAGGTCACGTCTGTTCCTGGTGTTAGAGGGAAGTCCCGTTTTTGAGCCACCGTTGGAGGAGGAGAGCACAGTGACTTCCCTGACTTGGCCATAGGGAGTGAAGTGGTCTGTGGGGCCCAGCTGCCAGTGCTGTCCACTTTCTGTGAGGTCCGACAGATGCTGCCTCACTGGGATGAGAGTTGGAGAGTGCCCCCTTCCAGTCCTCCAGCTCTGCACCGAGAGCTACAGGCAATATCGCTGCGTGCAGTGGGCAACCTGGGGCCACATTCTACCCCGGCTCAGGAGTTGTGTCAGCTTGCAGGGCTTGCTGACCGTCCTTGTCCCTCACTTGTAAGTGCTTGCCTACTAGAACTGTTGCAAGCTCAATATATTTTCAACACTGGCCCAGTA
Organism: Pteropus alecto; assembly: GCF_000325575.1. Lineage (NCBI taxonomy): Eukaryota > Metazoa > Chordata > Mammalia > Chiroptera > Pteropodidae > Pteropus > Pteropus alecto. The sequence continues at coordinate 18,365,306 of NW_006441953.1, read as the reverse complement.
AAATATCAGCTATTATTCTTTTTAGAAAAACAAAACCTTTTGAGGAGAATTTTTGTGATACTTTATGAGATGGTGTTACCTCTGCAAGGATAACTGGTTTTTTATTTGTAGTGGTGATACAGTATTTTTTTTTGAAAATTCATTATTGAAGTTTTTAAAAGTGAGACGGTTTAAAGAAAAATCTGAATATGACAAAAGTGCTGGAAAACAGCACATATCGTGATGGCGACATGCAAACGATTGGTCTTGCAAGGCACAGGTCAAGTAGCTCTTGAGCCCATAGTGTCACCCCAAGACTTTGAGCCGCCTGACATCATCCCTCCTCACTCAGAGCTCCCATGGAAAGTAGTTTAAGTTTTTTTTTTTACCTAAACTTACCAACATTCTCCAAAGTTTTTTTTTTTTAACTTTATTCAGTTAAAAACAAAACAAAAACTTGATCATTCAACCCCAATATATGTTTGTTTAAAATTTGTAAACTATATATGAGAAACAGAATAGTATAGTAGTTATGAATATAAACTCTGTAAACAGAGTTCAAATCCTGAGTTCAAATCCCAGCTCTGCCTGTTGCCAGCTGTGTGTCATTGGAGGGATCACTTGACTTCTCTGTGCCTGTAAAGTAGAAATAATAATATCTACCTCATATTGTTGTCATTAGAGGTTAAACAAAATGATAGCTGTACATTCTTAGAATAGTGCCTGACATGGAATAAGAACTCAATGACATTATCTATTTATTATATCCACTATGCAATAAAATTGGGCATATTATTAAAGAACATAGAAAATTTAAGATTGAGATAAAAAAATAAATAGAGACAAAAGGTCATATATGTCCCTTAACACTCATGGATTATTTTGTGAGCCCTGGGGTACATTCACCCCCACTTTGGAGATTGCTCGCTTTGGCCATAACAGGAACATACTATGTCCCTAAGTAGTCTGATTCTTGCGGTACCTTGTAAAACTTGGAGGACTGTGGGTAGGTAGGTTTCTTCACACCTGGATTATGTGAACTCTCATTTCTAAGGACTGGCCTGCAAGTTAGAGATGAAATTTAACCCATGGGCTTTGCTGCTTATAAACAGCAATCGGGTCAGGCTGAATGTGGGCCTGCCGAGTCCTTGGCCTCCCGGTCAGTCCTGCCCAGTCGTTCGCAGGATGGAGCAGTGCCCAGGCTTTGCTCCCTGCTTTGCAGTTGCCACCCTAGGCTTAAGCAACTCCCACCTGGCTTAAAGCCAGGGAGACAGTGGGACAGCTGCATGTCAGTCTATGCTGTGAAACCAGCCATCATTTTAATCAAGTGCGATAACTGCTGATTAACGCAGAACTACCTAAAGACAGGTTTTTAGCACACTCACGCCGGCCGAATCCCCTGCTGCCAGCAGCTGCTCTTCTTGATATGGGGCCAACCCGGAGACTTTGTAGATCCCCCCAGATGCTCAGCAGTCCTGGAAATGCTGAAAGCAGCTGGCTTCATCAGAAGGATAGAATGATTGACACATAGGAGCGTCAGACCTTTGGCTCTGTCCCAGGAAGGGACTGGTGGGCGCTGTGTCAACAGCTCTCACTAGCAAACCAGGTGCGAACTGGGTCTGGTTACTGACAAGAGCTCAGTGGATCTACAAGAGTCACCCCAAATTCCAACTGCTTTAGGTCAGCTCATTTTAGAGTTGAAAAGACCCTACAGACCATCTAGTGGGTCCCAAACCTGGCTGCTTACAGCGACAATGGGGAGCTTTAAAATATCACAATGAACGAGTTCAGACATGTAAGACAGTGTAAGGGCTCATATAACTACATCATTGCACATTTCACCCAGCTTAAGAAGTCAAGCTTTCCCGATGCGTGGAAATCCCTGGGCGCCTCCCCCCAACTGCAGCTCCCTCTCCCCCCAACCCAAATGTAACTTTATCTTGAATTTGGTGATCAGCATTCCGATTAGGAAAACCTTAAAAAATAAAAACCATCTCTGAAGGTTTGGTCCCAATAGGTCTGGGATAATAGCTCAGGAATCTGTATTTTTAAAAAGTTTTCCAGGTGCCTCCAATGATGAGCCAGAATGGGTGGGTGCCGTGATCACCGAGTTTGCCTGAGTGGCCTGAGCCCTGGAGTTGGAGCTAAAAAAAACCCAGAGGTCCAACCGAGTGGAGCCTCCTCCCACTCATGTGATGTCGGTCAAAGATGTATCGTCTCTCTGAGCCTTGGTTTTTGCATCTGCAAAAGAGGAAGAAGGACAGTAAACTTGATAGCCCACATGTGCCTATGAACCTATAAAATGCTACACAGACATTAAAGTTTAAGGGTGCATGCCAAAAGGCTCATCCAGCCTGGGGTTGGTCACCTCTAGTGATGGGGAGCTTGTTACTTTCAGAGACAGCCCCTTTTGCTTTGGGATGCTCCAAGAGACAAAATGTCCTTCCTTACTCTGAGCAGAAATCTGGTCCCTGAAATTTCCTGCTACTGGATTTGATTCCTCTGGGGGCCCATGGGTTAAACTTAATCCCTAATCTGCAGAACAGCCCTCTGAATAATTTAAGACCATCATTCTCCTTTTCCCTCCTCCATACCTCAACTTTAAGCTTCTCAACACACTGCCTACTGAGAAGGTCCCTTTAGGAATAAGCAATATCTCCAGAAATTACCGCAGGCATGGCTACGCTCCAGCCAAGCTGGAAAGTGGGTTGCAGGGTTAGTAATTCAAGAAGAGCCACTTTGCCTCTAGTTAATTAAATTTGCATCTAGTTTAACTGATCACTTGTGCTATAGGAGCTGCTTACTAAAATATTTACTTAGGAAAGCCATAGCATTTATGGAGCCCTTTTTATGTGCCAAGCACTGTGCTAAGTAATTCGTAGGCACTTAGTTCTCACAATAAACCCTGAAAGATAAGTGCTGGCATGATTCCCATTTTGTAGATGAGGAAACTGAGGCTCAGAGAGTTAAGTGCATGCAGCCAGCCAGTGGCACAGTGGGATTTGGGCTCGGGTCTGGCTCACTCTAAGGCCCACACGCACACAACCATGGCAGCGCCTCCTGGGCTGGTTGTTTATGTGATGAAGAACATGCTGATTTCTTCATTTATTGACTTGTCTCCCTTTGCCTTTGCAATCTTCTCTATTCAGGTAAGAGCTAAATGCTCTGAATACTCAGGAGACACCCAAAGCTTACTAATCCTCATCAGACTCAACAGAAGTTTTGAACTTCCTTCGGAGAAAACGTCACATCTCCCCCATTCCTTATCCTGCTCCTCCCCTCTCTTAAAAGTTTAAATTTCACAACTCCCGAGCTACTTGGAGACTTGGAGCGAGACCAGTGCAGAATCCCTTCCTGTCCTCTCCCTGATGTCCCAAACAGATGAGGGTCACTTCCCACTTACTTCCCTACCGAGTGATTCCTGAGTGGGCATCCTTGATAAGGAGCCACCCTTGCTTTGGAGCAGCAGAGCTTCTGCCACCAGGTCAAGAATGCTTTGAGCCTAGAGGCTTCGGAACTGGTGGCCCTGTGTGAAACAGGAAGTCACAAGGTCTAATTTCCATTTTTAAAAAGCCGTTTTAGGTAGGGCCATTTTGGTAGGGCCAGTGAGTTCAGGTAGGAGGCTCCTGGAGGAAGTATGATTGTGAGTAAAGTGGTGTCATCTGAGATGGGTCGAAGGACATGAATGAATTAGATGGAGAGAAGGAATAGGGCAGTGAGAGAAACAGAGGAATCCAGAGTGACTCCTAGTCTCTGGCCTGAATAGTGCCATCTTCTGAGACGGGCGAGACTCAGGCGGCAGTGGTGGTGGGCGTGGGAGTGACAGAGAAAGGATCAAGACTTGAGTTTGGGCCATGGCAGGTTTGGAATGCCAGCCAGACAGCTTCGGTTGGGGATACTTAGTGGACAGTTGGATATAACTAATCTGGGGCTCAGTCAAGAGGCCAAGGCTGGAGACAAAAATACGTAAGTCCTCAGCTTACTTGTGGGGGACTAGAGATCACACGGACAGGAAAAAAGCTTAAATACTGGGTCCTAGAGAAGAACCGGGGAAGGAAACTGAGCAGAGCAGACAGACACATGCAGTCCTTCCTGTTACTATGTCATCTCTATAGCTCTTTAAAACTCACTAGGGACTTTGATGTGTGTTTTGTGGGCTTTGTGACAATCCTGCAAGAAATGCAGTAGAACCTTTGTTGCAAATTGTTCTAAGCCAATTTGGTCATTCACAGATATTAGGTTCTTTTTGGTAAATCTTAGAGCTCTTAAAGAGTTAGCAGTGCGTGAGTGTTCGCTAAGCTCCTATAACCTCGTTAAAAGAGAATAAAGGAAACAAGTATGAGACCAAAAGTTACTCTTTATTAGCCTATGGGCTCAGAAGACCCCTACAGAATAGCCTTTTAGAGGTTCTGTAAGCTCCATGACGTCCTAGCCCTCTGTCCCCTTAGTAGTCCCAAAATACCACCATAAAAGTTCACTTGAAAGTCTATAGCCATGCTACCCTGAACAAGCCTGATCCCCGTCTGGTCTCGGAAGGGAAGCTAAGCAGGGTCGGGCCTGGTTAGTACTTGGATGGGAGACCACCTAGGAAGACCAGGTGCTGTAGGCGTAAAAAATAAAAAAAATAAGGGATTGTAAGCTGACAAGGTCCTTGCAATCTGTGAGATCAACCAAGGGTTGCCTTGCCTAAAAAAAACAAAAAAGTTCACTGAAAGAGACCACAACACTGTGCCTGTGGGGCGACACAGGATGATTGAGGGATCACACCTCTGGTGCCAGCCTTGCGGTTAAGGGTAAAGGATTGAGTAAGGGCAGGAAGGGTCTCTAAGATATTTTATCTTGAATGCCACTAATTTTATCAATGGAGCGCATTTGGTACATTCATTATGTAATTAACAAGTCACTAAATACCCCAACAGAAGCTCATTTCTAACATTCACAGATTAGCAAAGCCTCTGGGTGTGATGATTGGACATAAAAAAAGGAAGTGCTTCTGGTACTGTCTCTGAGGTGGGGTCTTTGGGGTCCTGTGATAGCTCACCAGGCCTGGAGTGCTCATGCCTAATCCAGGTGGCTGAACCTCACTTGTGAATGCCCATTAACACCCCTTTTTCATATCATACTGGCTTTGCTGAACTATTTTAAAGTAAAGTATTAATGTCATAACAAGATTTGTACAATTAAAAGGCAATCTGAGATAATAGAAAAAGTCTTAAACTTGGAATAGCGATAACAATAAATTAATACTAAATACTGAATCCTTACTCTCTACACAGGGTGCCGAGCTAAGTTCTTTGCAAAAGTATTTCATTTAATTTTCACAACACCCCTGTGAGTTAGATGGTTTCATCTTCATTTTATGTATGAGAAAACAGAAACTCAGAGACCGACTTGACCTAAAGCATCTGGCTGGTGTGTGGCAAAAGGTGACTTTGAACTTGGCTCTGTCTGTTTCTACAGCATGTGTTGTAACCACAGCATAATGCTGCTTGGGCTCAAGACCTGGATTGGACACTTGCCCTTGGAAAAGCTGCTAATCTTGCTATGCTTCGGTGTCTTCATCTATAAAATGGGAGAGGGGGTGATAATGATGAATGAGCCAAGGAATGCAAAGGAGTTTTATAAGCTGTCAAAATGCTCCTGTGTGAGTACCGTTGTTTGCAGGACCCAGATCCTCTTCTGGGTCCCTCATTTAAGTATCCACAAGTCTTCCTTGATGACAGGAACATGGCCGGGTGTATTTCGTGCAGTGTCCATCATAACGCCTCGGCCCCATTTTGCCTTGACTGGTCTGTAGCCTGGGATCGGGGCCCAGCACTCCATAGCCCCTAGCATTTTCTTGAAAGTCACTGTGCAGACGACAGTTCTTTCCTGTTTCTAAGAACAGCCCTATGCCATCCTCCTTGAGGGGGCAAATTTGCATCCTGGTACTACAAATTTGCATCCTGGTACCTTCCTCTGGCAGGTGCTGGATATCTGTGAGGGCACATGGGTGTATTATGGAGGGTTCGTGGCATGGGGAAAGGTGGATTTAAATCCCACCCCTGATGCTTTGCACTATGCTCAATCATTCATTCAACACATGTGAATTTAGCATCTACCACTAGGTGGTGAAAAAGCAGATACAGCCCTGGCCAGGGAGCTAATGACCTATCAGAGAGAAAAACAAAAAAAAATTTAGATAAATAAATTTAATGAAGTGAGCCAATAATACATATAAAGTATATGGAGAATCAATTTAGCAGTCTTGTGGAAGTCAAGGAGGGCTTCCTGAATAAAAGGACTGTTTAATTTGAAGGTGTCTACCTGGTAAGGAAAATTGGGAGATGGGAGAGATTCATTCCTTGGTAGTAGTTTTTGGATGTGATTTAGCTTCATAAATTAGATGCACTTGCATGAGAAACGGAAGGCAACTGCATGGTGCCATGCGTAGTATAGCGATGCTAGTTT
>NW_006441953.1:18354237-18358037 GCF_000325575.1 Pteropus alecto | reverse complement strand
AATTTTTTCTTTAATATTTGCATCCATATTGACAAAACTAGTTCATCTTTTCTAGAAGAATCAATTTGACTTTGGAGCAAAAGCATATCAGTTTCAAAACTACATCAATAAAGTTAGATAAATTCACCAATTCTTGGGGTGCATAAATTGAAAGGAACTCAAAACTAATCAATGACGATGAAGTGTCTTTGCCTTTTTTTCAAGTCTTTGCAGCCAATTTACATAACACCTATCAATTACTATGAAGTGATTTGCATATTGATTCATGTTTTAAAAAAGCTATAAAATCATTATTATTGATTCGTATTATAAAAGTATCAGTTTCAAAATAAATTCTCATACCTGTCTGGCTAAGTCACAGATAAGCTTTCCTTACCTGTAGTTTCAAATTTAACTCATTCATATATAATATGATTTTGATGAGAAAACATCACACTGCCAATAATCTGTCTTCGATTATTGAATATTTGGCAAATATTCCCTTTGTTTCAAGAAAATCTTGAATTGGAGTTAAAAATGCAGTAAGTCTTTGTAAAACTCTTCATGACCCAAAGAACATTGGCTAAGGACACAAGGTCATCCATTCATCATCTTCTATTTCTTTCAACTGTTCCACAGACTGGAGATGATGCATAGTATTTGAGTGAGTGTAACAAACACCTTTTGCAACTATATCCATGGTGCTTTTCATAGAGGCTGCTGCAGGAAACAGCAGAAATATTTTCAATATGTGTCATATAAAGGAATACTCAATAAAGGAAATATCAGTTTCTTATTTGAAAATTCCATCCTATAAATACAAAGTTTTGATCTAGCATGGCAGAACTATCATTTGTGGTGACAGAAACTAATTTTTTCTTATCTGGCAGGAATCCTTTGTTGACAGATATAAAAGATTTAAAAATATCTTTGTCACGTATTATATTTTTTAAGGCTGTGAATTGACAACATTTCTTTGTAAATTAGAAGTCCTTTGAGACAAAATGTACCCAAAGCATTATTTGGGCAGTGACTCAACTAAAGTTAAGAAAAAAAAAGGCTTTGTGATTTTAAAGCTTATTGATTGTTCTTTGCTATTGTTAGAAAAGTCTGGTATGTTTTGAGCAATTATTTGGTGACTGATATGAAGAACTTTCACTTTTTGTAAAATATCTTTTTCTAGTCTTTTCCTCAGATTTTCCTAACAATATTTCCAATACTAAAAATAATTAATTATACCATTTCTTCATCTAAAAGTGTTTTTCTTTTGTGCAAGAATCCAAGCTCTTTTATAGCTGGCCAAATTTATAAGATGCAGATCCTGTTTAAATTTATTTAAATTTTTTAATTAAAAAATAATTTAAGTTAAATGTACTTTTTTTGTTGAATATTTAATTTTCTTTTTAAGCAACAAATTTCACTGATACTTTTTTGACTGTTTAAAGGAAACTTCTTATCAAATTCGTTATACATTTGCTGAAAATGTCTCTTAATATTGTCCACTTTCTCATCTTAAATTTTTTTAGCACATAATCTGTAGCAAATTGCCATTGCTTTCATCATCTATTTTTGCTTTACTCTGCCTATCATAGTTCTAGCTTCTATATCTTTATCTAATTCTGCATCGTTAATATACCTTCATTTAAAAATTTTACTTTGCCCATACCTTTCTTAAACTAGAAATTTTTAATTACATTATAATTAAAATAATAAATATTGCAATTTAATTACCAATTATGATTTACACAGACCTCTCTGTACCTCTTAGTGTCTGCAGAAAAATTCAATAAATATTTTTATTGAATATAAGTAATATATTCAAGAAATAGATTACAATGTTACATAGGTGCAAAGAAAAAAGCAGACGAACTGAAACAATTCATTGATGTGTTTATGTGATACCAGAAATGCCTACACTATATGCACCCTATAGGCACACTACGGTATTATCCTATGTGATACAATGTTTAAAATGAAATGTAGTTTTAGCAAAACGATAAAGTCATCTCAATGAGAAAATGAGAGTGTTTCTCGCTCTGGTGAGACTCTCTCTCCTGCAGTCTCACCAGCCTCATTTCAAGTGTTCGGTAGCCCTATGTGGCTTGTGGCTCACACATTGGCGCCTTATGAATCTAGATTATACAGTACTCTGAATATCAAGCTAAGGAATTTGACCTGTATCTTGGGCAAAAGGGGGGTACTCATGACCTTTCGCAGAGGGTGCTGGGAAGAACTCCTCGGTTTGGGCAGGTTAAGTGGCAATAACTTACATGGTGGACCGGGGGCTAGAAAGCCCAAAGGCCAGGCAGGAGCAGGGGCAGAAATCTGGGCTTGGGTTCACAGGGGTTGTAAAGGTGATGGAAGCATAGAGGACAAGGTAAATTAAGAGCTATGGGGAGGAGAAAATCACCAGGCTTGGAAGATTCTTCTTTTCGCTGTTTCTCATCTCTTCTTCTCTTCTCTTTTCTTCCCCTTCTCGCGATAATCTGAAAGTTTTCCAGTCTGAGTAGCTGAAGAACAGAGGGATTAGTGACCTTCAGCTCGAAGTTGAGGTTAATTGGGTCCTTTTCAGCTTGACATTTATTTTTATGTCTGCCCTGCGCCAGCCCTGTATCAGTCCATGATGAATACCAAGTGCTCAGCTGAGATGGAATGAGAACATCTCTCTCACTGACTCTGTGAACTCAGCCCTCAGGGTAAATACTGAAGGAACAAAGGCTACAGAGTAAAACCCTAAATAAACTTGACCTCCTCTCTCTGTCTTGAGATAGTACTAATTCTTCTTGAAGTGCCCCCAAAACATGTTTTCATGCAGAAGTTCCCACCTAGATGTAGTTTCTAACGGTTTGAGTTTCAAAGGTCTAGTTGGACTGTATATCTGCTACACAAACTTCTGCCCTCAAATCAAACACTTAACAATGTTTGTATTTTGAAGAAAGGCTGTTTACAAGATGAGAGTTCAGTATTCAAGTTTCCTTTCTTTCTTTCTCTTTCCTTTCTTTCTTTTCTTTTCTCCTTCCTTTCCTTCCTTCCTTCCTTCCTTCCTTCCTTCCTTCCTTCCTTCCTTCCTTCCTTCCTTCCTTCCTTCCTTCCTTCTGTGAAACAAAATGAAACAAACATGCAGAAAGAAAAGTGCGGACAGCTGTAATCTTAAGGTGGCCAGAAGAAACTAAAGCTACAGAGACTGACTCTGGGTCATTTGTTCATTGCCATTCTAGGTACCGAAACGTTAACAGCGGTGATGTCTGCATGGGAAAATAGGACTTCTGTTTTCTTTTTTCCCCCTTCTTCTCAATCATATAAAAATATGCATGTGCATTTTGAGAAATATCAGGAGAAGACAATAAAATTTCATGAAACTAATGGAGAGAAGCCTCCCCTGGTTTCGGCCTTGCTCCCGTGATTCCAGCCCTTAGGCCGTACACTCCTTAGTCAGAGAGGCATCACCCAGGCAGGATGTTCTGGGGGCGAAAAAAGAGACCCAAGTCCCAGGGGGACAAGAGCGTAGTATGAGGAGCTGAATGTCATGAGAGAGGCTCGAGAACTGTGTGTGGAGAAGCTCGGAGATAAGACTATGAGGGGGCTGCTCAGGGCTGGGAGGTAAGTTAAGGCAGGTAGCTAGGGGTCAGCCCGTGGCACCTGGAGCATTTCAGGCATGGAGAGAGGAGCCACGGGAGGTTTGAAGCAATGGGCAATAGGAGCAGAATTAGTTTTCAGTAAGTCAACAGGTGGCCACACAGAGGCTGTGTGTGTGTGTGTGTGTGTGTGTGTGTACGCGCGCGCGTGTGTGCACGCGTGTGTGTGTGCTGGGAGGGGGGGGA
>NW_006441953.1:18313323-18354015 GCF_000325575.1 Pteropus alecto | reverse complement strand
CAAGAATCCTATATGTAGTGGCTATTTCCTTTTAACAAGTTAACATAAAAAATGTATAGAGGCCAATTCAATCTTTTACTATCTGAAACACTGGGGTTTGTGCGTGTGTGTGTGTGTGTGTACGCGCGCGCGTGTGTGCACGCGTGTGTGTGTGCTGGGAGATGGGGGTGAGAGAGTCTAAAGACAGAAAGACTAGGAAAGGGGCTGCTAAACAAGTCCAGGAGAATGAATCAGACTGAAGGGAATGTTTCTAAGACCTTTTTAAAGGTAGAATCAACCAGAATCGATCACCATAATCTCCCTGTGGGAGAGAAATGTGTTTAATTAATCTTTGTGTTCCTAATTTTCTAACAGTATCAGACATGCATTCCTTTACTCCTTCATTCATTTATGCATCCATCCAATAAATGCTAATTAGAGCTTATTGTGAGCCAGGCGTCTGCTGGGCTTGGGTCACTAAGACAGATGCCACCATCCTGGGAGTGGGCACAGACACTAAACTAGTAAACAAATAGAAAATGTGATAATTTCCAATCCTGTTAGTAAGAGATGTAAAGAAAATTAAGGGAGCATTTGAGATCTTACTCCCTGGCACATGTCATCGGTTTGGCTCAAATTCTTATAAAAATTCAAAAATAAATTAAAACAGAGGGAGGTGACAGTGGGTTAGGGTTGGAGATGGGAGGGTGACCTCCAATCACATGGGGCTGAGACTTGAAGGAACCAGCCACCTGGCTGTCAAGACCCCTTCTCTGCCACCCCTAACCTTCCCTCCCTTTGGCCATTGTTGGTGTATATTTTGAGGATATACACTGTGGGTGGGCAAGGGCAGGTCTCTTTTTCATTTTATTCTTTTTTGAAGTTGAAGTATGGCTTGATGTAAAATGAAGTAAAAATCTCACGGGCACGGGCTGGTTAATTTTTACACTTCACTTTTTTTTTTTTTTTTTTACCATTTTTACGTATTATTTTCACATACACAAGTCACCACACCCAGATTATATATAGAACACTTCTAGGCCCCCAGAAGGTTCTCTTACGCCTTCCACCGTCGGTGCCCGAAAAGTAACCTCTTCCGACTCCCATCATCATCAAATGTGCCGGTTCTTTACCTTGTCGAAATGAAATCCTTTAGCACGTACCTTTTTGTTTTGTTTTGCATCTGGATGCTTTCCCTGGACATTGCACTTATGAGACAGTCCTCCTGGGTTGATGAGGGCTCATGGGACGATGAGGTCACTCTTACTGTTGCCCACGATTCTTTTCCTCAAAAGTCTATGTATTGCAAGCTTGTGGCTTTGAAGACCCCTACGTGAGAAATTTACCAGCTCTTTGGACTCCTATGAATTAATCTAGGTGTAATAAAATGTTCCCTTTTTCATTGTTATGATTTCTCATAAAACTCGTAAAACTAATTCTGATTAGTCGAATCTGGGGGAAGGGAATAGTAAAAATTGCATGTAATTTCCTCCCAGCTCTTAATTCCTAAGTCTTGCTGTGTGCATTGGTTACCATCTCCCTTGTTTTCAGTCTGAAATTGCCTTTAAAATTGATCACAGCTTAGCTTCCCGTCCTTCCCCTCTTGTACAGTTGTGGCTTTTCTATTTAATTTGTTTGTTTGTTTGTTTGTTTTGGCTTTTCTATTTTATGATTAAAGTTCTTTCCAAAACTGCTGGGAAGGACTCTGAGCTCTTCTGCTCTCAATGCCGCATAGCATCTCTTGGAATCGGTCCCCTTCGATTTCTTCCTAGTAACGCTCTTTCTCCTGATTTTAGGCACATGGATTCATTTCTACCTGACAGAGTCAGCTTCACTCAATACTCACATTCCCCTCAACTCTCTCTTCCTGCTAAACTTTCCAACGCCAAGTATACCGGAAGTACTCTCTTCCTTTTCTCTGTATTTCTGCGTGGGTTCAGACCACAGCTTAACAAAATTACTGGACTTTATTTAATACAGCGTTACATTTATAGAATGATCGAGTGGATAGTAAGTACATAGAATTCAATATACCCACCGCACTTTCCCCTACTGTTTATATCTTGCATTAGTGTGGTACATTTGTTGCTGTTAGTGAACCAATACTGATACATCATTAACTAGAATCTGTAGTTTAAAGTTTACTCTTTGTGTGGTGCACTTCTATGGATTTGGACAAATGACATATATCCATCATGACAATTTCATAAAAAATAGTTTCAGCACTCTAACGAGGCCCTCAGATGAAAACTTCATCAGGCTTTTTTACTCCATGGCACTTCATCTCCATCTGACAATACTCTATAGTTAATCCAATTAAATTTTTTGTTATTCATCTATGTTCCCCTCATCCCAGCCCTTTCTAGATCGTAAGTTCCATGAGGTAAAGACTTTTTTCTACTTTGGTCATTGTTGTATCCCCAACCCCTAGTCCATTGCCCACCATATTGGAGCCACTCGATAGATATTTGTTGAATGAATGAATGAATGAACGGATGAGTGATGTAATGACCCCTTAGATCTGAGTGATTTCATGACCATTTAAATCTGCCCTCTGTGTTAGTTGTTGAAAGGATAGTTGCACACTGCATTAGGATATATCAAAATAATTATGAATTCCTGCCTGTCTGAAAACGGCCACCAGCCCTGATGCAGGTAGCTAATCATATCGATAGGTGTCGGCAGCTCTGGGGACGCTTCCAACGGACTCGTGTCATGTTTTGCTCTGAACCTTATCCTTAACCTAAACTGGTGTTTCTCAACCATTTTGTTTTTATTATTATCCCTGTAAAGAGCCTTATTAGATATTCTTTTCCAAATACTCATTTTTATTATGAAATTTTAACACCACAGATGGTATACTATATACCTGTTTACGTATTATATGCGTATCTATAGTTTATATATAAACAGAGTAATGCATTTTTTTGGCTCTTTGTGGGTGATGTCACCTTTTTTTGGGAATGCATGGTCTCAATATTCTTATTGATGATGTAGAGAGAAGGACAGGGAAGGCCTGCTGATGTAACTTGGAGAAAACAATATTGAGATGACAGATTCCAGATTCAAAATGATTTGGAATCATTAGATTCTCACCAATCAGTTTTAAATAGAAACTCTTGCACCAAGGTTCAAAAATTCAACTGCACAGACAGGCCAGAGAAACCAGCTTGATGGGCCACATTAATAGAATGAGAGTTTTTCTTTCTTGGGAAGTGGTTGATTCATGCGTTCCATGCAGACATGCTGCATATAAAGAAACCTGCTCTCTCCTGGGAGTAGCATTTAAAAGGGATCCTCTTAAAGTTGAAGCTGCCCAGAGGAGACAGCCTGAGACTCTGAGCCATCTGGAGATTGTGGATAATGAGAAGGATTTCTCCAGACAGGAGAGGGGAGAGTAAGGGACATGATAGCTGAGTCCCAGTGCTCCAAGTACAAAGTTGAATTCTTTGGCATAATTCCACAGGCCAGGCCAGGAGCTGAATTGCGTCCCCCAAAAGATCTTGAAGTCCTCATTTCCACTACCGATAAACATGGCCTTGTTTGGAAAGAGGGTCTTTGAAGATAATCAAGTTAAGATGGGATCATTAAGGTGAGCCCTAACCCAGTATGACTGGTGTCCTTATAAAAAGGGGAAATTCAGACATTGAGATAGACAAGCATGGAGGGAAGATGCCATAGACAGCCAGGGAGAAGACGGCCATCTATGAGGAATGTCATGCAGAAACTAGGAAAGACGCATGGAACAGATTGTCTCCCAAAGTCCTTGGAAGGAACTGACCCTACCAACACCCTGACCTTGGACTTCCAGCCTCCAGACGGTGAGACGACACATTTCTGTTGTTTAAGCCACCCAGTCTGTGGTACTTTGTTACACAGTCATAGGAAACTAATACAGGGTGTAGGGGGTATCAAAGGGTAAGAACTTTAAGAGGTAGTTTTTAGTTTCATAAAGGCTGGGAGTGAAGGGGAGACTCACCTAGCTAATTGCCCTCAGTGCACTCATGCATTCATCCTCACCAAGGGCCCTCCAAAACAGGTAATACTGGCATCTCTGTTTCACGCATTAGAAAAGGGAGGCTCAATAAGAGAAAGCCACTTGCTCAAACTAGTAAACTCAGAGCCAGGCTTCGCATTTATACTGGTTCAAGTTCAAAGTCCACATCTTTTTTAGGAAGAAGCCCTGCTGAGTCTGGGAGACAGTGAAAGTGCATCATGATGATGAACTGGGCTAGTTAAGGTGAAGGTGATGACGCCTGGTTCAAGGTGGAGTAGGGTGGCCGGCAGGTCCATCACAGGGAAGGGAGAGGCCGCCATGCATCCGTGTGCCTGCCGCTGATGCCCACGTGTCTCCGTGTGTCCCCGTTAGTCCTCACGGCAGCCCTTTGAAATTAATAGTAGTTACCCCGTTTTACAAACGAGAAAATCCAGACACAGAGAATACGCAATTTCCCAAACGTTAATGACTGAGCAGAGACACAGGGCTACAACCTCCCTGTGTGCAAACTCCTGCCCTCTCTCGTCCTTCTGCCCTGGTGGCAGCCGGATGGATGATAAGGCTCCCACCATCCCCCCAACTTTAAATCTCCAACTCGCCTCAGGGGCTGTCTTGTGATTTATAATAAATAAGTCCCTGCCCAAAGGGATGTTTGCTCACCTTTCTCAATCAGGCCAGCCACATTCCCGATGCCTGAATGTCTCCCTATTTTGTGTGTTCTGCTTAGTTCCATTAGAGAGACCTTGATCTGTAGTTTCACTATATTCTGATGCTAATTAGCACAGTAGTTAAGGCGGTGGCTTTGGACCCAGACTCCCTGGGTTCCAAGCCTAGCTCTGCCTCTTACGAGCTGTGTGCCCTTGGGCAAGTTGCTTAACCTCTCTGTGCCTCAGGCTCCTCCCCTGTGACATGAAGACTATGATGACAATATTTGCCTCATAGAATTCGTGTGTGGATTAGATACATTCTCACACCCAGATCATTTGGAGTAGCATCTGGCATGTGGCGAGCGTTCAGCGCTAGCTGTTTTATTATTATTATTTTGTGCATGCCTCACAGGCCTCAGTCGGCTCCTGGTTTGGGCTCAGTTCATAGACCCATGATTCCCACAGTAACAATAAGGCAGACAAATTGAAAGCATGGGAGCGGAAAGAATGCAAAAAATCTTATTGGAAGGGAAGGGCACTTGAGGAGTCAGAATCCACATAAAATGAAATAGCTCTTGTTTATTTTCTCCTTGTGGAGCGTTTTGTCTTGGGCTTTCAAGAGGCACCTATGGTAATTTGCGGGTCCAGTTGGTGGTAAATCCTCATGGGACTTGTCTTCTGTAGGCTGGTTTCTAAAAGACGCAAATAAAGAGAACGTCCCCCAGCATGACAGGACCCTTTGTGCCTTTTATTTGCGTTGCCTCCTCTGAGCTGTCCGCGGCGGGCCTGAGTCAGTAGGCAACATTTAATTTGATGTAAGGACCCAGACGGACTTTAACACTCAGGGAGAGAGTTACAGTATTCCAAACGGTCTTGACAGGAGGAACAAGTGATCTCAGAATTGATTTTTCAGTCTCATGAAAGAGCTGTTATAATTCTGAAGTTCACTCGAGCTGTCATGTTATCTCTCACTTTGGATCAGCCTGGGGCCCACCCAGGACGAGCTATAGAATCTGAGCCCTGGTCTTGTCAATGAGAAAAATGGACTCACAAGATCCAGTGATTTCCTCTCATCAGCTTTCCCCTCTCCTTAAACAGAGGGCGATTTGGGAAGGGGCAGAAAAGCGAACAGGATCCAGTGAGCGCTTCATGCCCCGCAGGCAGCCAGCTGAGTGCACAGTGTGCGTGGGAGGCCAAGGCCGGTACGGAAATAAGCACTAAGGGGAGAATCAAAAGATCCAACCACCTACAGTGTTGTTTTGGGCAACTGGCCTTAGTTTTCTGAACTTCATTGTCCTCATCTATAAAATGGGTAAGTTGGACTAGATCCATTTTCTCCCCTCCTGCAACAGAACCCTTTCTTCAAGCAAAATCTTGCACGTACACCCAGTATGGGAAACGGTAGCAGAGCTTCCTTTCTTGGCTGAGGGGTGAGGATCTAGAGCCATATCCTCCAACCCTTATCTTTGCTCACCACTCCCTCCTCACCTTCCAGGAACCTCAAGACATCCACAGAGCTCACCTGGAAAACAACCAAAACCTGAGGATCTCTCAGGTTCCTTTTAGGTGGAAAATTTCTCTGTCTAATCTTCGGAGCCTTAGAAAAAGGCGACCAGGGTTGCCTTTTCTTTCTTCCTCCTCTAAGCAAAGTCACCTGGGAAAGACAATTTTAAGTCACTAACACTGTAGTGTGAATCAGTGCATTTTATTGCCCTGTTACCAGCTTGAGATCTTCTTTCGCAAGCGCCCAGTCTGTGCCAGGTGCCCAGCTAGACCTGTGAATACAGGTCGGGAAAGAGACCACAAAGCAGAAACTCCCAATTTAGAGGCTGTGTCCTCGGGGTTAAGAGTATGACGTGAGGAGAAAGAGGTCAGCTCAGGGACCTTGGGTGGAGGAAGATATCTCTGGGAAGATAATGGAATGGCTTCTAGGAAAAAGGGACACTTTATCTGAGTCTTAATGTATTAGTAGGAATTAACCTGGTAAAGAAGGGGAAGGAGAAAGTAATTCCAGGCTGAAGGTCCATCTTGGGTAAAGGCTAGGAGATTAAGGGTCCTGAAAGTCCAAAATGCCCTCCAGGTGGGTCCAGGGGCAAAATTCCAGAGTCGAAGCCTGATTTCTCTTTCTGGGAGTAGAAAAAGGTTGAGGGTAGAGATAATGAAAGAAGGTTCCATTTTTTTTTCCTGGCGAGTCGATCACATTAAAATGAATAGTGTATGTGTATGTATATACATTTACATGTATATAATGTCTTTCAAACCCTTCAAGAGCCCTATGCAATGCCCAAATTTATAGATCAGGATCACTTAAAGACGAATAGATAAGTTGGTCAGGGTCTTAGGTATATGTAACACCAGAGACCACCCCTTTGGCACCATGTGGCTCTGATTTATTTTTGGAAGAGAAAGGGAAATAGTTAAGAGATGAAGAGAAGAGATAAGATCCAAGAAGACAAAAGGTGGCCCGGGGGTTTGGAGGAAGGCTGAGAGGAGGAGGGACTTTGGCTTGCCAGATTCCCACTGGGCTCTGCCCCGCCTCTGCTCAGCTCTGGCTCACGCTCCATGAGCTGGATGCCTGCGAAACTCTGGTGGCCACACTGCTGAGCCTACTACCACCAGCAGTAGCCTGAGACGGGCTCTGATTTGCCTTCCTAGAATTTTTGGACCCATCTACATGCTCCCCACAGCCCCCTTTGCGACTGGCACCACAAAGGCAATTTTATTGGCAAGATCCAACTGACAAGCCAGCCAGGTACAGTGCTGGCACGAAATAGGCGCTCAGTGAATATCATCACTGAAACTGAGAGATCATGGCGGAGCCAGCTACTGGTGAGGCCATAACACGGAGGGCGTGCTCTGAGATCCTGGAGATACGCTTCCTGGCACCAAGCACACAGGACCGTGCAGCAGGCTGGATGGCGGGTCTGGAGACCTGAGTTCATAATGTCTCTTAGACAATCCTTCTCTGCCACTCAGTCTTCCCACCAGTGAAAGCAAGGACCCTTTGATTTGTAAAGCGCCTCCCAACTCTGCCACGTATCACTCCATAAATCACCGGATGAATTCAGAGGTGAGCGGACTTCATTGTGCACAGGTTACAGGTTAATTTGTGTGTGAGGAGAGTTGCATGCTCAGACAGGGCGGGGTCAGGATCATTAATTTGCAGAGACAATGAGCCACACATTAGGATCTGGGTATTTCTCTTACCTGAGACGCTGGACTCAACTTGGCAAGTTCAGTGACAATGTGTTATCTTTGAGTTTCCATTTCCCTGATGGACCAGGTGGCCTCGCTAGGCTCAGCTAACCAAATTGCACCCCTGAAACTGCCAGTCATGGTTCCCCTTTGGATCATGTACAACCGGCCATGTTTTATGCCCTTTACTTTAATGTCACATCAGGTAAGTTTCACGATGTGCTTGCCAGGTTGGAAAGCAGGTCACGGAGGCCAGATGTATGGACCTCCTCCTGCCTCTTTTCACAGGTACAAGTACTGCAGACACAATGGGGGCACCATACCATGTTATCTGGCTGCTAACTATTTCACAGCTTACTAGCTTATTTTGATGATTTATTGTCAGAAGGAGGAGCGATTATCACAGGCACTGGAGGGAGGTTCCTCGGGTGAAAATCCCGACCCTGCCACTACTCTCAGCTCTGTGACTTGGAGCCCCTAACCCTTTTCGCTTAACTGAAAAATGGGCATTATAAAACCCTCGGTGTTTTATAATGGGTCTCCTAGGGTCTCTATACTTCAGATTGTCCCATGGGGACAAGACAGTGTATACTGTGGGGATACCAAACCTCCCACCTTCCTACAGAGGGGGCTCCCTGAAGGGTAGCTATTTTAGAAAAAAATTTTAATTTATTTTTTTAAACCGAGATCTCACCTACATGTAGTAAAATGCATTCATGTGTTTACACTCTGGAACCATGAGCAAAATCTAGGACATCACCATGTCCCAGGCAGGCGGCCTCCCCTCCAGGTAATCTCCCTTCTGATTTTCTACTAGCATGAATTAGTTTTTCCTATTCTTGAGCTTGATAAAAATGGACTCACATCTGTGGTGTTTTGGTAAATGTTTGACAACTGGCTCCCTAAAATTTAAAAAGAAAAAGAAAAAAAGCCCTGATTTATAGTTCTTGTCAACTTCCCTGGCAGTCACGAAGGCATCCAGATGAGGTCTTCAAAGATGAAGTTGGGATTAGATGTGCAGTAGAACACGATTATACAGTATTTCCAACATATAGATACAATAGATGTAAACAGCCCCAATCACATAGATAATATAAGAAAATCAGGAAAGAATTCAAAAGTGAAGAGTTTTCAGTATTTATTACCTTTGTTTTAAATACAATTTACTTCACTGTAAATTTACATAATTAAATTTTTAACAAAGGCTTACAGAATTCCTGAAAATATAACAATGTTTTCATGAGCCATTATGAGCTAAATCACACACTATATACTAATTCTTTGCATCTAGCTTCTTTCTTTCAATCAACACAATGTCTGTGAGTTTCACCCTTGTTATTCTGTGTATCACTTATTTGTTATTCTTCCTTTTGTATTGCTGTGTAGTATTCCATTTCGTGGATATACTGCAATTTATTCATTTTTTTTTGTCGATGGCCATTTCCTGATTTTTGCTACTAATTAGTAAAGGTGCTTTGCTCATTCACGTGTATATATTTTAGTGGACACATGCGCTCATTTCTCTTGGATATATACCTAGGAGTGGCTTTTCTGGGTCTTAGATAGGCATGTTTGTCTTTAGCAGAATACACCAAAGAGTTTTACCCAGCAGTTGAACCAGTTTACCCTTCTATCCGCAATGTTGAGAATTCCATCATTCCACTCCCTTATCAGCATTTGGTACTGTCAGTCTAAAATTTTAGCCATTCTGGTAGATGTGTAGGAATTACCTCATGATGATTTTAATTTGCATTTCCCTGATAAGTAATGATATTGAGTCATTACTGGGTTTTGATTATTGTTTTCTCCTCCATTTCAGAGGCGTAAATTCAGTTTTAGAAATTGTTCCAGTGGTGATCTTATTCAGCTTTGCCAGAGGCATTGGCTGCTATTCAGAGATTTAGATTCCTCCCAAGGAAAGTGAGCATTGATACTTTTTAACACCTTGTCTGTCACCAAAGGGGCTGTTTGTCACCAAAGTGACAGATCCTTAAGGCCAACCTAGAGTGATTCCTGGTGGCCCGTGAAGACTCCAAGGATGTGTTTCTGAAAGGAACCCCCAGGCGGCAGAGCGACGCACTAGGAGGCAGAAGGAAGACCTGAGGTTCAGATTCTACTTCTGCCTTTTTTTTTTTTTTTTTAAGCCATGGGACTTTGGAAGGTCATGTAACGTCTGGATCCTCAGTTTGCTCATGAGTTAAATAAGATGAGAGCTGCTGAGAGGCTCCAGAGAGGCACGGAAGAGAACACCGTAAAACAATGGGTGGGTATTTATGGCAATGCCCGTTCCGTGGGGGTCAGCAGGAGAGAGGCAGGAGCTCCGGGGGGATGCTAGAGGTGGCTCTCAGGGCCTCCTCAGGGAACCAGCACACCTGGGGAGGGTCTTAGCTGGGTTCTGTGTAATGAGCTCTCATCTCCGAGTTCTAAGCCCTGACGGTGGAAAATGCCAAGGCAGGGAAAAAGTTGACTTCAGTGGTGCTGCCTGGAAGCCTCACACCTCCAGCCAAGTCCATTCAAGAGGCAAGGTGCAACGGGAATCCACGTCCCAAGGGGTCAGGGTGTCCATGGAGAATGAGAAGAGAAGATGACCTCAGGCTCTGAGCATGCTACACCCTGCAGAAATATGAACTCTGGTGGATTGATTTTGGCAAGTACTTGATAACAATGGAAAATTTGATATATTTTTCAATTTTATTTTATTTTATTTTATTGAAATTATTAATAGGATGACATTGGTTAATAAAATCAAATAGGTTTCAAGTGTGCAATTCAATAATACATCATATGTATATCATTGACATATTTTTTAATTCTAAAAATTATGAATGTTAATTGAAGAAAAACTTGGAAATGGAAGAAAGTATAAAAAAAGAAAAAATCATTCACAATCTCATCTTCTAAAGTCATTGTTAATATTGTACACACACATTTTTCCCACTTAGCATTACAATGTCAAATTCATGACTCTTTAATAAAGTATTTTTAATGGTTGCATTATATTCCGTTTTATGGATATATTAAAATTTATTTAACCACAAGTGGTGTTATTTGTCTGTCCTCCACTTAAGATTATCTAGATACTTTAAGATTTACCAATCTGGCACAGCTTATTGTGTTACAGGAAGAAGGTGCCAGAACTTGTGTTGTTACCACTTTTTGAGCATTAAATCTCCCACCACCAACAGGACTGTCTGGCTAACATATGTCTATGGACAAAGCAATGACTCTGAAAGTAAACAGGGAAAAAAACAAATGTCCCAAAGTGAGATTTTATATTTCTAAAACATATAATAATGTGAATTCATTATCCCTTTATCATTTGATTGTCTCTCATTTATCATTCCGTGTTTTTAAGAGACAGACATATCCGTTTTCTTGACTTAGCTCTGCTGCTCATCAGCTGTGTTCACTTGGCCTCCGGTTTCCCATCTATAAAATGGGTAACAACGCCTCTCAAGGCTGTTATGAGGTTTAAACCTAATGAAGTACATGGAGCACTTTTTCCCACCTGACCCTCGGGCTTCCTCTTTTCTGTTAGTCGAGCACCACAGCGAGCTCTAATGAATTACCCGCACAGAGGTCTACAAAGCTGGTTTTGTTGATGAGTGAAGGAAGACAGAATGCAGCTCAGGAAAAGCAGAGACACACATAAAATCAGAGCTAGAGCCAGAAGAACGTGGGTCTTCATTCCTTTCAATGGCCTCTCCTACGATGTTTGTCTCGTGGAGTTCAGAGGTCCGTGCAAATTTCTGACCCCTCGCCAGGCCCTTGCAATTTGAACTCCAGAGCTGCACTTAGCAAACTGACACTTAAGAATCTTAATTTTTTTCCTTGTAACTTTCTCACTGTTTTTTAACTTCAGAAGTTTTCATTCTGTCTAGCTGCTGCTTTCTGTTTCCTTCTAGTACTTTTCTCTAAGAATGAAGGCAGAAGCCCTTCTGAGATCTCCAACACCAACAATGTCACCTCAGTGACTTCCATGGGCCATTAGGCAGCCAATCAACAGCATTTGTAAAGTCGTGACCAGCAGGATATGGAATATGGAGGAAGGAGGAGTCATTCTCTCCTGCCGGTCTGACACTTATTAATATGTAAGGAACACAGGAGGCATTGTTAACTGCAGTGCCCATCTGAGACACAGACTTCCTAGAAAGATTCATGTTCTCTTCAATAAGAAAAAAAATATATATATATATTTATGGATATGCCAGTTCCGTGGGGGTCAGCAGAAGAGAGGCATATATGTATATCCACCTAGTCCTTCCAGGAAAGAAGCCAAGGCTTTGCCTACCTGACCTCCCTCTGGCCTTTGGTGCCTTTGACCATGCCCTTTCTTGAAAATTTCCATTCCTTAGGCTTCATGGTCAGCAGACCTTCCTTCTTCCTCTCGCTTTTGGGCAGATCCTTCTCACTCTCCTTTGTGAGTTGCTCTTTTTTCTGCCCTTTCTATAAATCAATGGTTTTCAAACTTTTTTTTGGTAGCAGAATCTTTTTTTTTTTTTAATGAAATTTTATGTACATCCATGCCCAATATAAAAACCAAAATCACAACTGTTGTGTTTGAAATAGGGGTCAGTGGTGGTTCTTAGAGGCTGACTGTGCCAGGAGAAGCACTTTCCCATCCCCCATCCCCTCTCTCAGAAGCCCCGAGGGCACCTCTCCAGATCCAGGGTCTCTGAGAAGCACAGCTGGCGAACCACAGCCTTAAATGTTGAGATTCTTCAGGGCTCTGACTTGGCCTCTTTCCGTTTCCCTCCCAGGATGATCTCGTCCTTCCTAGGAGCAACAATTACTATCCTTTCTCCAAATGTGTGTGTAGAGGGCAATAAACAACACCCTTTTCCTTCCCCAATGCTTCTTTCAAGCAATTAAGAAGTGAAATGCAAGAGACAGACAGAGCAAAAAGTCAGCTTTATTACTGACAAGGCTGATTAGAGAACACGGCTTTAAATCTGTAGCTAAACGGCCTTGCTATTCTTCCCAGAGTTAACACACCCACCAATCCTCCGCTACACTGGACTTTTGCAAGTGTTTCTGCCTGGCTGGAGAACAGTCCAGATTGCATATTCCTTCAGTATGCTTAGTCCACTAGAGAAGCTAGAAGGCATAATATTCTCCCTAATGCACCAATGAAAAAATCACTCCCCCTCCTGTGGGGAAGAAGCAGGAAGTGGAGAGACAAAGAACAAGCACTTTACCCTCCACCAACAGGGTAGTTCCATTCCCTGGGCTGCTTAGTAATTGGTGGGGTGCTCAGACATGCAGTGGAAGGTGGTCAGTGATGCTAGGCATTGCAACACATGGAGTAATTCTGCCCATTAGAGAGCTCTTCCTAATCCTGCATGAACTTCCAACGTCCCACCACACATTCTTACAGGGGAACGATGGTTCAAACATCTGCATCTGGAACATGACTCCGTTTTTACATAATGAAAGGGTTTTTTTTGCATGGTTTTGATATACATTTTATACTGAATTTTCTAGAGAAGCAAATACCAAGGGAATTGAGTGTTGATTACACTTTGGTGGATTGAGAACTTATCTGAGGGTTGTTAACATTTCAGAAAATTATGTCACTGATGACAACGATGCCTGTAGTATTTTCATCACCATACGGTACGACATTATTATTGTCACGACTGTATTGCCCAGTATCTGTGGCTGTTGCGTTCACTGTGTCCCACATGCAGGTATGAACGCCTGACTGCTCCTGCTTGACTTCTAGTAAACTTGTGCTCAAATATCTACATATTGAGATGCATTTTATTAAAAAATTACCCTCTCTCCCTTACATTACAGTTAGAGTAGCAAAATAATCTTTTAAAGTATTTTTTTTCCTTAGGTAGTTTATATTACCTGTGCATTCTACTGCAGGATAGCAAAAGTAGTATTACAAAATATTTCTTATAAAAACGAGACATTGGGTCTAAAGTACTGTCCTAGTGGAGGATCCTCATGGAAACATGAGGTCAGAAAAATAGAGTCCTCTCCCACAGGGTGACTTTTTAAAAATTCAGCTTCCTGGGTCCCATGTCAAGCCTGCCAAGTCTAAACCTTCAGGAGAAAGACCAAGCTTCTTTCCATGTTTAAAGGCCCCTCTCGGATGTGGTCTTTACCTGCATCGCCATCCATCTATGCTCCGGGATGGCTCAGATGCAGGCAGGTCCTGCAGGTGTCATGCCGTCTCTCTCCTCGTGGACTTTGCACTCCCTATGCCTCCCCTACTTCTCCAAGAAGCATCCCTGATACTCCCGTGAGAAGTAAGAGTCCGTCTTCTGGGCTCTCACAGCATTTCGCCCTCTGTATTGGTTTCTCTGTCTGCTGCCTCTGCCCCCAGACCTCAAGTTCTGTCAGGATAAAGACCACGTACGTTTGGACCTGTAGTCCTAGAGCCTGGCCCAGGTTTGAGCCTATAGGAAGCATCCCTTCTCTTGATGTTCTAAACAGGGATTTGAATATATATCTTCACACCAACATAAACAGCATTTATTTGAAAAGCTATAAATCTCAGATCTATTAGGCACTAATGGGAACACATGGTGGAATCTCCCCGTCAAACCCAAGGTGAAATAAACGTGTCAGGGAGAAGGAAATCTTTTCACCCAAGATTATCCTGGGAGACAGTGTCTTTTATTCTTTAGTGTCCCTGACAGGAAATCAATTGTTAAATATTCATTGAGTCTGATCAGGTTATTTTGCAAGCGATCTTCATAACACACACACTTTTATAAAAATTAATCTTATTCCTGATATCGGAACAGATTAGTTTTATAATTTAATACTTATCTGTCCATGAAATATGATGATGAAGAAGATGTCACTGCTTCCTGGGTACTGAGGGAATCAAAGACCTTTTGATTAGTTTTACTCTCCCATTCCCTTATCAAGTGAACAAAACTTGGAAGTAATAAAGCGACTCATGAAACGATGCTCATTTGGTTTACGGTTCTAATCCTTTAATTATCAGCAGCTTAACTGCCTCTCCTCTCTTCCCTTCAACTTCCCATTGAATGATAGGCTGCAGTCACTGATCCAGAGACACCGAAAGGAATCTTAGAGGTTGTCCTTACCTGTAAGTCAGAGCAGGTGTGTTAAAGGACATATAGCTTAAACTGGCACACCTGGGTTTTGACTGCATTTCATTAGTTGGTGGCCTTGGAGAGGTCCCTGCACCTCTCTGAACCTTGTTTTTTTCCAAATGGTGAGCTAGTAGTGAGAACACCTACTTTGCAGAGCTATTGGGAGGACTGAATGAATGATGACTGACTGGTCCCCGAGACCGAGGAGGTACTCAGTAAAGGTTAGCCCTCTCCACGGGACACACGTCCGCTGTGCTTTCTTCTCTCTTACTCTGTAAGCGTTATCTTTGGTCTTAGACCACAGCAGAACCTCTCATTTATCCTTTTAATTAGATCCTTTGTTAGAATTTAGAGTCCACCTTAGTAAATCTGTAGGGTAGTAACTACATATTAATCTCAGCAGGATTAGGGAGATTTTGGTGTTTAATGAAAGCCATGATTATGGCTCAAAGGGCGGCAGGGCCAGAGTGTTTTCTGTACTGAGACTTAGAATTTTGGAAGAAATTTAGCTTTATCTTTTACAAAGACCCCAATTTTCTTTACAGAGAGAATCTGACTCCACAATCTGCCAGGCTTCAAAGCATTCTGTTAGCATTTTGGTTGGCTAGGATTGACTCTGAGTCACCTAGTACCGTAGGCTACTCCTCTGGTGACTACCGGCTACACAAGGATAGGGACCACGTCTGTCTCTGTATTTTGTTATCTTCTAAGAGAATACTTGATGCCCAGCAGGTGCTTAAAATATAACTGTCTAATGAATGAATATATCTCACCCATTCATGAAGTCATAGTATTAAAACTGACTTGCTCCTTAGGCGGCCATCATCAGTGTTTTTTTTGTCCCTCCAAAGCCTCCGTATCCCACACAATTTCCACATGTTATCCTGATGATGGCTGATAAAACTGCCGTATTTTGGTAGCCATCTGCATACAGAGCCCGGGTCACTTTTGTTCTGGTGTATTTCACAGGTCGCCTTTGATTAGACAACTAGAGGAGATGCCAGGAAATTTATGCCGGTGAAAAAGTCAATTAAAGCCCCAATAGAAAGAATTTAATGACTTGTAGTAATTCTGATGTCTGAGGGCAAAGTTTCAAGTCTCTCCCTTTTTTAAAGCCAATGCTTGCTCTTCCAACCTTCTTAATGTTTTTGTAATGGTTGCCGTTAATGTTGAAATTCCTAGTGAAATACTGGCCATTCATATAACTGTTTAAAGCACTTACTTTAGAAAATGAGAAAATCTGGGAAATGTCTCTATTTGTGTTAATTTTACCAGATTTATGCCTTGGACAGGCACTAGGTGGAATTGGAATAGGTTGGGGAATTAAACATTTAGTGGCTGGAAGAACCTTATCATTATTACCGGCTCTAAATTACTATGTCTGTTTTCAGCTGAAATAGTACAGGAAAATCTCAATTAATTGGACATCAGCCTTGCAGAAACTTCAAGTAATTTAATGAACCACAACACAACACAAAAAGAAAACTTAACCAGATTCCCATAGGGGTGTATAGGTATGCTCTATGCTCAGTGAACATTCGGTCTACATTATGCATATTACTATCATTGATATCTATTTACAGTATTAAATAATGAGAAGTGATGTGAATCAAGGTAGTCTTGAGGCTCTATAATTTCTCAATAAACGTTCCATGATGATGAAAATGTTCTAAAACTCTTCTGCTACGGCCATACCACCCTGAACAAGCCCCATCCCGCTTGATCTCGTAAGCTAAGCACGGTCAAGCCTGGTTAGTACTTGGATGGGAGACCACCTAGGAATACCAGGTGCTGTAGGTGTAAAAAATAAAAACTAAGGGATTGTAAACTGACAAGGTCCTTGCAATCTATGAGGTCAACCAAGGGTTGCCTCCCCTAAAAAAAAAAAAATTAAAAAAATAAAAAATAAAAAATAAAATTGCTCTGTCCACTACAGTAGCCACCTGTGCCTACTGAGTACTTGAAATGTGGCTAAAGTGACAGGAACTGAATTTTAATTAAATTAAAATTTTAAAGCAAATTTAATTTAATTACTGGAAAGCCCAGTTCTATAATATCTTGAGTCAATAATACACATATTTTAAACATTCAGAAAAGAATTACAGAGGATATAATAAACCACCAACTGGTGGTTTAATGGAAAACACACGTAGTTAACCTTTGGCTAATTTTAATGGAAAACACACATAGTTAACCTTTGGCTGTATTTGCTTTAGATATTTTAAAAGAAAGAAAATAGTAAAGAGATAATTAAAGTTTTCTTCATAGCCCTCCCCTAGCCCCTTCTCCCTCCATTCCCAGAAGCATGTGTATCCTTCCCATCCATGTTTTTATGGTTATGTATTTATAAGTAATGTGTAGCATTATTTGAGTGTTTACACAATTTCAACAAATGAAATTATACAGTATATATCGTTCTGAAACTTGCTTTTTTTATTTATTAACAATTTTCGGGCCCGATCCATGTTGATGTATAAATCAATTTCATATATAAATCAATTTCATTCATTTAAAACTCTTCTAGAGAGTTCCAATTTATAAATATACAATATATTTATATAGTCTCCTAAGGATAGTAAATTTGAATTGTTTCTATTTTACTTTTTTCTATTACAAACAATACTGTGATGAATCTCTTAGTAGATTTTTTTCTTGGACATAATGGGAGAGTTTCTCTATGGTTGTTTACATTTCTTATGATTACCGATATATCTGGAATTTTTTTACTAGCTTATTATTTTATATTTCTTTTTCTATTCACTATGCTTTTTATTCTTTTGCTTCTCCATTCACCTCTTTCCCCGTCGTTGTTTAGAAGTTAAACATTTAATTTCTACTCATTTGGTGGTTAATTGTTAGCACACATGATTAAAAGCTTAGATCTAATCAATATCCCTAAACATTTTTTCAAACAATACTAGGAATTCAGAATGCCGCAACTCCTAAAACCCTCTCCCACCTTCACTATTATTACTGGGTAACATTTTAGTTCCATCTTTTTATTAAAAAAAAAAAAAAAAACCCTCCTGTTTTGGTCATCATTATTGTTATAATTTTACAGTCCGTATTATTTAGATTTATCAATTTCCTCATCAATGTCTTGGTTTACTGTTGCTTTTTGCATCTCACTCTTTTCTTCTGGGTTGAGTTTCTTTCTTGCTGAGATGTCACCTTTGTTATGGCTTTTAGTAAGGGAATGCTACCGTAAATTATCTTAAACTTCTTTACATCTAAAACATCTTTAAGAACTCACTCCTGCATATTGATTTGGCCTAGACTCCTAGTAGTACCTCCTATTGTCTCTCTCCTTTTCCTGGGGCTCCTGTTAAATGCATGCTGAATCTTTTCATTCTATGTTACGCATCTCTTAACTTCTTTCATACTTTCCATCTCTTTATTGCTATGAGCTGCATTATGGATGATTTCCTCAAATCTATTGTCAGTGCAGAAGAGTGTCCATTGAATTTTTAATTTTAATGGCTCTTTTTTTTTTATTTCTAGACGTTCACTTAAATTATTTTTAAAAATTTCACAGTCCCTTCCTTAGTGTCCTGTTCTTTTATTTTTTTCTTACTTTTATGCATTTTATTCCTTTATATTATTGCATGTTTGAATTATATGAGGTCTCTGAGACCCTTTATAGCCTTAGTTCTTGGTTTTAATTGTTTCGCATTTGTTGTGTTTGCTGATTTTCTCTCGCAGTAGTTATTTACTTTATGAAATTAGAAATTTTTTTATTGTGAGCTCATCTTCAGTGGGAGTGGTTTTCCATGAAATACACACACTTGGTCAGGATCCTATAGATTCCAGTTTTATATAAGTTTCTCAGAATGGGTTCTTGTGCCTCATTGGTAATATAGATTCTAATCAGATGTCTGAATGAAGCAGGTTGATGTTCTTTCTTCGGAGTGGTTCTTTTACTCTCCCTGGACCTGAAAGACGGTCAGCTAACTTCCTTTTGTCATTCCTGGCCAATGAAAGGACTTTGTCAGTTGCCTATTTCAGAGACAGAGAGCCTGCAAGCTCCCAGCCTTATGCAGGAAGGGGCTCAGTTCCAGCTCCCCACCTCTCATGGGCTGTAATCATAGGTAATTGTTCCTTTTCCAGTCTCTGCAATATTTGCCTGTCTCCAATACGCACATGAACTATTTCTTTTTAGTTCTTGCTCCCGATTTTGGAACCTGGGGATATTCTTTTCTTGTTTTTAAGATTGGCCATGTATCTAAAAGTTTGGGGGGAAGGGGCTAAATTTTATACAGCACTTGTATATGATAGGAGTAGAAGGGTATTCTAGTCTGCAAAATTAATCAGAAATCCGGTAGTAAATGATTCCAATTTTGTTTATAGAATTTTACTTGATACTTGCTATTTTTGAGCCCTGATACCCTTAACTGTGTATGGGAGTAACATTAGTACCTCTTAATAGGATTTTTGTGAAGCTTAAAGAGAGGGGATAATGAAAGTGTTATCTAGATATCAGCTAGGATCTTACTGCCTCCTTAAATTTAAGTTTAGATAAAATGTCTTCCGCACTGTTCCACAGGACGTGAATGGGGAGGCGGTGGTACTCACATTCTTCTGCTCACTTCTGCTTCTGAGTTTCAGCTTCTGTGAATTCGTTCTGTTTAAGAATTGCCTCTACATGCTGTTCCTCTCCCACACCGTGTTACCCCAGATGAGAAAATTTTACACACAACAAACAACATAGGCCACTCGTAAGGCACTGTGTGTTGTGTAACAGACATAATGAAAGAAATTGTTAAACTAAACATTGAAGACTCTCCTGGTCATTTCAGCAACTTGAGATCCATTCCTCCCTCCATACTGACTAACCCCACCCTCCTTCCCTCTGCAACCTCCATCTCTCCTCCTCATCCCTTCTCTCTGTGATTACCCCAGAACTCCACATTCTTATCACTTCCTGAGGCAGAGCAGTTGGACTCTCTCCAGCCTTCAGCACCAAATCCACTTCCTCCGACACTCACTTTATGTCATTGAACCCAGGTGCGAAGCAGAATAGGGCTTTCTAGATGAAAGGCACCCTCTCTTTAGAAGGAAATCGTTATTCTAAGTCGTGAGTTTTTCATTCCTTTGTGTAGTAAAGCCCAAAACACATCCACTAACACAGTAAACACTCAACAAATGGTAGCTACCCTCTTTCCACTCCCAAAGTCTCTAATTCTGCATCAGAGTTCACTACTGACTAAGCAGAATTGATTTAAAAACAGAAGTGTGGAGACTAAACATTGATAATTCTAAAGTTCGATTAAAATTACTTTTGAATTACTTGCATGCCTATTCCTCTGCTA
The DNA here is from genome assembly GCF_000325575.1 of Pteropus alecto. Taxonomy (NCBI): domain Eukaryota; kingdom Metazoa; phylum Chordata; class Mammalia; order Chiroptera; family Pteropodidae; genus Pteropus; species Pteropus alecto. Next base: position 18,333,809 of record NW_006441953.1, on the reverse strand, counting down.
GTGCATATAAATGAAGAAAATAGAGAGGGGTGGTTGCAAGTAAGGTACGATAATAATGAACACAGAAAAAAGATTAAAAAAAAATGTATCTTACAGAGAGGCTCTCAATCTCATTCATCATCAGAGACATTCCAAATAAAACCACAGGAAGATGCCATTTTACTTGGCAAAAATTCTGCCAAGAGTCTGAAAATACCAAGCATTGGCAAGAATGTGGAGTAACAATGACTCCCATACATTGCCGGTGGGAATGTTAATTAGTACAACCACTTTGGTTCACAGTTTGGTATTATCTGGCAAAACAGAAGTGCCTGTCCGTCTATGGAAATTCTTACACACGCACACCTGAAATTTGACAAGAATGCTTTCACCAAGGTGGATCGAAACAGCCCCAAACTGGAGTCGACTCAAATATCTGAAACAGAAGAATAAATTTTACACACCTCTTGCAGTGGCATTTCATACAGCAGTAAAACTGAATATAATTTACAGCTGCACGTGACGACATGGATAAATCCTACAGTCAATGCGAGTGACAGAAGCAAGTCACAAAAGGACATGTAAAGAATGAATTGTTTATATAAAATGCAAAAGCTGGTAGAACTAAACTATATTAACAGTCATTCAGTTCTTCTGTGTTTCTCTTTTTCTGTCATTCTCTTTTGCTGTCCTGAGATGACCTTGGAATAAGGTCTTAATTTGCTAGCACAGGCCCTGCTCTGAGCAGTGCTAGTACTGCGTGCTTCTGGTGTCAGTTATTCATACATTCACTCAACAGGTACCAAGTTCCAATTCCATGCAAGGCACTGTTTTTGGTGCTGATAGCAAAGCAGACAAACATTCTGCTTCCATCTTGGAGCTGACATTTTGGGGGAGGTGGGAGTCGGGCCTGGGGAGAAGACAGGAAGTAAAATGAACATGCAAATTCTATGGTATAGTAGAGAGTGATAAGTACTGTGGAGAAAAATAAAGCCAGGAGAGGTTACGGTTTTAAATGATGTGGTCAGGGAAGGACATTTTGTGAAAATAATGGTTAAACAAAGACTCGAAGTAGTGAGGAAGCTGGCTAGCCGTGTCTGTACCTGGGGGAAGAGCTTTCTAGGTAGATGGAACAGAAAGTGCAAAGACACCGAGGTCCTTTCTCATCAATCATTTTTAGCATCTTATTAACATTTACCCCCCAAATCTTTAAATTTCCCTTCTTGTCAGTTAGACAGTTCTTGCCACAAATATAAGATTCACACTGTGTTTTACAACCAAAAGAGACACCTGCTGTACTTTGTAGGCATGTAATTGTCAATATGCATAAATTAATCTTGGGGTAAAGTGACCCTTGAAGTCACATTTTTCATTTTAGTCATTCATCTCAGTTCCTTTCAGCTAGCCCGGGTTATCATACAGACCACAAAGGTGAGACTGGCAGACACAGGTTTGAATTTCAGCTCTGTGACTCGGTGGACTTGAGCAACCTACTTAATAATCAGAGACATTCCTACATTTTTTGTTAAAAGGAAAATTCTAAAAGTTCCCAGTGAGAAAAGGCAAATCACTGAATAAGAAGTCTGGAGTTCAAGTTCAGAATTGGCATAATGGCTCCACAATGTCGTCAGTATTTCTGGCCCTCCACCTTTCCTCCTCGCCATCCTTAGCAAGTGGCTTTTGTACTTGTGCTTATTACCTCGTAGTTGCAAGATGGACCTCCAGGCTCAGGTCTATGTAGGGAAGAAGGGAGGCACTTATGAACACTTTCATATCCTGAAATATTCTTCTACAACATTGGTTAAAATTCCTGCCTTTGAATAAGTCTGCCAAAATTTATTTCCTTCTTACCCCACTGGAGTATGTGTATATTATATATGTGTACATATGTATGGTGTATATGTGATTCTATAATGTATATACACATATATGCATCTATATCACTAATAATAACATGTTATTACCTATAGTGATATATAATATTACATATACATTAACGATGCTGCAGTAAATATCTTTGTAGTGAAGTCTCTGTATTTTCTTAGGACAAATTCCTAGGAAAGAATTATTTTTGAGTCAGAGCATATGCCTATGTCTAAGGCTTTTGATGCATTTTACCAAATTGCTCTTGAGAAGGTAGCGATTTTTACCCCTTCAGTGAGTTTCCTACCCACCGCATCCTACACGCTTCCATCTCAACCTTAGCCATTGTCAACATTATTTATTCAATTGGTTTAATTTATGTCTTCGTTTAATAAATAAAAGTAATATTTTATTGCTTTATTTTCTTTGATTATTAGTGACTTTAATCACTTAACGTCTTTTAATTCAGTTTTTGATATTTATAAAAGGCTTATAAAATAGCTTCAAAGACTTACTTTTTCCTAACGGCTCCAGTAAATCATACGAGAAAAAGATTTAATAAATACTATATGCTGACATCGATTCTTAGTGCTGTGCTGCACAAAAACTTATCTGTATTATAGTCTTTAAAATCTCACACTCTAGGATTATTAATGTCTTTGGTTAATACCTATATCATTTTAGTGTATTAAGATTACATTAGTCTCAACTATAAACATAAAATAATAATAGTATATTAAAGTCATAATGTTTGATGCTTACACAGTTTGTTCCTTGGGAGATCAAAGAGCTGTGACAATATTATTTTAATGAATCATCTCTGCTAACCTGCCTGTTATTTCATTGAATGGATGTCTGTAGTTACACTAAAAAATTTTCTTTGTATATCTGAAGTTCAGATTTAACTGGGAGTTGTGTTCCATTTTGGTTTTTTTTTCTCTAAGTCTGGCAATCCTGAGTGAGGAGGGTCTGGAGTTTAAACACCTGGACAGGGAGGTCTGGAGGAGCTGCATCTGGTGAGGTGTGAGCCAATGCCCAGGAGAAGGTCCTAGATCCCCCTGGCTCCTAGTGACTGGTCCAGGCCCTCCATCCCTGTGTTTGGGACTCAGGCAGGGGAAGTAGTAGAGGGTACTGCTGGTGCACCTGAGGCTGAGCTGGCATATCCCTGTCTGTCATTCCTGTCCCCTTATTCCATCCACAGAGAGATTCTATCTGGCATGGTGGAAAGAATTTTGGAGGCAGGCAGTCTTGGTTTAAATCCCATTCCTCCTTTGAACTAGCTTCATGATTCGTGGCAATGGCTTCAGCTCTTTGAGCTCCTGTTTCTATAGTGAAGGATGGAAGGGCAAGGAGGGAAGATGGAGGACCCGGAATACTGATGTCAGGTAGAGTCCTGAATGTTAATTCCAAACTTCTTGGTAAGCGCTTTCCTCGAACGCAGGAAAAAGTGAACCCAAACTCACGAGGTTATTGTGTGCTTTGCATGAGATAAGGTTTGAAAAGCGCTTAGCAGAGTCTTTGGTACGGCGGAAGCAGCCAAGCGCTGAATCTGAGCCTCGAGGCAGCAGGGATTTGCGTAGGCAGAGCCATTACTCCGATCACATCGTGTCCCTGGAAGAACTAAAAACAACAGTGTGGGGGCACTGCAAACCTGAGAGACCGGGAATTCTAGTGTTTGGTGGTACAAGGTTTGCGGCTCTTTAAAGGGAAGTTTTTCTACATGTATTTTCCCCTGGGAATGAAACGGAATCTGTGATGGTGATGTTGGATGCGAGTTTGAAAGGCAGCAAGGTGAGGCATTGTCCTGTGAACGCCCATCCGCCTACTCTGGTTTCCCAATCAGCCCGAGAAGGCTGAGCCGAGCCGACGTCCACGTGCTTGTCTTCAGGGGAAAACGAAACCCTTGACCAAGGCCTTCATAGGTCTACCAGAGCCTCAACAAGTCCCTTATGATTCAAGATCTTATTAAAAAACTGAAGAATTAACCTGTTTGTAAATATGTTCAAGGCAGGTGTGGCCATCCCAGCCAACCCCTTCCCTGTCTTCAAGAGCTCTAGCCAACAGCTTGAGTGGCTTCTAATTTCCTGGAGAAGGGGCTGTTAACAGTTAAGTGGGGAGTGATCATCTTAAAGGGCCAGAGGAGCAATGAGGGCTTCCGGCTGCCCGGGTCCTGTTATTAGTGGGACAGGCGGTCTTCCTCCTCAGGTGCCCACCCACGCAGTATCATCCGCCTGCTGACAGGGAAGGTTTAGGAGGGGCTTCCTCCACCTCTGGATTAGGGCGTGCGAAACTCACCCTGTCTCGCCCTTGGGGCATGGCTTCCACCCAGGAAACAGCAGGAGCTGAAAAGGACGGCTGGCTGTAGACTTCTTTCCCGAAAGCCGAACCAGTTAAAGATGGAGCAGAGAAGACCCTTTTTACGCAGGCACTGTTTGGGCTGTTTTGGGTCGAGAGCACAATTTTCTATGTTTGAATATTTACATTCCACTTTAGTGACTTTTGCCAAATTCTTTAATATCTACATTATTGTTTACTTGATCTTTTCAAAAACTGACTCTATATTTTTACTTAAATGCCATTTTTATCCTCAATTTAGGCAATAATATCAATGAAATCACGGACAAAGTGTGTGGTTTCTTTCTAATATACATTTTTTCAATAAATGCACGCTCTGAATTTAAAAGCGCTTATTCATGTGACCTTTAAAATGATTTCATGTAATTTGTTGAGGGTTGTAGGTCAGGAATTGTTCCAATCCCTTCATGAGTATGAATTTATTTAATCTTCGTGGTGAGGTAGGGAGGAGGATAATAGTAATAATACTGACTTCCACTGCTGTGAGAGGATTAGCTGGTTGATATGTGTAAACTGCTCAGAACTGTGTCTTCTGGAAAGAAAATACGTACAATCGTTTATTATTATTATCATCATCTCCATCATACAGATCCTTCTTTCCATTAATCAGATGGGGACATGGAGGCAGGCACAGGGATGTTAGCTTGCACATAAGGACTTGAGCTGGAGGGAGGCTAAGCCAGGACTCAAAACAGACACTGAGTGAAGCCCAGCCTCTGATCCATGATGTTGCTCACCTCCCACTTTTTTGGAAAAATTACCTCGGGACAAGGTCCCAACCCATTAGAAGAGATACCTGTCACCTGGATGCAAAGGGGTGGAGCATGGTGCCAGTGAAGGAAGGGCCAGGTGCTTGTAGAGAAGCAGGTGTCTGCTCAGAGATGACAGGACCACAGCTGCTAAGCTGGCTGATAGAGCCTGGCCAGGGACAGCCTGGGAGGATGCTGTATGAACTCGAGAATGAATCTGTCCATTTGGGACAGTCTCTGTAAACATGTTTATTTGGTAAATAAAACAGTCCCATGTCTTCCTTAGAGCAGATCCTGAAATGATGTCAAACTGACAAGTGGAGCCCAGTTAGAGTGACTCTAGGGACCTAGAGTGTCTCCTTGCCTATGTCACATGGTTGGAACTCGAACCTTCCATTAATTTAGATTTCCAGATAACCCTAAATAATGTACAGCCTATGCTGCATGCATTTTTCAAATATTCAGAAAACTCTTTTGCTGCCAGAAAGCCCTGCCCTCTCTCCTCTGCCTTTCAGAGAAGAGTATTAGTTTTAAAGCATCCTTGGAAACATGCTTCTAATACTGAGTCACCTCAACACGTTGAATTAATTTGTCATTGACCGAAGCAGAGTGTGACATCGGTGAAGGTCGTCAGCACTCTCTACTTCTCCTCACCCCAAATTCTTTTCATAACTTTTCTGAGGATTGTTGTCCCCTTGACTGGTCTGCACACTCTGTGTCTCCCACAGTGACTCATTAGAGTAGCCTATTCTAGGACGGGGACTTTACATAAACTATTGTAGTTCTTACTAGAGATGCCGCAATGAGGGGCCTGTCATTCCTGTTTTACAGACAAGGAGCTGAGGCCCACTGTCGCCCAGCAAATTGAGAGGCTGGGCTCAAAACTGCTGTGTCCAGCTCTAAAGCTCCAGCTCTTACCTCGAGGTGGTTCTGCCTCCCATGACAAGTCTGTGAAGAGTGTTCTCTGGACTGGTGAGAAGCCCACTGGCTTCTGCTGCTCGCTTACCAGCTAACCTGCTGCACGGCCTTGGGCAAGTCCCTGCATCACTCTGGGCTTCAGGGTCTTAGTTTGTTTGGGCTGCTATAACAGAGCACCGTGGACTGGGAGGCTTGCATAGCAAACGTTTATTTCTCGCAGTCCTGGAGGCTAGAAGTTCACCATCAGAGTGACAACGTGGTCGGGTTCTTGGTGAGGAACCTCTTGCTGGTTTACAGACCTCTGTTTTCTCCTTGTATCCCACTTAGAGAGACACGTCATCTAAGACTCTGAGACCCATTATGGGACTAATCCCGATCATAGTAAGGATTATGGGAAATAGCATTATGGCACTAATGCTATTCGTGAGGGCTCCACCCTCATGACCTAATTACCTCCCACAGGCCCCACCTCCTAATACCATCACATGGGGGTTAGAATTTTGGGACATGAATTCTGAGGGGACACAAACATTCAGTCCATAATACTTAGTTTCCCTACTTATGAAATAAATGTATCAAACAGTAGGATCTCCAAAGTCTTCTTGCTCTAAATGCTATGATTCTGCTGAATCTTAATCTATTATATTTGGGATTCTGCTCATTAATCTCCAATGCTGAGTGTACAGCATGGCACCTGGTAGATACTTGGAAAATGTTTATTGAATATATATGAGAAAAAGGCAAGAAGCTATCTTCCACATCCAGTAAAAACATGCACACCCCCCCTAATGGCTTCTTGACAAGTGATTCTGGTTTTTATGAGCAGTTCAAAAATGTGATCGAAAGCAGGCCCCGGAGTGTGGGTAACAGGGGAGAGTGGCCCAAAGGGAGGTTGGGGACAGAAGTTTGCAGCAAATGAGGAAACCTTTTGGTCCCAGGGCCTGGGCAGGTGCTGGCCTTGTGGGAGCCCAGAGACAACGGCCCTGCAGTGAGAATCAAAGGGGATGCAGCATGGGGTCTGGAAAAACATCCCTACAACAGCTACTGTGCGGAAAATTAGCTTTCCGCCTCAGTTTAGTGCCTCTGATCTTTGCCCCTAAATATTTTCTGCTTGACTCTGCCTTTCTTGATTTACACTCCTTTTTACCCTGCTTGGGGCAAGTAGGCAAACTCCTGGGTGGGAATGACCCCCTTCCAGCCAGGAGGAACAGGATGATGCTGAAAAAAAGTGTCTTTGTTGTTGTTCGTTTTGAGTCAGGCTTATTGAGGTACGGTTTGTACACAGTAATATTCAATATTTTTAGGTATACAGTTCTAGGGTTTTGACAAATATATACAGTTGTGCACTGTCCTCACCATACAGAATATTTTCATCACCCTCAAATTTCCTTCATGCCTCTTTGTAGGCAGCCTCCTCCCTCGCCCCCAGGCCCTGGCCGCCACTGTTCAGATTTCTGCCTCTATAGCTTTGTCTTTTTTAGAGTAGGTATTTTTATTTCTAAATAACAAGGCAGCTGTGGTTATGTTTTTGTTTTTGTTTGTAATCACACTTTCCACCACCTCACTAAAAATGTCTGGAAAGAAGCTGCTATTTAAAAATTATTTACACTCTGCACTTCTTATTCCAGAAAGGATATAGGGCAGTAAATAAAGTCACACAGAAAAATCAACTGCAAGGACTTGCAGGCACAAAAGAAATTTGTTCAAGGATTCCCTCTCCCCTAATTAAAAAAAAATTTTTTTTTCAACTCTTCAAATCAATTCCATGAATAGGACAATGAGCACCTCTATATTTTTCACCTAGATTTACTGCCTGTTAACGTTTTTGCCACATTTGGGCTCTCTCTGTACACCCTTATTTATTTATGCGTTTGTTTACTTTTAGCTGGACCACTTGAGGATTACTTGTGGACATCACGATAACGTCACCCTAAATGCTTTAGCCAGTGTCTACCGACAACAGCGTTCTCCCCCATAACCACACCACGACCGTCACACTTAGTGAATTTAACACTGATAGTGCTATTATCAAACTTATAGTCATGATCTCATTTATTTAAGTGTCCCAATGGTGTCTTTGACGGCCGTTTAGGTTCTTAAAAAACATTTTAAATCCAGGATCCAATGAAGAATCAAGCACTGCATCTTGTTGTCTTATCTCTTTAGTCTTCTTTATTCTTGAACAGCATCTCCAGCCTCTCTATACCTTCCTCTCAATTTTGTTGTAAACCTAAAATGCTCTTAAAAAATAAAGTCCTTAAAAAAATTAAAAAGCACTCATACTCATACACCCATGAGTATGGCTGCTTTCAAAAAGCAGAAAATAGCAAGTATTGGCGAGGGTGTGGAAAAATTGGCACCCTTGCCCACGGCCGGTGGGCATGCAAAATGTTACAGCTGCTACGGAAAACAGTGTGGCAGTTCCTTGAAGTATTAAAATTAGAATTACCATGTGATCCAGCCATTCCACTTCGGGTGTATATCCAAAAGAATTGTAAACAATTCTTTTGTTTACAGAGAGATATTCGCACACCCATGTTCATAGCAGCATTATTCACAATAGCGAAAAGGTGGAAAAAACCCAAGTGTTTGTCGACAGATGAAAGGATAAAAAAATTGGAGATATATATATATATATATATATATATACAGACACACACACACACACACACATATATATACATATGTGTATATATATGTATGTATATATCCCAAATAATATCTACACCTATATACATGTATCTAGAATATTATTCAGCCTTAAGAGGAAAGGAAATTGTGACACATGCTACAACATGGAAGAACCTTGAGGACACTGTATTAAGTGAAATAAGCTGGTCACAAAAGGACAGATGCTGCATGATTCCACTTATATGAGGTACCTACAGTGGTCAGAGTCTCAGATACAGAAAGAAGAGTGGTAGTTGCCAGGGGCTGAAGAAGGAGAGAATGGGGAGTTGGTGTTTATTAGGCACAGTTTCAGTTTTGCAAGATGGCGAGAGTTCTGGTGGTGATGGTTGTAACACAATGTAAATGTACTTAAAGCCACTGAGCTCTATGCTTAAAAATGGTTATGGTGGTAAAATTTATGTTATGTGTATTTAATCACAATAAAAAAAATAATAATATCTAAGAGTAAGACTTGGGTTTGTCGTTTGAACTTGGCTCATCTTTTAAAGGAGACTATTCCAGAATCTCTAGATTAAGTGGCAGAGAAGTGTGGTGCTATGGGACCCAGGAAATCTTAGCTCCGCCACTCCATCACCCCGAAGCCCTGGCATGCCAGGCTCTGTCAACCTGGGGCCCTCTCCTCTCGTCTAGACCCCATTTCATCCCTTTCATTTCGAGAAGAGGGCTCCAAGAGATACAGAGGAGTCCCCTTGCCTTTTATTTCTTTTCATACCCAAATAGCACCTTCACTCTTTCAACCTTCCACCTGAAGCACCTTCCACCTGTGTTACTTACTCCTTAATACCTGGGACAATGACAGAGGGGCCCTTGACTTTTTGTTAAAACCCAATGGGCTAGGCTCCTACAGGCGCAGGGGTTCTGACCAACTGCATTGCTGGTCATGGGGCAGAAATCGCGGTGCTGTGGGGCCATCCCACCACACTCTTATCTCATTCAGACATCAAGGAACAAGAGTGTCCCTATGCTTCAACAGAAACACACAAATCAGGGCAGAGCAATTTCTGAACAAAGAGGACGTCCTAACTGCAGCGTGCTCACGTTCTTTTCTCTGGCTGCACTCTTGCCCGAGCACATCGTGCCCGAGGACAAAAGACAACAGTAGTCATGGGCTATTACCCACACGTGTTTCCCTGGAGAAGGCAAAGTCACTGTGGGTGCGGTCACAGAATCTACACCATTATAAAGTTTTCCTAAGAGCTGCCGGTATCCCCTGGGCAAGTCCCTCAACCTCTCCAGTTGAGCGAATTGTTTCCATCTGTGTTTGGGGACAGTGATATTCATCTTCCGTGGCTCTTGTAATGAATAGAGGTAATATATGTAAAATGTTGGGCGGAGAGTAGGTATTTCATATTAATAACAGTAATAATAACCTCACAACAGCTACATTCATTAAGTGCCAGGTACCATGCTAAGCATGCTACACGAGCATTCTTGTATAGTGCTGTAATGGTGAACACATGTCGTTACACGTTTGTCCACACCCACAGAACGTACGACACCAAGGATGAACCCTAAGGTAAACTATGGACTTTGGGTGGTTATGATGTGTCAGTGTAGGATCGTCCTTGGTATCAAAAGTACCAAACTGGTGAATGGTGTTGATAATGCGGGAGGCTACGCACGTGTGAGGGCAGGAGCATATGGGAAATTTCTGTACTTTTCTCTCGATTTCATTGCAAAGCTAAAACTGCTCTGAAAAAAAAAAAAAAGTCTTAAAAGAAGCCCTGAGACCTAGAATATTCTAAGTAAACAAAATATATAAATATATAAATATATATATATTTATTCTGGGAAGAACCTGGGCAGGTGGCTTTTGTCTTTGGGTCTCAGCATTTCCATTCATAGGATGCTGAGAAAAGACCACACTCTGCCTGGTCCCTGACATATTCTATTGCTCTTGCCACTTCTCTTCTGAAAAGGCCCCCTTGGCCCGCTTTGCACTGTCTTTGCCACAGCATCAAGAGGCATTTATTGTGCATCGAGAGAGCTCTGGCAGGCTCTGGGCCAGCGGGTGCTTACAATGAGTAGGGAGAAGGTGACCCCTGGTTTTGAGGTGGGAACATGATACGGGTCAGAGGACTGCATTTGGATCAGCCACAGACCTGTGTGACTTTGCGCAAGCCGCTTAATTTTAACGTCAGTTTCCTTTATGTATGAAAGAGCGTGGTGCTAACCAAACCAGGTTGTGAGAACCCGAGAGATTGTGCGTGTGGAAGCACTTTAAGACTATAAAATGTTAGATAGATATAAACTGTTCTTAATCATGTATGTTTTTGCTTGCTTGCTTGCTTGTTTGTTTGATTGCATAAGGCAGAACATGGACTGGGTCTGCTCTGAAAAAGTTTGGGGAGCCACATGGGAACTTTCAAGTCCTGGTTTGATCTTAGCAGAATAAATAGTGCTCATGCTGCAGAGTCACAGGCCTGCTCGCTGCTGCTTGGACAAACCCCAGGGCCTTTGCACGGCTGCTGAACACGCTTCCCTCGTTAGCACTGCATGCCCTCTCACGGCATTCAGGTTCTGCTCAGAGCTCTGCTGATCAGAGACGCCTTCTCTGACTACTCCCTTTAAATGTGCCCACCACCCTGCCCCACTGCCCACTCATCACGTTCACACAGGCTTTATTTCCCTCGCAGTGTTCAGCCCCATCTAACATTATGTATCGCTCACTGCACCTCTGATCCTCTCCACTAGAACGAGGCTCCATCAGGGCAGGGCCTTTGCTTGTCCCCAGTGACTAGCGTGGGGTTATCTCTCAGTAAATATTAACGAATGAATGCTTGAAGAGACAAAGACACCGATTTAACCCTTCAAAGGCATCACAGAAAACGGGCAGAGACAGCTTTTCAGATCCTCTGTGGTTACTTGGAAACTCCCCTTTCCAGCCCCTGCGTCTGGGTTCCTGGAATGAGGAGGCAGCACTGCATTTGGGTGAGCGCAGCTTTTTCTTAAAGGAGCTTGACCGGGCATTAGTTTCGCACGGCCCTGAGGCATCTCTGATCTCTGGCCATCCACCAGGCCATGCTCGTTAACTGCCCACTCAATATCGAGTCATTTCTTTCTCTCCCGTGAACTCTTCCAAATTTCTCAATTAATGCAATAGTTATTAATTTCCTACTGGGAACATAGAATTGTGCTAAAGCTGTGGATGACTTAGAGAAATGTAAGGTGACTGTTCACCCTCAGGTAAGTTTAGAGGCAGTATGGCTTAGTGGTTAAGAGTGTGGGGGGTATTGACTGATGACAGAAAGTCTAGGTTTAAACCCTGGTTTTACTACTTACTAAATGTGTGACTTGTACAAATCACTTAAACTCCCTGTACTTCAGATGTTCGTACCTGTATGTGCAAACACAGTGGCTGCAACAGCCACGAATACCGGGCAGTGTGGTAGTGACATGGTGACCGTCAGCTTTAGTTGCTTTCGTTGAATTGTACTGTGAAGACTGGTGATGCCCCCGTGGAAAGTGAAGTAACAGGACGTGGACTGATGATTCAGCGCAGCGTGTACACGCACACGTACGCAACGTGTACCTTGGTGCCGTGGAGAGAACACGTGCTTTGGGGCCATCCGACCTGGATTGGAATGCCCGCCCTGTCTTTTACAAGCTGGGAGATCTTGAGCGAGCAACCAGACCTCCTGGAACCCTAGATCCCTCATTATAAAACGCGGATCCGAATTTTTGCTCTACAGAGTATCTGTGAAGATTTACCGAGATGCTAGTTCTTTGCCCTATCAATGCCTATCGCTGTTCAGAAATCCTGACCTGAAAGTAAAGACTGTCCTAAGTAGGTGGGAAATGGGTATGAGCTCAATCGCTCCCTTGGCAAATCAGGAAGACTCCTCGCAGCTAGAATTTTAGTTTAAAATTAGAATTTTAATTTAAAAAAAAGCCAAAGAAACTTTCCTCTATCAAAACAGGAAAAGAGACAAAGGATAATGACTCATTCAAGGAATATGTCAACTTCTTTATTATGAACATCTTCATCCTACAAGCTGATGTCATAGAATCCTGGAAACTCAATAGCTGTGAGGGACCAGAGGCCCTGGAGGTCACTGGAGAAGCCACGCCCGCCAAAGGGGTCATCCCATCTCTAATCGAATACTTGTAAGAGATCCAATTTTCCATTGCGTGAGGTTGGCAGTTTTGCTTTTGATCAGTTCAGCTCTTTCTAAGGTTTGCCCCAAACTCTTTCTTCATCTGGTTTCCATCAGCGTCTGCAAAGCACATTTTTTCATTTCTCTTCCCTGTGACTTGGCAGGGATTGGATTTTAATGGTAATCTACGGTGCAGAATACTTTATGGTGCTTGATAATAGGCCAGTATTCAGACAGATCAATACTAGTAACAGTTTAAGTTTAAAAAAAAGAAATTCACACAGCACCCATTTGGGCTGATTTAATAGCCTTGCATTTGTAATTCTCAGCACTATCTGCAATGCAGAATGGTGGGACCAGTGGTCGACAGTGGCAATGACAACAGAGATTGCATATTTATTAGTTAAAGTATATCCCTGAGTACTGCATCTTGAGTCCAGTTCATTTCATCAGTATTATTGAGCATCTACCAGGCTATGGGAGGCACTAAATCCAACACAAGCCTGCACAGTGGCTTTCTCTTTCAGTTTCTATTATCATTGTTTAGAACCCCATTCCCAAGATGTGAGTATAAAATAACGTGATTGATACTTTTAACAAAGCCACAGGGTTCAGGGGGGAGACAGTTTAAATTTATGTCGGAAAATCGGGATGCAGAGCTGGGACTAGGGTGAGGAGCCTGAGGTATCCGGGGCACAGACGCCGAGGAGATGCTCACTTTGGAGAATTCCGTCACCCTAGTCCCAGCCTTGTATATATAAATATATAAAGGTCTGGCATTTTATGTCTAGGTCTGGCATTTTATGATTCGGTGCATACTAATGAGGTATGGGGACTTCAAAGTCATCACCTTGAAAATGGAAAGCTTCACGTTCCAACAATGCTTCTATTGTTCTCATTTTAGGAACTCTTTCTTGAGAAGTATCTTGAGAGCCTGCAGTGCCTTTTCAATTTCAGTACATCCTAGGGGATGGCAAAGCTGACTCTTTTGAAGGTGAGTTTCATTTTCGGACATAGACATAAATCATTTGTGGTCAAATCTAGAGACTAATATAGAGTAGACAAGTCATGTAATGCTCTTTGGGGTCAAAGGAGATTTTTATGAGTGTATTGTAAATTGGCTTTGAAAGCAGTGTTCAAAGAGGGATTGCAGAATGTGTTTTGAGCTGTTGCAACACTTTCCAATTGGAACAGATTCTCGGAGGCCAACACTCCATCCATTATGAACGTTTTGGAGTGCTTACTCTAAAATTCACCCTCGTTACTCTCTAGTCAAACTTTGTGTTATTAAGTTATAGTAAATAGAAACCATTTAACTTATCGCCAATCTTTATTCTTAAAGTTTGGAAGTCTAGAGAGATTACGTAAGAATAATATATTACAAAATGCAGATGTATTTGCTTTATAATTCAAAGAGTTGTCCCTCAGGAGAAATTGAACGGAACCAAAACATCTTAAGTTTTCTCTTAACTCCCCAAACATCTAGATTTCTCTTCAGGTTTGATTCAAATATTTGGCATTTGGGAAATCCAAAGTAAAGAGTTCTTGGCAAATCGTCTGAATCAAAGCATTTGCTAAAGTACTCTGAAGGGGCTTAGAAACAGACGGGAGAGAGTGCTTCCAATATTTCTACTGCTGATCTGAAAAATCTTAGGTGGCAGAGAAAGGGAGGAAGAACTGAAGCTCTTGCCATTCGACCAGTAAGACAGTTCCAAGAACTCAGACTCGTTGACTTCTAATTGTGGTCATGAAGCTTGGGCCAAAAGTTGAAAAGCAGAATTCTTGAGTTTCATTGCTGAAGACCACCCTGATTTTGCACTGGGCTCTTAATCTTTTCAGATTCCCACTCATGCATTTCCTCATCCCTGCCCCTCCAACTTTCCCGAGAGCTTTTATCCCTGGTGAGAAATCAGCAGCCTCAGGTGTCAATCACGGGAATTCAGTCTACTTTTTCAGGCCACAATCCTGTTGGCTGCTTCCTGGTGGCATAGCCTCCAGGTGGAAGTGGCCTCCAGCTGTGCTTCTTTGCCACAAGGGTTTCTAGGAAATCATTTGGTTCAAACCTTCAAAGAACTGTAAGCTTCTAAACCCTCTTATTAGTCTGTAAACTGGAGCCTGAGCCCACATTTATACTCTCTGATAATTAACCGTTTGATAGCAGAGTTATAGCTAATCGTTTTATGGCTTTGCAACTATGATTGGTGGCTTCGAATTGGTTCTAAGCCAAGATCAAAGATTATATGCCTTCTAGATATTTTGAGAAATGGAATTATTATCCTTGAATAGAGAGAGCGATAGAGGAAAGGTCCCAAGTTTTCTGCTTGAAGGAGAAAGAGGAAGAGAACAAATACCCTTTGAGCACCTACTATGAGCCAGTCTTTGTCAAGTGATTTTCTACATTATTCTTTTTGATCCACTGCTATAAGAGGTTAGGGCTATTAGCTCCTTTTTAACAGATCGATCGGAAAGTGGAGACTCAGAGAGGTTAAGGTTTTGCACAAAGTCACAGAACTAGCGAGTGGCAGAGAAATGATTTTGACCCAGAGTCCAACTGAGGCTGGGGATTGTGGAGAGGTAGAGGAGAGGAAGAACTGTTAAGACAGTGGGAATGGACAGAAAGTAGAGATGAAGAGATTCTGCGGAAGGAAGAAGTGTCTTGGGGGATTTGACGCTTTGAGAGAGGAGCCAAAGGAAGAGGTGGAAAGTGAGGGATAATGAAACCAGAACTCACTCTCATTTACTCATTATTTCATTCAACAAACGTTTCCATTTTAAGCTGTTACATTTTGTTCAGAGCCTCAGCTGCACAACAGTAAGGCTGTGGAAGCAGAAATCAAAGAGCTACCTGATATGAGGTCATCATTACAACCCACTGGCAGGTATGCAAATAGGCCCAGCTGTGCCGAGATAAGGGCTACAGGGGGGCAGTTAATATGTGTAGTTTCTGACCTCTGACCCTCGACCTCTAGTGGCAGATTAGCAGAATCCCTGTCTCAGCTTCCCCACTTCCTAGCTGGGTGTCCCTGGGCAAGTTACTTTGCTTCTCTGAGCCTCGGTTTCCTCACTCGTAAAAGGGGATAATAACAATAGTACTTACTTGGCACACGACAAACACTTATTTGGGGGCACGAGTTGAATTCTGTGGCCTATAGCCTAGTGTGGCTCCTCGCTAACCTCCAGTAGGAACGGAGGACTTTTATCATACAGACTCAGCCCACTTCACTCTTAGCATGGTGGCAGGAAAGAAGGAGTGTGTGTGAGCTGCTGGCAGCCTCCAGAGCAGAGCAAAGTAGGAAGCTGAATTCTCTGTCCCACATACATCCCTGGACATGGAAAGTCCAGATTTTGTGTCTCCCCATTCTGGGCTGGTGGAGTGTATGGGATCACCGCCTGGAGACACTTCAGGGAGACATCTCTTGGTGGAAGGAAGACCCTGAGAGAAATGTGTCATTATCCCTCTTTTGGGGGACTCTCAGTGTCCCCAGCCCTGGTTCTCTGCTATGGGGGCTGGTTGACTGGGGCCCCATAAGTTATCTCATTGGGGTTTGCTCTGCTTTCTGACTGAAAGGTTCTCTGTGCCCAGGATGGGAAGTTAGGTCAACTCTGAGGTGGACCCAGGACTCTATGAAGGAGAAGGAACTGAGAGTGTGTCAAGTCCAGTCTCCCCCTGGGGCAGCCCTGGACCCCAGCGTGTATCTCACCCTCACCTGATTACTCAAGGGCCCGAGCCTGGCCTTTGCATGTGAGACTCCCTCTGCCTTAAACATCCTTCTGCCTCCTCCTCCTGTTATTTCTAGCGCCCTCGGTATTGAAGTTCAAACCTCAGTTTACGCACCGCTTTCTCCAGGAAGCCTCCCGTGATGTTTTCAAATCAAGAAGTTGCTTTGCCTGCTCTGTGGTTCTCTCTACTCACAATTTCCTGTTAGGCCACATGGTATCATATGTACTTGCTTGTTTAATGGTCTGTTTCTCCTACACTGTAATCCTGGAGGTCAGGGGTTGGGTCTGTCTTACTCACTCCTGTAGCCCTAGTACCTCTGGTGCTGAGCTCATAGTAGGTGCCCAATGAATGTTTGTTAAATGTACAAACAAATAATGACCTGGGGCAGGGTGAGTCTCTGGGCCTGAAGCAATGGAGATGGCCTAGATCAGTGCAGAATCTGGGGGCAGGGGGCAGGGAGAAAGACAAAAGGAAAAGGCTGCTTCTGCCCCCTTCCCCTGGTGTTTGTTTTTAAGCAGACAGAAGTTTAAGAGCAATGGGGTATTTGAATAATTTCTTATTTGGGGTTCCCAAGCCTTGGCCAATGTGGGTCAGCTTTGTCAGGGTTCGCGTTTGGCTACAAGGAACAAGGATCCTCTGGAGTTTCATCCCAAAAGGAAGAGAGCTGGTCTCAAGGCTCTCTGTGCAGTGATGAATGATGGGGACAGAATCTCCAGGAAAGGTAAGAACTGGAGCTGCAATGGGATTCGGGCTCCCTGAGAATGGCACTTTTGGGCATCTGTATCCAAGATGGTGCCAGGGACCTCCTGCATCCAGAAATTTATGGATCTTCACTTTAGGGTGGTACCATCAATGCGATGGGGCTCTCCCTGCGTGCCCGCCCCTTTGTTTCCCTGTGTCTGATGGAGGGATGCTTCCCAAGAGAGGCTGGCAGTGGCCCAGCTCATCAGATCCGCTGTCCTGGAGATGGGATCCATTCCTGGTCTAGTGAGTTGCAGCTGGTGAGGGGGATGCAGAAAGAAGCAGGGTCATAAGGCACAGAACGTGGTCCCCCACGCAGACAGGAGCTGAAGGTGGAGGGGTTCGGGAAACATGCCCCGTCCAGTCTGTGAAACCAAACTTCTCCTCTCCCCAACTCCAGGGCTCCTCTCAGAGGCAAAAGCCACAATACGAATTTCACGGACAGTCCTCAGCCCCACATCATAAACATCAGAATGTGTAATTTATTGCCCTCTTATAGACTGGGCGTCAAGACGAAACAGAAATAATAATTCTAAATCTCACACAAGGGCTTTGGAGATCAATGAGGTAATTTAATTAAAATAGTTTTGGCTCCCCGGGAAACAAAGCATGGCATGAATTTAGGCTTTTTCACTGGATGGACCCCATGCCAATAACTCACTCCAGTTAATGAAAAACCCACTTGGCCTTTATAGACTGTACAGGCTGCTATCTGAGTTCAGAATGGAATACTTTGACCAAGTGTGAACTTGGACTATGCATGATGTGGATTCCCCGCCTCGGATCTTTCTCGTCACAGGCCAAGGCGTAAATAAATTCCAGGCACCTGTGTTTGGATCTGTAACACCAACGGATCATCTAAATGATGCCTAGGGATCCACCACCACATTTGAGTTATATTTTAGTGGCTTCTAACCCAACTCTAGACCCTACGGTTGTGTTTTTCCTTGTGAATCCAAATACTTTTAAGGTGAGTTACTTGGAAGACGGTCCCAACACTGTGGACCTGCCTTGTCAACGCCGCAGCTGTGTAAACTACAACTGGTGAACCATGGGCCCATTTACGGTAAAGAATTACCATTCATTGACTGCCACCTCCTTCTTGCCAGGAACTAAAACTCTACCAACGAGTTATTTATGCCCATGCTCTCCCACCATCCATTTTCTAGCCCATTCTAATCAGGCTTTCATCCCCATCACTCCAGGGAAAATGCTCTTGTTGAGGCCATTGATGACCAATGTGTTTCTATAGCCTTCTCTTTCTTCATCTGACTCAACCTGTCAGATGAAGGCATTTGATACCATTTATCACCCCGCCTGGCAACACTTTGTCTCCTTGGCTTCCGGAACACCAGGTCTTCAGTTCTCTCTCCACACTGCACTACTCCGGGGGCATCATTAGCCTCGACCTGGGTTTGGCAAACTACAGCCCGCCACCTGTTTTTATAAATAAAGCTTTATTGGAGCATAGCCATGGCCATTCATTTAGATATTGTCTACGGCTGCTTTCATGCTACAGTGGCAGAGTCGAGTGGTGGCAACAGAGACCAGATGGCCTGCCAAGCCCAAAATGTTTACTATTTTGTGGTCCGTTGTGGAAACGCTTGCCAGCGCCTGGTCTAGGCTCCTTGGGGACCCTGGTTTTCC
Source organism: Pteropus alecto (assembly GCF_000325575.1). Taxonomy (NCBI): domain Eukaryota; kingdom Metazoa; phylum Chordata; class Mammalia; order Chiroptera; family Pteropodidae; genus Pteropus; species Pteropus alecto. Next base: position 18,315,048 of record NW_006441953.1, on the reverse strand, counting down.
TTCTACCACACCAGATATTCCTCATTTACTTTGCTGCTTCTCCTCCTCATCTGCTTGACATCTAAGCCCTGGAGTCCTGAGTTTTCTGTCTATATTTAGTCCCTGGTGTGCCTATCCAAACCCACAAGTTTAAAAACTGCCCTAAACTCCAGGCTCATATATCTGACTGTTGATTCAACATCTCTGCTTAATTGTCCAGCAGACTTCTCAAACTTCACACTGAGCTGGTTTCTTCTCTGAAAACCCGCCCCTCCTACAGTTGTTCTCATTTCGGGTAGCGGTGGCTCCTTGCTTCCAGGTGCTCAGCCCCAATACCTGAAATAAACAACACCTTTGCCTGCTTTGTTTCAAAAGCCTCGAATTGGTCTCTCTATTTTTGCTCTCGGCCCTTCCAGCCTCTTTCCTCGTAGCAGACAACGTGATCTTTCCTAAATATAAGCCAATCGTATTCTCTCATTGGCTTCCCGGCTCACTCATGGTAAAATCCAGACCTTCTCTCTTGCCTCTTCCCACTTGAACACCTGTCTGACTTTCTCTCTCTTCATCCCACCTGGACCACTTTGCTACGTCGGTCTCCTTCTGTGTGAAGGTCCTCCTGCCAGGAACCCTCTTCCCCAGGTATACGCATGCCTCACTGCCTCGCGGCTCCTTCTCATGAACCTTTCCTGACACCCTAAATAAAATAGCAGCCTCCCTCCCACTCCTTCCGGTTCCCCTCACCTCCGTATGATATACTCTGCCTTTATTTATTTATGTGCTTATTGTTCATCTCACCCCTTTTTCTTATAAGCTCCATGAAAGCAGAGCTTTGTTTTGTTCATGTTGTATCCTCATCGTCTAGAATAGGGCTTGGTACGTCATAGCTGCTTGATAAGTACTTAAATGTCTTTGACTTTTTACAACTCTGTGAACCCTATTTGACAGCCCAGAACACTGAGCCTTAGAGAGATTAAGGCACTTGCACCAGGTCAATTAAGGGAGGAGTAAGGCGGAGCGGGAATTTGTCCCTCGGGCTCTCTGACTGTGAAGTCAGCGCTCATTCCGCATCCATGTGTGGTGCTCCGAGGACTGTCTTGTGGAAAGACAGTCATTACCTGGGCCATAAAGGATTCCAGGATCCATTGATAAGGTCTTTCTCATCACATTTATAATAGTTCAGGTTCTGACCACCCCAGGGGGTTTGGGTATACATGTGTGAGTTCTTTAAAACATCCCTTGGTTTACAACATCATGAAGCGTTTTTTTCCTTCCCATTAACCTATACCACCAGCATGTTGGTTTGTGATTTAGCAGTCTTTCGTGGATGACTGAATGCCTGGAATTTTAAGATTTTTACCCTTTTGTCCCTCTCTTCAATGTAGTTAATAAACTCTAAACATATGCTCAAGTGGAACAGAATATTTTCTAGTTACAGAAGGCTGTGGTAGATGTGAGCACCTTTTTTTTAATTGTCAAAAACAATTGATAATTTATTTCTAAACTTGAAACGGACTTCCTTCCTTCCTTCCTTCCTTTTTCCTTCCTTCCTTCCTTTTTCCTTCCTTCCTTCCTTCCTTCCTTCCTTCTGTATAACTAGCTATATCACAGCTGGGTTCCTACCCACTAATCAATGGAAGATAAGAACATAGGAAAAATCTTTTTCCTTCCTTTTTTTCCTTCTGTTACTTGTATAACTAGCTATATCACAGCTGGGTTCCTACTCACTAATCAATGGACGATAAGAAC
>NW_006441953.1:18295982-18312782 GCF_000325575.1 Pteropus alecto | reverse complement strand
CGGTGTGGTCTGAGGCAAGGCGGTCTGGGGGCTTCTGGGAGGTGGGCCGGGAGCTGCACGTGGGAGTGGGCCTGGGGGCCGGGCTGCGGACAGTCAGGGGAGGCTTGGTCCTTATCTCCCTTGCTGGTTCCTGCGTCCTCTGCATAAAATTCTGCCGAGCTTCTTCTCATCCTTGCCTCTTTCACCCGGGGCAATTTCTTCCCCTTCCTACCAGATCACTTGCGTCTTCTGTTACCCTTTGTGGTTTAGATTTATGGCCACCGTCTTCTGCTCCTCCCATCTTCCCCACTCAGGAGGCCCCTTGCAGCAAGTACAGACCCCTTGGGGACCAACCTGGGAAGGCGCATTGCCCTCCCTGTCCTCCTGCCGCCAAGCTGGCCTCAGACCAGCGGCTGGGGACAAACTGGCTGTCACGGTCACACTTTGCTCTGGGAGTTTGACTTTAATTCTCCAGCTTTGCCAGCTCCACCTTCCACCAGTGTGCAAGGTTTGGTTTGGTTTTAATCTGATTGCAAAGTGTTTGACCTCTCGAGGGAGCCGGAGATCACAGGGTCATGTGAAAAAGCAAGATGTCAGGGAGAGATCACGCCAATCCTGACCCTGACTCAAACTTCTTGTCCCTCTCACAGCTCCAGTTGCTCCTAATCTTAATTTCAGAGACGGAGTCAGTGATTCAGAGGTGGTTATTTACCATCCAGTCCTTAGAGTTTTCAAGACTCTTCCTTCTCTCCCTGTCCCCGACAACATTTCTCTCTCTGACCGTTGGACTGGTGCGTTGGTTCAGGCCAGCATTTGCGTCCTGGCCATGCCACGGACCAGCTGTGTGACTTTGGGTGACACGCTCTCCAAACACCAGTGTCTTACTGGAGATGGGAAGTCACAGCACCTGCTTCAGAGGGTTGTGACGATTCAATGAGACAACAGTCTCCCATCGCTTCGCCCCAAACCTGGCATCGTGGTCATCTCTGCTGACGTGGTCGATGTTATCGGTGAAACGATGCAACTTTCCTCCGTGAGATTAGCAGGCGGAGAGAAGCACAGCCTCTCAGTGTCAGAGGCCTCCCATGAGAACGAGCTTGAACATTTGAACAGAATAAAAACGGCTGCTTACCGAGAAAACCTGTAGGTCCAGGCTGTAGATATTTATTTATAATGTATTATTGGGAGGTATTTAATGTGTCATCACCGTTCACAGTCATGTCTCCCCTTCCTTCTTCACACCTAGAGACCAGAAGCTGCAATTGTCTGCCAGCCAATGACTCCATCTGGAAGTCCTGTTCCTTCCTAATGCTTTAGTTCTGAGCTGTCCAAAAAGACTGGGGATCATGGTCTCTGGGATACGTCATTGAACACAGAGCATATGTCATTCACTGGACTAAGCATGCCACATACACGATCTCCTTTGGTCTTTACCGCAAACCTATGAGGTGTTGCTATAACTGTCACCATTCTACAAATGGGACATGAGGCTCAGAGAGGTTAAGTATCTTACCCGAGGCCACACAGCTTGTCATGAGCCTGCACTGTGCCCCAGATCCAACACCAAAGGCCCAGGCCCTTGCCCACTCCATTCCATTGCTTCCTGCTCTTTCTCCAAGAAGCCCCCGGCTCATACCTGTATTCACTTGGGTTGCATTCTACTTTCTTCTTATATTGGAGATTTGTACAACAAATTTCCAAATAAAGATCATTTTTTCATTTTCTCTTCTTTCGAAGACACCTCCCAGCAAATTCCTCTCAGTTCTTATATTCTTCACACTTTCTTTAGAACTACCTTCTCATCTGGTTCACTTTTGAGATCCTCTTTCTGTCAAGGTCATTGTACCCTCTTGTGGCAAAAAGAGCCACGATCTGGTGCCCGGAAATCCCTCTTCGTTCTTGTCCAGATTTGGAACACCCCCGTCCTGGGGGTGCACATCTGCCTCCAGCACCCACCTGCCCACCAACCCCGTCCACAATCGCTTCACGAAAATATGCATGTGTGGTGTGGGGGTGGAGAGGTTGCCACATTCAGAAACAAAAACAGCAGGTACTGGCTACCCAACTTTTTAAATATTTGGCAAGAAAGGATTTTAGAAAAGTACAAGATCAAGGGGCAGTTATTTTACAAATGAGCAAAAGGCAATTATAGGGAGCCTGACAAGAGAGAGAAGAGAAAGGAAAATTCATGAGCAGAAGAAGATTTAGGGTTGGGACCCAAACTCAGACAGGCTGCTGCAGCTGAGCTCACTTGCTCTTGCTGTTTAGAGGGGATGGTGGGGGGCGGGGGCATCCTCCCTGGAGCTGGCCACTCGCCAAGATGGACAGAGTACTGTGGAGAATGCTGAGTGTGGAGAAAGACCCGACCTTGGAGGACCACACCTGCCTGAGAAACAGCCCCTCCCGTCCAGTCTGGGGAGCGGTCACAGGAAGCCCAGGTGTGAGGCTCCAGCTCTGATTCTTCCTCTTGACCTTCCGAGCTTTAATGTCCTCATCTGCAGTATTGGTCAATGTGTATTTTTAATTTAGAGGGTCATTGAGAAGAGTCCATAAAGAAATGTATGTGAAAATATTAGGCACGGCACCTGACAAGTTTGACAAGGAAAAATCGTGGCTCTGCATAATAGGGCAGATGTTTCAGAGCCTGTACCGTGGGCCAGGATCAGTCTCCGGTGCTTGACACATACAAACCCACTTAGTCCTCTCAGCAATTCTGTAAGGCAGCTACGTTTATCATCCACATTTTACTGTTCAGGAAACAGCACAGAGATGTGAAGCAACTTGCCCAAGATCGCACAGCTAAGACTCAGGTCATCTGTCCCTACAGTTTGTGTTCCTTACGGGCATGCTGTTTTGACGTTGGGAAGAGCCCTTTTCACTTACTTTCCCACCCCCACCCCTAAACTGTTTTTGAAGCATTTATAAGCCATTGAGCTTTTCCATCAAATGAAATCTTGTAAGGAAATCGAACATAAAAACAGGTACACGTGGAGCAATGTTGGTAGACAGGGGGTGCCATGGGCCGCAGTCTGGCCCCCCTGCTTCCGCTTTCCCTAGTAGGGGAACCTGGACCCCAGAGAGGCTCCACAGGGCACTGGTTGGAAAGCAAAATATCACCCGAGTGGTAATTATTTGGACTTAAGGAGTTCTTGGAATTTGAGACAGAAACACATGATTTCTTCCTGACCTCAGGGCTGGGGACTTATCTATCCACCCTGGTAATGAATACACCACCCGCCACACACACACACACACACACACTCACCTCTGCACAAATACACACACACACGCAAACACCACACACACACACACACACACACTTACACAAGGGCTTAATCCTCTGTCTTCTCCCTCTCAGTCTCCCACCGCTCCTGTATTATATTGGATTCCAGCTGAGCGGGTGGGGGTGGGCAGGAGCCCCCCAGCCTTCCTAGCTCACACCTACCTGCACCCCCCTCATGCCTGCAGTGAACACAGGGCTGGCCCTGAGCCAGACTGTCAGTTCCTGCCCAGTCACAAACCTTTTCCTCTCAGGAGCTCTGTAAACAAGTTCCTCATTAAAGCCCATTCTACAGATGGGAAAACGCTCATCATTGTAACGACATCTCATGGAGAGAGTGGCCTTTCATCTGCAGATCACAAAGGACTCTTTCCGCACACTAATTAGACGTCTCAGAGGAGGATTCAGCACTGTTCTTGCCCCTCCGTAGTCCTGGAAAGAGGAGGCAGAGGAGGAGACTCGGGGTTAGCATATTGGAAGTGTGTAGCTCATTCCCCAATGCAGGACCTGGCTGGCCGAGGGGCCCAGGGTGTACATCGGTAACTGGACAGTGAAGCACCCAGGGAAGTGATTTAGGGATGGAGAAAAAGCCTGAGGAATTTAACTTGTGATAGTAATCATGAGAGCTACTATGATCGGGTGCTTCCTATGTGATGAGTATAGTTCCTGGAACATGCCACAAATCACAGGGGTGTGTGTGTGTGTGTGTGCGTGTGCGTGTGCGTGTGCGTGCGTGTGTGTGTGTGTGTGTGTGTGTGTGTGTGTGTGAAGGTTGAGGGCAATTTTTAAGCATTTCCCAGCACATACTGCTGGGAAGATACTGGAAATTTCTCAGCCAGCGAGGTATGGTGCTTCAAGACAATGGATATTAAAGCTGTGTGTAAATGTCTTGAAAAGGGAGTGCCGGAAGGGGTCAGGGGCCAGCCCAGGTGCTGGTTCAGGCCTGCGGTGACCCAGATGCGGTCTATGTTAGAACTTGGTAATGGAAAGGCAGGTGGTTGTAGAGCTCCTACAAAGCAACATGGCAACTGGATACAGGAAACACAGACAATAAGGAAGCTAGTTGCTATCCCAGATTTGAGCTAAGTTTTCCAGGGGTCTGGAAAATGGGTGCATCTGACGGTACCGTGGGAGATTTATTAAAAACCAGATTCCCAGAGCCAACCTCAGATTCTGATTCAATGGGCCTAGAGTGGGGCCAGACGTGGCTGGCTCCCTGTGTGACCCCGGAGGGCAGCTGGAGCAGAGGATGACTCTCCTGAATGCTTGCTGCTCAAGGGTGGTCCACCACAGCGCTGGCGGCAGCTGGAAATGCAGGTTCTCAGGCCCCCAACCCCCTTCAGGCCAGCTGAATCCAAAGTGGCATCCTAAGTGATTCTTTCACCTGAGGATCTTGTCAAATGTAGTTTCTGGTTCTGTTTTAGATCTTCCTGAGTGCTAAATCTAAGATCTGTTTCTGAGCCCAGTAGGTTGTCAGTTGTCAGCTGGATGATAACTGACTTTTCTACAATGACTCAGAATTCATCGGGCACTTTCAGCGACTCTTAAAAAAAAGTTAGATATTTGCCTAACTTTCATCCTCACTCTGCCCTGCGACGCAGGCCGTCTAGATACCACTGATGCCACTTCAGTGGTTCTGTTTTACAAACGGGAGGTTGAGGCTCAGAGCTGTAAAGCCCCCTCTTGCTCAAGGCCCTACAGCTAGTAAGCAGTTATGTTGGGACTTGCAACTCTGAGTCTTCTAGCATCAGATACCAGACTACATTGATTAGGGTCACGAGCCTCCTATAACTCGTTGCCGGTTGAATGACAGCTTACCTCGCTCTGTGATAAGGGAGATGATGATTAGCATGTGACCTGTGAGAGGAGAAAAGGGATCAGAGATTAGTGATTCTCAGCCTTGGCTGCACAATGGAATCTGCTAAGGGACCTTTAAAAATACCCAAGCCTGTGTCCTAGCCCTAGTGATTCTGATGAACTGATCTGGACGTGGCCTGTGCTTTGAGACGTTTTTAAAGCCACCCCAGTGATTCTGATGTGTAGATGAGATTGGGAACTTCTTTCTGTCTTCCCCACCATATTGGTTCAGAGTCCTGTACTCTGAACAATGACAGACTTCTGATTGCTCAGGTCCCTCCTCTCAGGCCCTGGAATCCGTCCATTGTCCCCGGGCAGCCTAGCAGCACGGGGTGCTTGCTGGGGAGCAGTGCTCTTTCAGAATTCCAACCTGCAGCCTCATTCACGGTTGCCAGATTCAGCAAACGAAAATACAGGATGCCCAGTTAAATGTGAATTTCAGATGAATGACAAGTCATTTTTCTGTAGCGTACGTTTGTCCCATGCAATATGTGGTGCATACTTACGCTACACATTTATTTGCTGTTTATGTGAAATTTCAGATTTCACTAGGTGCCCTGTATTTTATCTGGCAATCTGATTCTTATTCCTGGCAACCAGGCCTTCTAAAATGAGGATATCTAAGGCGAAGCTGTCTGGGCCAGTTTTGTCACATGAGGCCGCTATGAGGGATGGTTTTCAGGTTCCTTTATTAAAACTACCCCCAGATGGACAGACACAACACTCTCCTTGTCCTCTTGGCTGCTGAGTCGGCTTTCCATGAATATGTCTCACGTGAAACCGGTTTCTTCTCTCGCTGGCACCAGGCAGTGTATGCCAATGACACACCCCCACAAGGAGCTGGGAGCCCAGATTTGAACACGGAAAGATTTTTTTTCCCCCTGGAAGCAAGTTACTTGAGCCAAAGAGCTAAATATAAAATTTGGTAGAAATGTCGTAGATAGCACATTCTAAGAAAGTTGGCTGTAGGTGATCTTGACTTACAGATGCAGCTGGCACACACTGTAGGCTCGCGTGCAACTAATGCTGTCTAACAAGAATAATTGTGAGTGAAGTCAGGGTGATGGAAATTTAAACTGCAAGGGTACAAGTTAGTGTAAGCTGTCCCGCTCATTCATTAATTTATTTTTAAAAATATTTCTTGTCCACCTACTATGCGCCAGGCATTGGTTGTGCAAAGATGCACCCCTGCATTCAAATTGCTCCCATTCTGTTGGGGAAGGCAGAGGAAGGAAGGCCATCACAATGCGATGAGATGAATGCTTTGATGAGGGTGAGGACAGGTGCTCTGAAGTCCCCTGGAGGGAACTTACTCAGAGTGGGAAGCAGGGAAGGGTCTCGGGGTGGGGGAAAGATCTGAAACATAGATGTGAATTAGGGAGATAAAGAAGGACAGAGAGTCTTCCAGGCAGAGGAAGCAGCATATGCCAAAGCTAGGAGAAGGGGGAAAACACGGCATCCCCAGGGAACAGCAAATTGTGGGATATGGCTGGAGGATATGAGATTGAGGAGCTGAGCAGGGGCCAGAGAGGGTGTTAGTAAGCCTGGATCTTGGAGTAAAGGCAAGTCATGGAAGTGTGTTTAAGCAGGAGAAGAAAATGACCAAATTTGTCCTGGTTATATAGTATGGAGGTCGGATTAGAAGGGGGAAGCCCGGGGTCAAGGAGACCAAGTTGAAGGGTGGAATTAGGCATCCGCATGAGAGACCCTGCTTAGGGTGGAGGCAAAGGGGTAGAGAGAAGTGGGTATGCTACAGAAGCCTTCAGAGGCAGGGCCTACAGGACTCGGAGATGCCATAACGTAGGAAGGGTGAGGGACCGTAGTGTCTGGTTTGGCTCCTGGGACAGGAGATGCATCTGGCTTTGTAGCTGCTCAGGTAGGAGCAACCTGGCACCTGAGCTCCAAGCTCAAAGACCCACTGACTTCTCAACCATTCGTGTGGATGACTAACAGGCTTTTCCAACTGGATGTGGCTAAGGGAGGAGAATCTTGTTCCTCTACCCTCTCAGGTTCAGTACCTGAGGTTCTGCAAATTTAACTGGCAAAGGATGGATTAGCAGGTGAAAAGGCATACAAATTTTATTTATTTTTAATATTTTAATTTTGACCTGTTGACAGGGTTCTCACAGAAAAGGAATGCAATTAGGCCCGAGAACTTAAATGTCATTTTAACAAAGAGTGAAAAATTTGTGGAGAAATGATAAGACAAAGGAAAAGGGTGGTAAATTGTGGGAAGGTAAACCTGGGGGAAACTAATGGAAGATAAAGGTCCTTCCATAAGGTTTGTTTATGCAGATTCAGGTCTACGCAGTCTCTAGCAATGAATCGTCTCTTCTTTCTAGTATGGGAGAGGGGAGTGAGGACACCTTCACAAAGGGAAATTTGTGTCCTGCTTTCAGACAGAAAAGGAGAGGGTAAAGAGCTTTTCCTGCACCTGCTGTTTCTCAACTGCCTTCAGCTCAAAATAATCCTTATGCCAAAGGGGCATATTTTGGCGTGATATAATCTAATCCCCTTCGGGGCCAGTATAGAAGTCTTGATCTCCTCCTCCTCCCCCTACCCACTCTGGATCTCCCTCTCCTGGCCGTCCTTATTTCCTTCTTTCCTCTCCTTTAATCCCAGCTCTGCACCTGTCTGTTTGACCTTGAGTGGGTCACACAACCCCTCTGGACCTGAGTTGCAGTACAATGGAAGCACTAGTTCATTCTCTCTAGCTCATCGTTGAGGGCTCTTCCTGTCTTAAAAGGTGAAGGTTGGGCCTTGGAGGAAGCAGATGCAGAGATTATGAAGGTGGGCCTTCAGGTCCAACCAGGGGTTTATACTCTGGCTTTCTCATCACTAGATCTTTAATTTAGAGCAAGTCACATCAACTCTCTGAGACTCAGTTCCCCATATAAACAGAGGAGAACAATAATAATATCTACCTCTTACAGTTTTTATAAGGAGATCATCCATCTAGCATAGTGCCTGCCACATAGTAAACTCCCAATATATGTTAACTATGAAAACATGATAGATAATTATAATATATTAATGATAGCCATTATTATTATCTATGCACTAGCAAGTGTGGTGAGCAGGAAAGTGATCATAACAGTAGGGGACATTTATCAAGCACCTACAATATGCCAGGAATGTTTCTACATTTCACACAATTTATTCTGTATAATGCCTTGAGATAGTCATTATAATTATGTCCATCTTATGTTGAAGAAGCTGAAGTACAGAGAAGCTGAGTGACTCGGCCAAGGTCACACTACTAGGAAGTAGCAGAAGTTGGGCTTTGAACCAGGAAGTGACTTTGAGGACCACTTTTAGTCCCAGTGTGGTGCATGGTCTAATCATACTCGGCATCTTTCTCTCTCTGCTGACTCTTTTGTAATACTCTAAGAAGTTCCTCCGGAAAAATGTCAGGAAAAAATGTTGACATTTAATTACCTTAGATTATTTTCATCACCAAGAACTCCAAGACCTGTGTGACTCAAACTGTGTTCCATGGTTCACTATATCTGTAGCAATAACATGTTAATAGCAATTATGCCCTCAAAGGGTTCCAAGGCCAAGTGAGTTTGGGAAATGCTAGACTAAGCAAAATTTACCTGCTTAGTCAACTGCAGGCCTTCTCAGGGACTTTAAAATGCTAGTGTACACAGTGAATCTCTGTGTGGGAAATAGAAAAGCAGCGTTTCTCAAACACATTTAACCTTGGAACCCTTCCCTTTTCTTTTCACAGAGCATCTCGCTGGACTCATGTTCCATGGAACACACTTTGGGAAATACAAATCTTGGTGCACATGGTGAAGTAGAGTAATAGGGAGCTGGAGAAGAGACTCAAAAGGAATAGCAGTTAAAATTTGTAGTTTGGCAGTAAAACCCAGAAGTTTGAGCACCAGTTTAGAAAGAACAGGAATCTTACCTAACTCAGAGCAAACCAAAACATAGATTTTGTTTGTCCCTCACTATTAAAAAGAGCAAAAAAAAGAGTGGGAGGAATTTTACATAAATATCCATTTGGTGTTTGCGCTTGATATTGCTGGGCTCACATTCCAATGTGACAATAATTGGCTGCCCTGTTGCAATTAGGCAAAAGATCTCCAATTTGCCACAGTCCTTACCACTCCTTATTATATTATAATCAGCCCACTTCCATCGTTTATATTATCTGGAGGTGTTCCCAGTTTGTGACCCCTGGGCTAACTGCATCTTGTAAACCTCACAGAAGCTGGAATACGGGTTTATACTCTATTACTTCCACTCGGGTGCTTAGTTTTACAACTAGTTCTTTTTCTCATTGTAAAAATTACTCATGCCGATTGTAGAAAACTTAGAAATACAGAAAAGTATAAAAATGAAACAATGGCATGCATAATAATCACAATTCAGAAATAAATGTTAATCTTCTGATATAGTTCTTCTCAAATTTTACTTGCATCTACATATCTAAGTTTTTATCATATTTTGGATCACACCGTATATGTGGTTCTGTATCCTCCCATATTCAGAGGACATTCTATTAGCTATTAAATATGCTTTAGTTTATTCTGCTATAGTGTAATAGTTGAGTTTCTAAGAAAACCATTTTGTTAAAAAATCATTTGCAATGGGACCAGAGAGATGAGGAGCTAGAGAGTTTCAGACTCTCTCACAGACGCAAAAAGTCTTTTTCCTGTCAGAATGACTATCTTAGAGTGTTTTATATAATCAGAAGGGCATAGCTCTAAAAATTAAATACTACTGAACGATCCACCATTATATCATTCAAAAGTGACTCTAATAAAAAACTCATATCAGTATATGTGAAAGGCTTGAATATTATTTCACTAAATATGAGAATGAAAAACAACTTTTTAAAACTCACACATGACAATTTTGTATAATGAATAAATGTAAAGATTTATGTAGCTGATATAATAAATTAAAGGTATAAACAGACCTTTGACTAGTTCATCTACACACCTAAAAATTTCTATCTTCGAATTGTTCAAAACCCTTTTTCATTGGAAAATTGAAGATATTCTTCTGTGGCGTGGGGGCTTAAATAGTAACTGTATTCTACACTTTATTTAGAATCCTAGCATTTTATAAGTGAGAGGGCTTTGCCGGTCATCCATGTTACTGTCTCCTTGAAGCAGGAGTCCCCTCCACAAGTCACAATCAGCGAATGAGAATGAAAGAGTGATCCAGAGCTTGTTACTGAATAATTCTTTCTCACCCTGAAGCAGAGCGTCTTCCACTGACTTCCGCCAAATCACCCACATCTGCTCGCCAAGATGAAGTCTCATTCCTTTAGACTTAGACGGCCTTTTAAATTTTCAAGGAAGTTATTATTTTGCCAAGGAATTTTTTCTAAGCTAAGCATCTTTAGTTTTTTCAAGTTTCTAATATATCATAGTTTCCAGATGTTTCTAGAAACTCAGGATATTAGGATTACATAAAATGAAAAACAAAGTTAAATGCAGATTGCTTTGGATCAGAACAGGGGCAAGCTAGGAAAAGGGAACCTAGCCCTTAGTAGGTATCTGTCATGTCATCTCGATTCTCTTAGCTACCCAGTGAAAGAGAGTGTTAGTCAAGACTCACAATTGACAAAAAACAAATGAAAAGAGAGTGTTAGTCAAGACTCACAATTGACAAAAAATAAATGAAAAGAGAGTGTTAGTCAAGACTCACAATTGACAAAAAACAAACTCCAGCTCTAACTGGCTTAGGCAAAACAAACAGATTAATGAGAATCCGAAATTCCCAAGAGTCAATCTTGACAGTCAGTATAACTTGGTCCAGGAATTCAAATAATGCCCCTAGGACTTGGTTTCTATCTAACATTCAGCAATGCAGAAACAAAAATAGTCAGCAGAAATAGTCTCTTTATTCTTGGCTGGAAATGTGGTGATTCCTTGCAACGCCAGATTTATATCCTCCCAAGTTTAAGTTTAGCAGGAAAGAGCCCCTGAAGTTCCAATAAAAGCCTCGTTGTGTGTCATTGGCTCCGACTGCATCATGTACCTGCCTGTGAACCAATGGTTGGGCCGGGAACATGGGTGATCTTGTTACCCAGGCCTGAGACCTCTCCCTTCCTCTGAAACTAAAGGTGGAGGCACCATCTCAACTCTACAATTGTGGAGGAGTAGTTCCCCAGAAAGAAATTTGGATGCTGTTACCTGTCAGGGCGAGGAGAGAATTCTCCCCTACACTTTTTTTAGTGCTTTTGGCTGGACTAAGAGTAAACTAATCAAATTGACACAAGACTAGAAAAACCAATTTAATACGTACACACGGGAGAGTCATAATATGATGCCCAGATCATAAAACGAGGCTCAAAGAAATGATGGAACCAGGCACCTTTTGAACTAATTAGGCAAAGTAACAATAATTTTGTGAGAGATTGGCAGAACGAAGAAAGTTAGCGCTCATTAGAGAGGAATCTATGCAACGTTTGGGTTTAGGTAGTAAATCCATAAAGATAATACAAGGTTTGTTTATACACGTTTCTCCACTCAGCATTTTTGTATCTCTCGTGATAAGGTTGTTTCTCAGCCCTCAGGAGCAGGGAGGATGTCTATCATGAAGGGTGATTTTTATTGCATTTAGAGACTGGAGCATCAGAGGACACCCCATCCCTAACCCTGCTTCTTAAGTGATTTTAATTTGAAATATCTTGGGGCAGCCTGTCCTGGGCGGTGACATACCCGAAGAAGTGGGAACGAAGCACTAACTCATCCATGGACACTTATTATTATTTTAATCTCCTATTTAGAGACAAAGGAATCAAAGCTTAGAGAAAGAAAGCTGTTAATCCAAGGTCACACATGTAGAAAGTGGCGGGACCAGAGAGGATTTGTGTGTCCTGGATTGCAAAGCCACTCTGTCCCCTCTCCACGACAGCATCCGCCGGAATTCTGCTGACCGGAACGGAACCATAGCAAATGCATCTCCATTTTTTATGATTCACTACTTTGGTTGCAAAGTAACTAATTTTAAGCTCTGGTATTTCATAAAGTCCTGAAGGGTTTGAGCTAAACTATAGGTTTTATCCAGAATTTGTGGCAAAGATGTTGAAATTCTTTCATGATTGTCAGTGAATTCATCAGCATCTTTCCAGAATCTGGGGGGCATGGCTACTGGAGCTGCAGAAGCCAGCCAGTCCCCCACTTCATCCTGATGTTCATTTCTTGGTAGCAGGTCTGACGCTGTCTGTTCTGGGTTTGTCTGTCATGGGCAGACTCAGTGCTACATCTCGGGCACAGCAGAGTAGAACCCCATGGTGATCCTACTCTAGGGATGAGATTTGCTCGCCTTTTGTGCTGTTTTAAGGTGGAAATGTGAATGCTTTAGTCACCGTGGGCACTAGTCCTTGTTATCAGTAGAGTGTCCCCATATTTCTCTAATATGTTCTGCAGACATTTGAAATGCCACCCCAGATAGACTTGAGAAAGTTAAATTATGTCCTTTATCAACAGCAGAATAAACTGTGATGGAATCAGGCATGAAATATGTTGATACATGGAATATCATCTAGCTGTTAAAAAGAAAATGAAGTATCAGCAAATATCAGTGTCGGCAAATCCCAGAAACGTAATGTTGAGCAAAAAAAAGTTGTAGAAACCTGCGCAAAATCAGGCTGTATTTATATTAGAAGTAAAAATATAAACACATGCAGAAGCATTCCATGGGGTGGTTTCTTGGAATAAGAAGGAAGGGGCTTCGACTGATGAACAGGAAACAATTTTACTTGTAATGTTTTATTTCTTGAGCTGGGTGGTGGATACAGGAATGTTTGTCACATTATTCTCTATGCTTAAAAAAAAAAAAAACAAATTTGATAATGAGACAAGTTCCCCCTCAGTCATGGTCAAGTTTCCACCTCTCAGAAGCTGTATTGCTCAGGATTCAACAGCAGAGACATAATCTACTCTAGCCCCTTAAGTAGTTTAGGCTGAAAGAGATTTAATAGTGTTTACAGAATTATTCAGGAGGCTAAAGGTACCACACTGAGCTTTCAGGAATAGCTTTGGGAGCCATGTCACAAGACGAGGGGGCACCAAGGGCTCCGCTGTCCTATAGGATCAGGATGCTATCAGCCGGATCGGGAAGAATCCCGTGGAAAGGCCAGACTCCACGGCAATGGTGCTCGCCTGGAGAAACGGTGGACGCGGCGAAGTGTGGCTTCACTCTCACTGCCTCCTTCTGGCTGGTGGAACCTCGCGTGCCTCTGGGAAGCCTAGTCCTTCACTTCCCAGCCTCTGCTGTGGAGGAACGCACCTGAGAAGGTAGGAAAGGTTGATCCGCCAGATCACAGAAGCCTCGTTTCCATCAGATACTCCCTTCCTGCCCCTACTCCAGCTGGGCCCAGCCCTTAACTCTCACCTTCACTCCCACTCTGAACGGCTACTCCCAGGTTTCCTAATCCATCGGGGATTGGCAGAGGACTCAGTGGGGAAAAAAAAAAAAAAAAACGAGATAAAATTCGGTAACCGCTGTTATAATATGGCAAGTCAATGCATCTAGAACACAGGTGCTGGGTTGAAAAAATGCATTAGACCTATAAAAAAAAAAAAAAGAAAAAATCCGGGTCACAAGACCACAGTCTGCTAGGTGGTGCCAAGGGCAAGGTGGTAGTGCTTAGTGGTGAAGGAGCTGGGCTCTGGACTTAGATCATCTCGGGCCGTTTTTAATGGCCTTGCCACTTACTAGAGGTGACTGAGGGCAAGTTCCTTAATCTTTCTGCCCTTCGGTTTTCTTATCAGCAAAATGGAGACGAGGATGATGATAATAAAATCTCCCTCACCCGGCTGTTGTAAAGATTAAATGATACGAAACTAACAATAACAGCAAACGCAAACTGCTTACCAGGCACTGGGCTGAGCATAGCACATACTTTAACTCGTTTAGCTTCGCGACAATACTGGAGGTGGGTATTTTCATTGTTCACGTCTCGCAGATGTGGAAACTAAGGTTCAAACCCGATAGTCTGGCTCTGTGCTCAAGTTCGCTCTGTGAAGCTGCTCTTAGGACACATGAAGGGCTCAGGACAGACTGAGCACTGTGTGACCGAGGTAATCCTTAGTCATTATTACCTGGGAGGGCAGATAGAGAGGTGCACGTGATAACCAATCACGTTACTGGATTAGGTCAAGTGGCAAAACTCCCACCTGTGGTCCAGGGCAAGGGCACGGCCAGGCTGCGTGTCCCTCAGACAGGTGTGTTATCTGTCACTGCAAATCCCCATCTCAGGGCCAGCAAAAGGAGGAAGAGACTACAGCAAATGTCGTCGTGATCTTTATAGCTCTTTATTGATCTTTATAGCCTCTCTTTTTCAAGAAGCAGCAGCACACCCCCACTGCCTCGATTGAACAGGAATCTGTCAGAGATCTGTGGGAGCGCTCACAGCTAGCGTGTGCCCAAAGGTGCTGGCTGGGAAAACAGGCAGGAGCTGAGGAGGAACCCTGGAAGGATGGCCAGTGTCCTCTGTTTCTGCTGAAATCCACTGCCATGCCTGCCCCAGGAGAGCTTCTCACCACCCACTCATCTCCTGGCTGGGAGCATCCCAAGTTATGTATTAGGTGTGCCTGGAATTCCCACCAGATATTCCTGCTTGGGGAAGTTTCCGAGGCTGCGGCCTCTTTTCTATTGTTGACAAAGGGAACATGACAAGTGTTACGAGTTAAAGACAGGCTAGAACCCACTTGAGACTTGCTCTCGTACAAACTATGCATAATGCTAAAATGCCCCTTCAAATTAAGGAACTCTTTCAAATAGATGTCTATTTTCTTAAATTCATCAATAACGACATAGCTCTGAAAAACAGCAGTGGACAGACACGTAAACAGTATTCACTCAGCCTTCAGATAATGAATGCTTGATAAATATAGACAGGGACTTGGTCACTGTATTGTTCCCAGGAGGTGAAAAGAAGGAGGATCTGAACCCCCAGTCTACATGACTTCCATACCCACCAAGCAGACCCCCTACGTAATTTGCAAGGCTAAGTGCAAAACAAAAAACAAAAAACAAAAAACGGTGGGGATCTTCATTAAAAAATTAAGCATTTCGACATAGTGAAGGTAGAACATTAAACCGCGTGTGGGGGCCCTCTCAGTGTGGGGTCCCGTGCACAGGCCCCATGCACATGAAGCTGGCCCTGGGTTCTCCCAGGAGCTGAGCAGTGGCCCATCCACCAGAATCCCCTTTTTTCATTCTAACAACTTAGCTGAGAACAGGAGACACGTGACTTCTGGGGGTGTCACAACACATGAAGCTCAGAGAGCACCCCATTGCCCCTCGTCCCTTCCTTCAAGCATTTAGTGAGAATTTTCTCAGTGTCTGGAGCACTGGGAGACCTGGTTCCAACCTTCAAAGGATGATTACGGTCTAGCGAAGGAGATAGTTTTAGAAGCAAACAATTAAAAGACGGTGCCATTCTGTCAATGTAAGAAACGTCCAAACCTGTAGAGAATTTTTGTGTTTGTTTGAGCCAAACTGACGACAGTTCCCAGGAAGTGCGATCACAAATGCTCCATAGAAGAGGATGGTAGTTTTGCCATTTCTTTTATGCATTCGGAATTAGGTGCTCTAATTTAGATGCACAGAAACAGTGGACAGGGGGCTTGCTTAAGGCAAAGATAAACCTTTTACTAAAGAAGTTATATGCCTGGGGTATGACACCACCCACTGTGCAGTTAGGAATTTATGATCAGATCACCCTGTGAGGTTTCTTTCTGTAGAATCACCGCCCCCCCACCCCACCCACCGTCATTCACAATCCTTTACAAGGGAGGTTGCAAAAGGACATTTTGGAGAAGGGCCACTGGTCAGCCTGGAGGAGGCACGAAAGGATCCTTGGGCCCCTCCATGGGCCCTTCCAAAGGACTTTGCAGACCTGGGGACCCAGAGTTCCAACTGTGTTTAGGAAAGTCGCACTGACACAGCCTGGAGGCTAGATTAGTGGAAAGCCAAGCCGGTAGTGGGAAGCCTGGTCACGGGACCGCTCGCTGCCCTGGAGAGACATAACCAGGTCCTGAAGGCCGCAGTGGCCCCTGGCACTCCTCCTGGAGAGAGGGGGTGGGTTCAAGAGTTAGTTCAGGGGCGGAATCAGCGGGGGTTGGCGACTGATTGGAGGAGGTGGATGGGTTTTAAAGTTGAAAGAAAATCCTAGGACGATTAACTGTCTTCTCACTTTAGGCAGATGGACGCAGGAACACAGAAAGAAAGCCAGTTTGGAAGAAAAGATTATGTGTATTAGTAGGCAATTTGCAAATCGGTACAGATATCGGGAGAGCTACATGTCACTCAATGCTTTTTCGATTTTTGCCTCACGCCTTTCCTTTTTCTCCAGCATGACCCTTCCCCACAAAAATCATCACCTAAAAACACGAAAGAATCACCAATGTCTTTAGGAGAAATATGCAGAGTTGGAAAACTAAGAAGTGGAAGGAAATGAATAGACTGGTTGTTTATTCTCTCTCAGAGGCAATGAAAACAAGACAACTTGGGAAAAGAAAATTTGGGGTTTATAATTGTTTCTAATTCTGTAATCAAGGACGATCATCCTAATGCAAAAATGTTATTTAAAAATAGAAACAATTTCCCTGGCTTTCATTACCAGACTATCGAGAAACTTACTTATTTACACATTTAACAGACTCTAATAGATGAACTCAGATACTTAAGTGACATGGTGGGGGAGG
>NW_006441953.1:18290123-18295968 GCF_000325575.1 Pteropus alecto | reverse complement strand
CTTCTCAAGTTCAGCCAAACCTTTAAATTAAAAAAATACCCTTAATAAGTTAATTTCTTAAGCGTCACCTTGTGTGTACAGCACGGATCCTTGAAATGATTAACAGAGAAAAAGATTGGTGGCAGCCCATAACATTCCCCTTATTTAGAAAGCATTTGGGGCAGACTCTATAATCCAGTCTTAAAATAGTCACCAGATTCTGACTTCAGGAGCTTAAGAATATGGAAGCCACAGCCACATCACTTGAACGGTAATTAGCATTAAGTTACATCAAGTTCATTTCTCATTTCACACTATAGAGACCCCTGAGTTCTACCTCAGCAGTAATGGAGGGAAATTATTCAGGTATTCATATATGCCAAATCACACCAGGTACTCTCAGGGGAAAAATATTCCTTCGATAGAACTTAGCAAATAAGTTATTGTCTGTTGAAATCCATATCAGTTTTCAAGTTACCCAGCATTGGTCTTAAAGCCAGTCCTTTTCTTCTCTTCCGTGTTGTGAGGGGGACACCTTGGGTGGCCTGTCTAAAGCCATGTGCTTTTCTTGGCATATTTGTGGGAGACAGCCACGGGAATTACAATGACTGAGACACCTCATTCTCAGAGCTCCTGCTTCTCGGCTTTCTTTCATAGCTTACGTTGGAGGGTGCTGCTTCTGTTGGCAGTTGGCTGGGGGAGATCGAGAGAGAGAGAGTCTTCTTCTACTGACCTGTTAAGTAACTTTTAATGTAAGTAATTGCTCAGCGAATTTGGTCTTTAAGTACTTCTACCTGCAAGGCTGAGCAGCTGGGGAGGCTGATTATACAGTGAGGCCAAATGATAAAACTCCTCCCTTCTCTCTGCCTTGCACATGGTGGCTTCACTCAGAAGCCAGGTGTCTGGTGGCACACGTGTCCCCTTCGGCCAAAGGGCCTGAGCTGGCCTGAGAGACTTCATATGTTGGAACTGTGTTATTATTTCTTACAGGAACCCATCTCGGTGTGGTTTGAACCAGCCAAACCAGACTTCCCTTCGGGATAATATTTAATCAGGGAAATTTTCATCTCATGATGGGCTGTGCTCTAGGGATTGAAGAATGACCAAATTTACTTAAGTTATGAAAACTTAATCAAGCATCTTCCCAAATGGGATTATTCACATTCCTGAGGTGTATGATGCAAAATTAGAATCTGCTCCAACGTTTTCTCTGGAAGCAGGTGGCAGTTTTGTAACCAGCCTTTAGGGGGAAGATGCCAGATGTCCAGATGGACAAGGAAGTAAGTAAGCTTCCCGGGAAGGCTGGCAGTTGAAGGGCATGAATGGAGTTGCAGATCGTACTTTGGAGCCAGAGTGAGACGGTTGCTCTGGAGGAATCATTGAGAGGCTGCTTATCACACAGCTTTGTGTTCAAGTGTCAGGCCGTGAAAAGTCCGGGCCCTAAGTATTTCTGGATGACTGAGTGTAGAGTTCATCAAGGCTGAACCAGCTTCAAACCTGCTGCTGAATTAGTGACAGCCATTGTTCGGTTATCACCCCTGGGTGTGTGGGGGCAGGGGCTTGATTGCTAAACCAGGGGGATTAAAACAGTCTTCCCCACTGAGAGCTATTGATTCTGCTGACATATTTTCTGGGTATCATTAAATACAAGTAACCCTGAAAATATATATAATGGGAAAAATAAAATAGCAAAATTATTCAGTTCTATCTAGATATTTCTGCTTGGGGAAGGTTCTGAGCCTGAGGCCTTTTTTAAAAAAAATTATTATTATTTAGACAAGGGAGCTTAGCAAGTATTAGAGATGTGTTAAAGACAAGCTGATACTCAACTGAGACTTTATCTAATACAAAATACATGCAATGACAAAATGCCACTTAGTATTAAGGAACTCTTTCAATGAGCGTGGATTTTATTAAACTCAACAGCAACTACATAACTTTGAAATATAGTGGTAGATGGATATGTAAAATGTACTCTCTCAACCCTCAGAAAATGAATGCTTGGTGAATATATGCATTGTCAAACAGGGGCTTGGTCTTGTTTACAGCTGTCTGTTAGATTTCTAGGGCTGCCAAACAAAGTACCACAGACTGCAGTGGCTTAAGCAACAGACATTTATTTCTCACAATCCTGGAGGCTAGAAGTCTGAGATCAAGGTTTCAGCAAGTTGATTTCTTCTGAGGCTTCTCGGCTTGGCTTGTAGATGGTCGTCTGCTTTCTGTGTCTTTACATGTTCGGCACCCTATGCATGTCTAATCTCCTCTATATAAGGACATCAGATATATTGGGTTAGGGCCAACCTTCATGGCCTCATTTTAATTGAATTTCCTCTTTTAAAACCTTATCTCCAAATACAATCACATTCTCAGGGTTAGAATTTCAACATAGGAATTTTGGGTGGACACAATTTAGCCCCAAGCAAGCTGTATCCTTCCTAGTTTCTAGAAGAGTGCTTTACACATAGTAGGTGCTCAATAAATGCATATTGACTGAGTGAATGGGAGAGTGAGTGGATGACCCTTCAGCCACTGGGAGGGTCTATGTTATCAAAAATTTCTACTGATTTAATATTGTTTAATCTTTTCAAGAATTGTTTTCATCATTGCCTATGACTACGTACTAGCTTGATTATTCATAAATTTTTTCCCAGTGAACTCATAAAGGATCTGCTCTTGCCCATTGTAGACTCCTTCATTTATCCATCCACCACCCACCCATCCACCCACCCATCAATCTATCCATCCAATCCAACCATCCATCCATCCATCCATCCATCCATCCATCCATCCATCCATCCATCCATCCATCCATCCATCCATCCATCCATCCATCTATCCAATAAGTGTATAACTAGGAGCTATGGTTAGTTGGTCCTGGCTTCTTTCTCTGTCTTCATTTTCTTGGTTTCACCTATAATTATGTCATAAGTCTTGGTCTGCATATACAATACCCAGGAATCCTTACCAGATTATCAACACATCTGCAGACCTGGATCTGGCCAAGGCCTTTTAAATTTCAGAAGGCTCCACATCTTCCCAGCCTTCGCTACACATTAGAACTACCTGGGAAGCTTTTAAAAACTTCCATTGCCCAAGCCTCAATCTGGACTGATTGAATTGAAGTCTCTGGGGAAGAGGTCTGGGCATCTGTATTTTGTCAACCTCCCCCCATGATTCCACTGTACAGCAAGTACTGAGACCCAAGGAACTCCATGCCCTCTGGAGAATAATCAGATTACGTAATTATAAACTCCAGAGTGCCTCCATCTCCCAAAGACGCTTCCTCCCTGCTTTGACCATCCTTACCAACTCTCATTTTCCAGCATGGAGACACACTTGTCCATCTGTTAAGACTCATTGAGTACTAAATGTGGGAGCTATTGGGAGAAAATGTAAACATAACGTGGTCTTTCTTGTTTTGTTTTGTTTTGTTTAAAGAAAGAAAGCTTACAGTCATGTAGGAAAACCAGAAGTATGTATATTTGCTGAACATAATGCTATTTATTCACGTATTTATTCATTCATCAGCTATTTATTGAGCAGCCATTATATATATATATCAGGCTTGGAGGTGAGCAAGAGACAGTGCCCATCCCTATGGATTGGCAGCTTGGCAGGAAAGAGAGAGTTTAAATAGTAATAAGGTGTGGTGTATATTATGGCAGAGAAGAACAGGGTAATCTAAGGACAAAGACCAAGGGATTTAACCTGGTTTAGGGGGCAGAGAGCATTCCCTTCAGGAACTGATATATAAGCTGAGATCTCAAAGATGAAACAGTCAACTAGCTCAATGTAGACCTCATGAGAGCAGAAATCATGTTTGTCTTATTATACTCCCAGTACCTGGCTCACCGAGGGGCTCCGTAAATTTTTGTTGAATGAATAATGAAAACCTAGGGGAATGTTTAGCATGTCTGAAGCAGAGAGTGTCAGAGGGGAAAATCTCAAGGTTTGCAACTGGAGGGTAGGCAGAATCTAGATCAGGGAGTCTTAAAAGCTATAAAAATGAATTTGGACTTCATCTCGGTGTCAAGGGGAAGCCGCTGGAAATTAGGCAGAGCAGCAACTGGTCAGATTTGTACTTTAGAAGAGTCACTTTGGCTGCGATGTGGCGTTGGAGCGGAGGGGTGTGAGAGATTAGAGACCAAAGGTTATGGGATGGAGCTTGGGCGATGGTTGATGGTCGGCTCTAGGGAATGGAGAGAGGAGGGTTATCCAGGCAGAGTAGATTAGGTTTAGTGGCAGATCGATTAGATTTGGGGTGAGGGAGGAAGTGAGGTGACCCCTGGCAGCTGGTTTAAGAAACTTATAGGATGATGATGCTATTCACCGGAGCAGGAAGCTCTGGAGCAGGGCAGGCTTGGGATACAGATGCAGTGTTTATCTCAAGCCATGCTGAGTCTGGGGTGCCCAGGGGCCATTCGAGCGGAAATGTCCACCAGGCAGTTGGGTGGATGGGCTAGTTGCTCAGGAGAGAGGCCTGAGCTGGAGGCAGAGTTGTGGGTTGACTGTGCATAGAGGGATGGTGGAAGCCATGGGAGTGGTGAGGTCTCTGGGACGATCCTACAAAGAAAGTGAAAGAGACTGAGTGAGTTCACAGTTTGCAACTACCTTCCACAGCTAATTAGCTATTGTTCTGGTGGAGGCCTGAACGACCCCTCCTTCTCAAGTGGAATGTTACCTAAATCATAACAAGACTTTTGGGGCTTGTGAAATCCTTTAACGAGAACACTTAATAGCTACCATTTACTGAAGAACAAAACATGCATGAGGCACGCTGGCTTTTGTTAGCTGTGTGGCTTTGGGGAAATTACTTCCCTCTCTGTTTCTCAGTTTCCTAAGCCTTAAAATGAGGCTAAGAGCACTTCCTTCCCAGGATTGCTGTGCGGGTTGAATGTAGGCTCTTGGAGCATTTCAAGGAGGCTGTTAAGCACTAACATTTGTTCTTATCACCTTTATCATTGTTATTCATTCTATCCTTCCATTTTTTCTGCACAGTAGGAATCAGTAACATCCTTTTCAGGATGAGGAAACTGAGACTCAGAGAGGCAAAGTAACTTGTCCAGGGCCCACCCCTAACCTGTAAGGACTCTCGGTCATAAGAAATGGAAATCCCCTCGCGCTCACTTAAGGGGGCGTATGTGGGCTGGCTGATTGTGCAACCCAAGCAGATGCCGGAACTGTGAACATCTGTCAGGACCTCGTAGTTGCAAACAAGAGAAACCCACTCTGGTTGTGCTAAAACAAAGGGAATTTATTTATTTCATTTTATTTTTTACACCTACAGCACCTGGTCTTCCTAGGTGGTCTCCCATCCAAGTACTAACCAGGCCGGACCCTGCTTACCTTCCGAGATCAGACAGGATCGGACTTGTTCAGGATAACATGGCCATGGACTTAAAAACAAAGGAAATTTAAGAAAGACTGCTGGGGCACATAGAGCTTGTGGCTAACTACAGATGGTACAGGCCCCAAGGCAGTCAGCAGCTCCAGCAGGGGCTGCCTGGGCAGGCAGCCACCACTTCAGTCACTGGAGTGAATGACCCCCATCAGTCTGTCACCCAGCTTCACATCCTGGGAGTGGCAAGCCGTTGTGTTCATCCAGCTTAGGACGCGCTTCTCTATGTGAGGCCTCTGGGATGGGCAGAAGGGTCTGGCTGCCCCCTAACATAGTGAGGCGGGGCCCTGGGATGACCAGTCCCTGCAAGGGGACTCACAGTGGAGAAAAGTCACTCCCCAAAAGAAATAGGGACATGTTTTGGAAGGCGATGAGTGCTGGACAGCCCCAAACACACAAACCTGCACTTCACCAGCTCTTGACCACAAACCGATCAGGGACAGGAATGTCCACGGGGCTGTCTCCAAG
>NW_006441953.1:18274293-18290080 GCF_000325575.1 Pteropus alecto | reverse complement strand
TCCCTGAAAACTGACTTTCTCTGCATCCTGACTAGAAAATGGCTGTCTGCAGCCTCAGGATTCCTTGACTGGTGCAGTCGAAACGGTGCTGAATCTCTTAGCACAATTTCAGCTTTCCAGGTGAGGGCCTATGGGTCCAGCTTGGGTTGGGTGTCAACTTCTGGTCCAGTCATTTGAGGCCAGGGGGATGGAGACAACCTGAACACTCTGCTGCCGTGGATTGGGGAGAGGGAGCACTTTGCAGGACACGCTCTGGGACGTACAGGATATGAGCCCCAGTCTGAGGGGTTTGTAAGTCCCTGACTGTGTTAAACTGCCTCTCAGTCTCTAGCCTGGGGTCACCCCCGTATCAACAGTTTTCAGAGACGCTAGCAGCTCAGCAGGACGAAGATGACAACAAGACGCTTTTCACTATGGCAGAGGCAAAAGCGAACATGAACTGAGGCAGCCTGGGGATGCTGAAGGGGGAGCGAAGAATGAGAGGGAAACAGCTCATGCAGAAATGGGGACTCTGCGTTCTGGGGGAAGAGGTTCGAAAGGAACGACAGCCCTGCCCCTGCCTTCGGAGTGGCGCTCCTGCACACTGCCAGTTGTCTGGGACCCTCGCTTCTGGGGTCCAGGACTGTAAAGGAGGGGAGAGGAGAGAGTCGGGGGACAAGTCCGGAATCGAGATATCAGTACTCAGAAGGGTCCCCTCAGTCCAACTCTGCCGTTTCACAGTTTCGGAGGTTCAGAGACATAGAGCTTGACCCAAACGCCCTGGGTCGGTGACAGAGCTGGTTTCTGAATTCTTCATCGGGGCCACTCCTGACTCCATGACACCCTCTCCCTTGTTTCATTTTTCAGTCAATGCTTTATTGTGAGCTTTGTCGCCCAACCAGAAGGAAGGAAGTGAGCTTCCCTCACAATGGCTGTGGGTTTGGTGTCACTTTCTATCCCACGGTTAATCCCGAATATGAGCTATTGGCTGTGATATTTCTTTTTCGCCTCCAATGAGCCGAGCAAGTAGTCAGGCCGGTTATAACTCCTCCGCCTTCTCTGGAAATTGTCCTGTGAAGTTTGTTCTTGAGGTCAGATTATTTGGGGCCCCGAGGAAATACTTCTGGGCCTACTATAGTTCCAGGCTTATCTGAGATTAGTGAAAAGCCGTATGTCTAGGGAATCTAGAATTTGGAACCATGGAGTGAGTTAACCCCGTAGAGGCTGGCTCTCTTGCCAGCCAGGGAAGATCATTCTGGGGGACCCACCAAGAGTCTGCTGAAACTGAACGCATTTAGGGGTTAATCAACTCCAGGGTTCTCTTGAAGGTAATTCATAAGTCTCTTTTCTTTTTTTAATTTTTGAACACTAATGCTAGCATTTGTTTCTGAATAGTTAATAATACATATTCAGGTGGCTCAATGTTCAAAAGTGCAAAAGGGTGTGCAGTCAAGAGTCCCTCTGTCACCTCATGGTTCCCGGGCAGCCAACCCCATCACATGGAAGCGGTCAGTGACAACTGGTAATTTTCTGCCAAGCTTCCTCTTGGGGAGAACCTGCCCAATGAATACCAGTGGTTGTTGATGCAGGGAAGCTTCTGTATGATAAACTTAGCTGGAGTTTATTTTTTCCAAATCTTAGCTACACCAGGCATCTTCCAGAGTTGCCAAGAGGCAATGAGCAAGAAGATCAGCTCTGAGGGCCACTGTGGCCCTTCTGGGATCCCAGGAGAGTCCTGGCCTTTCACTGAGCGGCCTCATCTGCAAAATGGGGGAGGAGTGAAATAATCTCCTTTATAAGCGGCTCGAGAGGGTTGCATGAGAGCACACACATCGCTATCACACGCTCAGGCACATGTGTTGCATGATAGTTTTTTTTTTTAATCGTTATTATTATTATTTATGCTTACAGCACCTGGTCTTCCTAGATAGTCTCTCATCCAAGTACTAAGCAGGCCCGACCTTGCTTAGCTTCTGAGATCAGACATCGGGCTTGTTCAGAGTGGCATGGTCGTAGACCATGGACCGTGGCTCCACTGGGGTGCGAACCCAGGACCTTCTGCATGTAAAGCACATGTGCTAACAGCTACACTATGGAACCATGTCCTGCACAATAGTTCTTGACATGACCTGTTCTCGGTCTGACTTCCCCACTAGAACACAAACTCCTCAAGGGCAAGTCTGGGTCTGAGGCTAGCACTTGTCAGTTAATAAATCAGCGTCACAGCTAATGTTTTAAAGCACTTGCTTGCTATGTGCCAGGCACTGTACCAAGCTCAGTGCAGACGAACTCAAAACAGTTGCCTGAAGTAGTTGTTCCCATTCTTACTGCACATATGGGAGATGGAGGCACAGAGAGCTGTCCCCAGCCACAGAGCAGCAATGCCAGGACTTCGTGTCCAGCAGTCAGGCTTTAGTGCTCAGGGCAGGAGAACCGTCTGTCTGGTCCACCATAGCACTGACACTGTAGTCAGGGGGAAAGGTCGGACTGGGAGAAAGGGATCAAATGCCGAGAACGTTCAGAGGGAAGACGAGCTAGGGCTTTGTGGCAGTTTAGAAGTTTGTGGCAAAGGGGAAGGAAATGTCCCACCAATTACCTAATTGTATTGATTTCTAATAGAATCAATTAGAAATGAGCAACAGAAGTGGGCAATTGCAGAAACCAATAGAAATGGAAAATTCAATAGAAAGAGCAATAGAATTAAGTAAGAGCTTGGATGTTTTTGACAAAGGGGAGGGCACGTGAACGCTGAGAGTCTGGTTTGCTGGGTGGAGGGAGGGAATCTCTGTGAGAGGGACCTGTTTTGGATGGTCACTCCCATAAAAATGGGAGCTGGATGGGACATCAGATGATGTTCCACAGCAGCCACTAAGACCGGTGGGGCTGGAGAGAGATGTTCAAGTCATTCTTGCCATAGGAGGAGGTTCTTACATTTCTTTGGCTAACATACTCAGAAAAACTTGCATTCAAGATGAACCCGGTTGTCAAATGGGCATGTTTTTTGTTTGTTTGTTTGTTTTGTTTTGTTTGTGTGTGTGTACCCTTGAGATTGGCTTTTCTTTATGGAAAAGATTATTCCAAAAGTACTTCAGTTTTTAAAATATCATTTTAAATTTGTTCAAGTTCCAATTTTTTTGAACCTCTACTTCTCTCATCATCTTCTTAAATTCGGTTTACAAATATCTTTGTACTATTTATATATCTACCGAAGTTTAAACAACCAATTATAAAAACACATTATTTACATTTTAAACTTTATTTATGCTTTTAATATATTTGGTTTCTTTAAATTATTGCAATTGTCAAATATAACAAACTTTCCAAGATAGATAAATAATTTGTATAAATTAACAGATTAAACATTAAAATGATGGATTTTAAGTTCTCTCGAGTATTCCAATATAGTTTACAAATTTAATAAAATTTCAGTTTAAATTCAGAAGTCTAAATCAATTACGCAATTACCCTTTTCAAATTAAAATGACTGAGTTCGCCTATAATAAATAGTAACATGTTAAACTTCCTTTAACATTTCAAAAAGTTTAAATAACAGATATGCACAAATTACTTCTAAGTTTAGCACAAAAAAATGTGGATAGTCTAGGTTTGGTTGACTTTGTGGCTCTTCTTAATTCCCCTCCTTACCCAACAAAGGGAAAAAAAGTACTTCCAGAACTAAGCCTTCTTTTCATAGACATTATATCAAGGGCTCCAAAACTCTTGAAGGAAACACTCCCAAATCTAGTTACAGAAGTCTACATCATCATTCAGAGTGCTACGTTATCAGATTACATTTTTAAAAATTAGATTTGATTTTGCGGGCTTTTGTTTGTTTTTTTTTGTTGTTGTTCTTGGGATATTTAAGTGTCTTTTTTGTCTAATCCTGAAGATCTTGAACTTGATGAACTACTTTCTTTCTTTATGTTGTTCACATGTGGTGACACCCACAGCTCACAGAGAGTACAATAATGTCTGACGAGATCTCTCAAGGCTTTGCCCGAGTCACGTACAACTCGAGCCATGCCCGTGACAGCAGCGAGGCTGCAAGAGGCCCACGGACCCCAGGTTATGACCTTGGGTGGTGGTAACAGTTAAATTTAGAGAAAACAGAGGAGGGAACTTGTTCAAAGCGGGTCGGGGTCCCTCCATCAGTGGCAGCACGAATCCCAGAGGCTGGCAGGGAACCAGAACAATGCAGTCGTAAGAAAGGAGGATTTATTAAAAATGCCAAAACTACAGAAGGTTGAGATGGATGAGGTTGAGATGGATGACCAGAAATCACTTAGATTACAAGAGCGTGGTTCCTGAACCTGACCGCTAGCTGAGCTTCTCTGATATCAGGTTGCTAAGTCCCACAATCTTTTGTGGAGTGTTCCCTTTTTCTAAAAGGGGTTAGAATTTCTAGGTCCCCCACACAATATTAGAATCAAAAAGGGAGCTGTATCTTTTCACACAGGTTCCATTGTCGTACTGGGTATTTCAAATTTCTGTCAAACTCCCTTCATCTGTTATTCTAGGGCCTGGAAGAAGAACTCAACCATCCGACGTTCCTTCAGGTCACTTCCGTGTGTCTCCTGAAGAGAGGAATTAATTAATTTCCACACTGTGAGCCTCCTAAGCAGTAAT
This sequence comes from Pteropus alecto, assembly GCF_000325575.1. Lineage (NCBI taxonomy): Eukaryota > Metazoa > Chordata > Mammalia > Chiroptera > Pteropodidae > Pteropus > Pteropus alecto. The sequence continues at coordinate 18,285,475 of NW_006441953.1, read as the reverse complement.
GAGAGCAATACCACCCAGTAGACAGGACACGGGTTTAGGGCACACGCTGCAAAGTGACAGCATCTATTGGTTTTGAAGACAACAGAAAAGCACACTAGCTCAGGAGTTCTCAGCCTTGGCACTAATGACGTTTTTGACTGGATCATTCTTTGTTGTGGGGGGCTGTCTTGTGCCACGAAGGATGTTGGCAGCATCTCTGGCCTCTGCCCACTAGATGCCAGTAGTTATTTTAAGCAGAGGGGCGATGAATTCGAGGATTGAGGAGTTTTCAGAACCACATTGGAAGGCTTTGGTTCTGCGGCAGCGGCAGAAAGAACAGGCCGCAAATCCTTGGTTCTGTCCATCACGAGCTGGGTGCTCTCAGACAGGTTATCGAATTTCTTTGAACTCTTGTTTCCCCATCTCAGAAACAGTGAATAATAGCAACTTGGACTAGTTTCTTAATGCTCTTTCTCCTCAAAGTGGGAATACCAGGAGTACCTAGGTCACAGGGCCATTGTGAGGATTAAATGGTAACTAAGAGTGCTGGCAGCTGGGCCTGGCGCTATAGGGCCTCGACCTGTATTAACTATTTTTAATATTGTCAAGATTAAATAATAGCATATGCAAAGACTGACTACAGCAAGGCACACAGTGGGTGAATGATTAACGATGCTGTCGTCAGTAGTAGTAGTATGTCTAATCCGCAATAGCAAAGGATGTCTAGGAAGAGAATTTTAAAGACAATGTCCGGCCATGGGCCACATCTGGACCTCCTCTCAATTTCATCCAGATTGCAGGGCAGGTAGGAGAGAAGCGCGCTTATCATTCGGATCCCAAGATATGGAATTTTGGTCGTGCCGATTCTTGACGTCGTTTTTCTCTTTTTCTCTCTGCAAAATGAAATCGAATGCCTTTCACTCCTCAGACGTAGCATTGTCTCCACGGAAGGTAAAGAAAAGAGACGTTATAAAGAACCCCGAGTGTTTTCAAACTTTAAAAAGGAACGAATATGTTATTATGTCTAAAATGTGATAGCAACGACCCACTCCCAGTTGTTTTTAATCTGGAGGGTTATAGTTTTTTGGAAAAGTCACATTTCTAGATAAGATAGGCGAATCGACTCTTTCCTGCTTCACTGTCTTCTGATCCCCATCCTCGCACCCCATTCGTCTGCCCACGTCTGAGCGGCTCCGTCACCGTGTCCGTCTGACCTGCCTGCGTCGCCCCAGCTTTTCGAGTTGGTCTTGCTGCCTTGGGAAGCCCGGACGGCCGTTCTCTGCCTGCAACCTCCTCTCCGCCTGTTTCTGTCTCTTAGCATCTCAATCCCTTCTTTCCTTCTCCCTTTGTCTTTTGTTCTCCTTGCCATCGTTTTTCTCCGTGTGCCTTTTCTTTAACTGCTGCAGTACATTTATCGAATAAAAGATTTTATGGTGTGTCCTTTTAAAAACATCGAATCGCAGAACGAGAAACTCGATCGAAGAAACTTTGGAAAACTAAGAAACATTCAAAAAGCTCCCTTTGTTAAACAAACTCGAAAAGAGCCTGGAGGCTTTGCTAGACATGAATGATAGAGATTTATTCAAGGGTCTTAGGGCTTGCTGACCAGGAACACAATAGGCAATCCCCAGAGTGTTCCGTAGGAGAAAGAAAAGCTCAGGGCTCTGGGGAGGACAGACTGTTCCGTGACGTGGCCGGCGAGCTGGACCCGACCAGAATGGAGATTGCTTCTCGTCACCCCCTTAGAGATTGTCTGGTTGTAATTGATGTTCTGTCTGACATAAATCAACATCCTTCCCCTACCTCCTGCTATGTGCTGAGTCCTGGAACAGGTTATTGTCCCGATCTGGTCAAGCATGTAAACCAATTTCCACACCTGGTGGCATTCACGTACTAGTACCCGGGACTATTCTCCCACCCCATCCTGCCCTTAACCCCGTATAGTTCTCTGACCCCTGTCAAGCAGTGCAGAGAATGTCGACTTTGTCTCGCACCCCCACCCCCACCCCCACACTTGCCCCGGGGTGTGCCTCCTATATACGTTTCCTTAATAAACTCTGTTACTTGCCAGGCTTGCGTGCCCTGCTTCTTTCTTCCGTCTTTCCCTGCCCTACGCTTATGGAGGTAGATTTTCAGGCTCTGGGCTTTACCCTGGATCAGTGCGTGTTAACAGTTTCTTAGAGTAAAAGGCCATTCTTGAGAAGTATCAGTCCTGCACTCTTAGCCTCTGGGATGGTCACCCTCTACGTGGTCTGGGCACTGGATGTCAGGCGGTCTGACATTGAGGGGGTAAACAGAGACTTATCTGGAGGTTCGATGTACTTACATCTGGGCATTGACACAGGATTTGAAAGTTCAAAAGTTTAAGTTCTCAGTTTAGTTAAAACAAGAACAGAATGGTTTTCTCATGCCTAAACCTGCTTGATTTTAGTAATTTAGCAGCTTGATTGTAGCGACTCTTATGTTATTTCTTCACTCTGCTCCTCACCTTTAATCCTACCCCCACTCACACAACCATTCTTAGAAATCTGGATGCAGTTCATCTGTTTTGCTTAGCTGGTTTTTTCCTCTTTATTCTTAACTACCTATTTCTGTTTTGAATCAGCATTTCTTTGTTATACTGTATCATAAACACTGGCTACATTGTTTACCTACATGCTATTTTTTAGAGTTGTCACAAATAGTCTTATTTACCTAGTGAAAGTATAATTTACTTGTCATGTTCTCATCTTGGACATGTAGTATGCTTCTTTCTTTATTCTTTATACTGTGATGAATATAGTCATACATAAATTTTGGATCTTTTCCTAATGTGGGTCTCCGTGAGTATAATTACTAGGTCAAAGGGTAAAAATAATGTTATGTTTCTTAACACACGTTTCCAACCTTTTCCAAAACCGATATCAACTTTAATTACCAGCCATACAGGAGAATATCTTGTATTCCATTGCTCATCACCATAGGATATAAATATTTCAAACATATGTTGCTAGAAAGGAGAAGAGTCTTTGAATAGTCTTAAGATATATTTCAAAAGATTATTGACATTCTTCAGTTAGTAAATTAGAAGCCACGGTTCCAGCCAGAGATGCAGCAGGAATTGACGTGGCCAGCAGCCCTCTAAGATCACAGCTCTACTAGGATTGGGGTGTAGGGGGATGGGGGATAGTTAGAGGTGGGATGGAAGTTGGGGGAGGGGGGTGACAATACTGGTTGCCTAAGGCCAATGAGCTGCTTTTTTGTTCTTTGTCAAAATTCCCATAAAAAATTCTCATAAAAAATCACGTAGATTAATAGATCTATGTCTTTCCTGGTGGATTTTTCTGCTTACTCCTTTCATTTATGGAAGTCTTAGTCTGTGACTTACTAACATGAATAACCTTTAAAAATACAAAAGATAGCAACTCATTGTTTATTCTTGAGTGAGGATATTTTTTTATCACTGTATTTGCTTAATTATGTATCTGTACATCAAATCTATAGCTCGTTTGTCTATTTCGCTCATTTTTTTTTTTGGGGGGTCTGAGTTTTAAAGTCCGTTTCTATGGAATTAATTTTGATATACGATATGAATTGTGTCCTAGTTGATGGTTTTTTTTTTTTTCAATTTACTAATCAGTACACTAGAAAATTTATCAATTATCTTTGACTTTAAGGTTGATTTGTGATGCCTTCTTTATCAAATTTTAACAGGGGACTGCTTCTGACTGTTTTATTCAATTAATCATCTTGTTGCTTTGAGGCTATTACCAGGCTGTTTTGATAACCGAGGGCTTTTAGTGTATTTTGGTATCTTACAGGGCCTGTTGCATCTCATTTATTTTCTTCTGAACTTTCTTCTATTCTTGCCTTTTCTATTTTTCCAGATGGGTTTTAGAATTGTCTTGCCAATGTCCTCCCCTTCTCCCCTAGTGGGGGACATCCCAATGGGCTGGCCCAAGTGGCCATGGTCTCTAATGCCCTCATAGCGCTTGTCTGTGAGCCAGAGATCCTGGCTCAGACTGAACAGGGGCCCCAGTGAGTATGACAGACCCTAGGAACAAGCCCCAAGGCTGGGTTTCTAAGCCAGACAAGAGAGGATAAAATCAGCCCTAGAGAGGAGGCTGCAAAGATCAGGTTTAGGGAGGGAGCTGGCATGGGTGGGGCTGTCCTACCTAAGGTGGGAGCTGGGTGGAGTAGATTTAAGGATGCTGCAGGCACCACAGCCTAGGTTACATCTCAGCTCATCCTGCATAAGGCCTAGTGTCTTCTTTCTCAGACAGCAACAGTATTGCATCCTTCCAGGTAAAAAGACTGCTGTGGGGTCAGAGGGACCTAGAGCCTAGCGCTGGTCTCTGGGAAGGTGGTGAAGGGTGGTGTGTCAGACGGTCTTGCTTGGCAAGGAGTGACGAAGGACGTCAGAATGACTCGTGTGTTGGGAGTACAGCTAGGTGGTGGGTCCCTGTGCCCAGTGTAATGGTATTCTTATGTGTCCTTGAGCTGCCCAGTGGAGAACATCTGTTAGAGACCTCGGGTTTCCTTAGAGATGGGTGCACGAATCCATGCTTAAGCCTGTGAGAGGCTGTGCAGAGTAGTGCTTAATCTGGGTTTGAATTCTGATCAGACCAGAAACTAACCCTGTAACTTTTGAGCAAAACATCAGAAGCCTTTCTTGAGCCGAAGCTTCTTATCTATAAAATGGAGATTAAACGAGCAGATTACCTAAGATTGTTAGAATTAAACAATGAGTCTTGTGGCTTGCTGCAAATTTAGAGGTGAAAAGCAGTACGTTTTGGTATCCTGGGTTCTCTGCGCTTTGTCACTTATTAGCTGTATAATTTAGGTAATGGGCAAAAAATGTGGATAATAAACCCAAACTGGTAGAAGTTTAACTCTGAGCTGTCATATATAACTTCGAGTAAATACAGTGACTTCCAAAGCCCTGATAGTATTCCAGTTACAGTGGAGAGGTTCCTACCCACTTCCCCTCAGGCAAAGAGGTGGGTATTTGGGGCCTGAGGGTGCTCCTGGGATGTATAATTTACAAGTATAATTTACTTGTCATGTTCTCGTCTTGGACATGTGGTATGCTTCCAAGCTAAATTATGTGGACTTTCCCCTGCCCCTCCTTAGGTCCGGGGACTTAGGACAAGGGGGAGGATAGCCTCCCTGAATGTGGGTGGAGGTACTGCACCCCTAGGGAGGTATAAGACCCTATTAATGGCAGAGGGAACCCCCTGGTGCCCATAAACCTTCCCTGGATGTGGGGCAGTCCGGGGCGGGGGTGGGGGAGAAGAGGGTGGAGGGAGGGCAAAGGTGCCCACCCATTTCTCAGTAGGGGATCGAGAAGAGGCATTTATAAGTTGTGGAGTCAATACCTTCAAAGAATTAAATGACAAAAATGCTCACATTGATAATGGGGGGAACAGGGAAATCAAAGCGTATGTACAGAATGATAGCAATTGCATTAACATCTCCTTAGGCCATCTCAGAAGAGGTCTTTAAACTCTAGAAAATAAGCAAAATTTGTACATTTACCATAAAGGGGAGGGACTATGTGACTTGTGCGGTGACCCCAAATCGGGAGAGGCCCACTTCCTGAAATCAGGTCGTGTTTGCTCCATTCTGACTGCCCGCTGCATTTTTCTGCGAGACACATTCCAGTTCCAGGGGAGAGATCAGAAAGAATAAGTAACAGTTAAAGGCAGCAATTAAAAACCAAACCTCCCTGCTTTTTCTCAGGGGTTATAAAGCCTCTAGCAAGGGAGGGAAAAGATCTGTTTTACTGAATTCCTTTAAGGACAAAAACTTGTATTGTTCCTGGTAACCAACGGCGGTGCCCAGCACAATCCTCTGGACACCTGCCCAGTGTAAACAAACACACAGGGGCAGGGAACCCCTCCTTGCCCTCTGCATTGTGATAGGAGAGAGCCAAAGCGGCCGCCACATCGTCGTTGATGGCGGGAAGGCACTGGGTGCGGTGAGCGTGATGCCTGCAGTCAGATGGGCTCCTGGGGGCCTTCCCGAGATGAGCCAGGATCCGACAAAGAAACCAGCACAGAGACGCGTCGTGATGTCGACGGCATAGAACTTTCCTGTGTCATTTATTCCGCAAATATCAACTGAGCGCTACTCTTGAGTCAGGCACCCCTCTAGTTTTAGGGGGCCCAGAAGTAAGAGACAAATCCCTGCCTTCGTGCAGCGTGTATTCTATTGTCATCAAGAACTAAGTTCCAGGAAGAGCTAAGCAGTGATGATGCTGGGCAGAAGCAGTGATGTTAGCGAGTGGCCCGTGAGCTGCATTTGGTCTGAGGTGTATTTTGTTTGGCTCCTACAGTTGGGTTTTGGAGTTTTTTAAAAAAAAAATTTGAGCCAACATAAAAAATTCTGAAATTTTACCGTAAGGTCTTAATTTCTGAAATGTGGGGGGATCGCGGCACTGGCCCTCATTCCCAAGAGCAGCCATCGGCTGACGCTGGGTCACAGCTGCTTCTCAGGAGGAAGTGGGTTACTTCACTGTTCTGAGACTTTCTGCTACACTTGGCCCTTTTCAGTGGCCCTACCTGGCCGCTGCGGTGGCACCTGCCTCAGTCTTACTTCCGTACATTTCTCTTTGCCTCTTCTTTCTCTATTTTTGAATCAATTTTCCTTTGTCTATGTAAGCTGCCTTAAATCCTTTTCGGAGCAGCATATAAAAATAGACAATAAAGTCACCTATTCCCACCCCCGGAGATAACCACTATGAACATTTTCGTGTGTTGCTTTCCGGTATTTTTCTCTGCATATTTAAGCAGAGTTTAAAACAGCTTTAATTATGTCAGCCTTTGTTCCGTTTCCTTAGCAGTTCTCCGTTTCAACTTGTGCTTCCTCACACCAAGTAACACCTTATCTGACATTTCCTGACTTCTGGCTACCTCGAGGGCCTGACTGAACAGCTCTAGAATTACCAACCGTGTCGTAGGGCTCTGAAGAAGCTCCTGAGGAATGCCCAAGTTCGAAGTGGTTTTGTTCAGCTGTTATTTTGGGAGCCACTTTTTCAGGCGTTTATGGCACGCTCCGCTTTATACCCTTTGCTTTGCAGCAGGTGCAGTCAGAGCACCAAGCTGCTTGCCCACTGGCCTTCAGGGTAGCGGGTGGATGCCCGAGCTCCAGGCTCAGCCTTGACAGGCAGGTTGGTCTTGGTCTTGTCTTCAGTCACCGGCAGCTCTTGCTGCTGGGGAGTTTATAGGAACAGGACGAGGCGGGAGATTTTGTCATCAGTCGGAGCCCCTTGGTTTGTCTCGGCCTGGTGACTCAGGGTGGGGCACTGAGCCAAAAGTCTGAACTCTGGGGTGCCCCTCTCAGAGCACAGCCATCTTCCAGGGAAGAATGCCATCCTCTCGTGTCCGGACCCCCTCTCTGCCTCCTACTTTGTGAAGAACCGAGTGGATTAGGAGAGTGGCAGGAAGAAGCTCCAGGAGGCCTAGAGAACAAACCATGTAATACCTGAATATATTCTGGCGTCAGGATGAAAAATGCTAATCCACAGACCTGCTTAGTTTGGCCTGCTCAGTATTATTATGAAGTGGTAAATTTCACATTTAAAAAAGCTGGCTATCTGGTTTCTCCAGAAAATTCCAAAGGTCTGGTGACATCGGTCCATGTCTTTTTATGCACAATCTGGACAGGGCATTTACTCTGTGGACTAACACGGACCGCACGAGTCTTCCATGTGCCTGGCGCCCCGGGTGTGTCCCCTGCCTGGAACTCCTGCCCCCACTCTTTGCTCAGGCACTTTATTTTCTTGTCAGCTAAGCAGGATGGATGGTGAGCTCTCTCCAAGCAACCGCACTGTTCAGATACTTCCTTCTGCCCCTGGAAGGAATTGCCCTTCCAAAGGCAGGAACAACGGGGGTAAGGATGGAGTAAGGTAGAAGGTAGGCATGTTTGGGGAAGCCCTCTCGGTAGGCCGGATTTCCAAGAAACAGATATTTAAAGAACAGTGTGAGAGGGCACTCTTTAAAGTCTTCCTGTTCACTGGTGTAAGGTGTGAGGATGGATAACGGCCATCCTGGTGCAGGCCAGGCCTCTCCTTAACCAGCCCAGCCTTGCCGGTTATGCACATGAAAGCAGGTACCCAAGAGGGTGTTTTAAATTCACTATGCATTTCAGCAGCTTTTCAGGTAAGCAAACGGACACATAACTGATAAAAATGTTTTAAAAGCAATTCTCATCCTTGTCAGTGGAGAAATACACATTTGATAGAAGTTATTGGGAGTGTGAATGGACTATCCTGTTTTTCTACATATTTAACAACGTGTGTATCATATATAGTATGTTGATGTAGTCCAACTATCATACATTTGTGTAACTTTTTACAGTTACAAAAGCCCTTTCCTTATGCTATCTTACCAAATTTTCATCTGAGTTAGGTAAGGCAGGTCTAAATGTTGCCCCCATTTAACAGGTAAGAAAACTGAGGCCCAGTTTAGGTGGCTTGTCCATGCCAATGAGTGACAGAGCTAAATGAATGGGTGGATAAAAATGTAAATTTTTAATTTCAAAATTAGTGTGTATGGATATATTTATAACAATAAAATATTATCCTCGGATTATCCCTGTGGAGGTCGGTGTTTTTTGCCAATCTTATTTCTACCCATAGCTATTCTCTGCTTCTCCGGTGGTACCCCATTGGCTCATGGCTGCTTAATGTGAGAGTTTTGTTATGTATGAAACAGTAAATACATTGTTAGCCTACATTACAGCATTATATATCTCAATGCGGAAAAGGCTGTGGAATTTGAAGTTCTGATATCAGTTGTTTGCCGCCATACACATCACCTTTAAAAACATCTAAACACAAAATACTTTGGGATGGGGGGTGGGGGTCATGGGGAAGTCCAGGCCTTAAAGTAGAGTTGAAGGCTATTTTTAAGCACTATTGTCACACTGCCAACGTTGTCTCCTGAGAATACACACACATCTCTTTCCCCCCATAGCTCCACCCGCATTGGGTTCTGTATTCTGTAACTTTCACCTTTTTTTGGTAGTTGCACCTGATGGGAATATGAGATGCCCTAAAGGGCTTCTTGGGATCTTTCGGTGCAGACAGAGTACCTGGGAATCACTCATGTGGCTTCCTTTACCATCTCCAACAGGACTGTTGGATCCAGACTCCGCGAACGGAAGGGAGATTCAAGCCTCCGGGATGGCGTTCAGAGAGGTGAGTTCCTCCTTAATTTTAAACGATCTTATCTTTTGGAATTTAATTAAGTAATTAAGAGGTAATTTTAAATAATGTGATCAAAAGTTGTAATAATTTTAAAGCCCCTTATTCGTTAAAAATATTTAAGCTGAAAGTGAAATATTTAGGGAGCCATTTGGACCCATAATCCCAATCCTTTGACTCAGGAAGAAACCATTTTTTTTGGAGGTCTGTTGTTCAAAAAGTCATACAACAATCTACGAAGGAAATAAAGGTAGGATGACAATGGTTGCGGGCAAGGGAAAGGCTCAGTGAGGGTCTCTGAGACCTGAATGAGGAAGAGTGTCTATGTGAAAATAAATCAAGGAGACTGTTCCAGGCAGAGGGGGGGACGAGCAACAAAGGATGGGGTGAGGGATGGAAGCAGAAAGAAGACCCGAATGGCAGGGAAGTCACATCTTTCTCCTCACAGAACTCCTGGCCACCACCCAGGCTGAGGCCCAGAGTGACAATCTGGTCCATACTGATTATCCCGGGACCTGTATGGCACCAACTTGTCAGTCTTACTCCTAACGTGGTATGTCTTTGTCAAGTGGGAGTTTAGTGTCAAAGGCCTCCTTTACTTAGAACCTAGCCCAGTACTGTGTAGTAAAATTTTCTACTTATCCAAAGTAAATGTAAGTCTAGGCAGTGAAAGATGCCCAGAAATGGAACCACAGACCTTTCGGGCTTACCTTACTCTTGCTTTACACACGGTTTTAATGATTGCCAGCTGAATGGATGAATGAACGAGGCAAACTGTTTTCTTAGTCCACATAGGTTAGAAATAGCAGTATAATGGTTGGTGATGGTAAAGCAGGGAGGTCACTGCTGCATAGAGTTACAGTGATAACTCCAAGTTTCTGTAAATGGCCCTACTGCTAACACTTAGGCCGTAAAGGAAGCTTACTTGCACAGTAACATCCGGGACAGAGTAAGCCATAGATAAGTGCTAGCTATGCCGACGATTATGGTAAACATTTATGTGACAGAGCCAGTAAGTGGTTCAAACTTATTGACTTCAAAAGAATTCAAACTCAGTGATGTAACCCAGAGCTTACCCTCTTCCCCGTACCCATTCCCAATACTACTAATATTTTAACGTATTAATTGTGAGATATTCATAGGAAAATACGCTAGAATTAGTGCTGTATAACTCAAGGATTCATCACAAAGCAAAGTACCACAATCAAGGATGACACTTGACAACACCTCAGAAATCCTGTCATCCGTTCCCTCGATCTTACTCCTTCCCAACAAAGGGACCCCCACTTCTAGGCAAGTGCTTCTTTTCTTCACGGTTTTACTATTTAAGCATGCATTCCTGAACACTTAAGATTTAGTTTTGGCTGGTTTGGGAATTTTACACCAGTGGAATCAAACAGTAGGAACCCTTTTGTCTGGCTTCTAGAACTCAGCGTTGTTTGTGAAACGAGACTTAATCCATTTCATTCCATCTAACAATAAATTGTTTTCATTGCGTATTAAGTGACCACTTTTGACTCCAAAAATGGCAACTTAATAATAGTAGCTTATTGTATGAGTGTTTTACAGTTAATATTTCATACTATTCATGGAAATGGACATCTGCATTGTGGGCTGTGCTGCTGTGGTCATTTGTGTATATCTTTTGGTGATTATATGGGCAGATTTCTCTTAGGTATTTGCATGGGAGTGAACTGGATTTGAAAATAACACTGGGTTTAAATCTCATTGCGGTTTAATGTGCATTTCCTTCAATAGTGATATTGACCGCCTTTTAACATGTTCATTGACTATCATTTGTGAATTGTTTATTCTAGTCTTAACCAATTTGTAATTGGATTTTTCTCCCCTATTAATATAGCCATTCGTTACATGTTCTAGAATAAGCTCTTCATCAGTTATGTGTGTTCCAGATCCTTCCCTCATTCTGGGCTGCCTTTTCACTCCCTTAAGTGTCTTTTTTTTTTTTTTTCACGGTTAATGCATCTTCTATTCTGTTTAAGAAGTTTCCCTCCC
>NW_006441953.1:18245186-18274272 GCF_000325575.1 Pteropus alecto | reverse complement strand
TTCCCTACCCTGAGTTTATGAATATTTGTCTATATTGTCTTCTAGAAATCCTATTTTGCCTTTTACATTTAGATTGTGTGTGTGTGTGTATGGTATGAGGTAGAGGGTCAAGTTTCATTTGTTGCCATTAGATATCCATTTATCGAAGATTATCTTTACCCAACTGTTCTGCAGTGATATTGTTATAAATCAAGTGTCCATACGTTTCTAGCTTCACTATTCTATTTCATCCCTCTCATACAAGTCCTCGGGGCAACCAAATACCTCTAACGAAGAGGAGAGAAGACAGTGGAGAAAAACTTTACTGGTTATGTGGGTGAAACTGGTAACTGGGTTAACATCTTAACTCTGCCACTTATGAGTCCTGTTACACTGGGATAAGTTCAATTTCTCTAGGGCCCTGTTTCTTGGCCTTTACATCTGGCTTGTAGTATTATAAGGATTAATGACTTAATATAGCCAAAGTGTTTAAAACAAACCCTCAATAAATAACAGTTATGATCTCTAATCTGCAATTTATAAACTCATGTAATGCTAAACCCTAAGCTGAAATGACATTGAAAATCAAATTTATTTTACTTAGTATCAATATTTGTATATTTTTATAGCAAAAATATCAATGGGTTTGATTACAGAGTGCTGTCTAGGTCCCATTTGCAGTGTCTTGCATCTTTCTAAACATGGAAAGTTCTAATTTGTGAAGCACTTCTGGCCTTGCGCCCACTACGGGATGTGGGCCTATATTACCTCAGTTTTGTAGCCTGGGACAAGACAGCGGCCTCTGGATGGGCCTCAAGTTATTTCTATCAATTCTACCTTATAGCACAACAGTAGGAATAAAAAAGTATGCTGAATGCAGCAAACTAAAGGGAAAGTCTAGAGTCAGACACACACACACACACACGAGTCTACCATTCCTCTACACTTTGTACAAAAATATAAACTACAATTCAAAACAAGAATCAGATATCAGCCCTCATCTATCACCAAGATCCATACACATTAAAAACGGTCTCCTGATTGAACCAGCATTTTGTCTTTTCAATTGAAACATAAAAGGAAAACCTTTATTTTTCTAAGTTTTTTGAAATTCCGATCCATCCATTAGCTCCTTATTAAAAGTGATCTGGGCGATGCAAGGCAGTTAGGTCTGTGCCCTATGCCGAATCTCAATTACTGTGGGGAGGCCTGTCTGAATGAATGTCCAGTTAAGTCCTGCCTCATGAGCCCCTGAGGTGGCCTCTGCAGACCGCTTGCCCAGGGCTGGAGGTGGAGCTGAGCTCAGTGAACACCAGTGTCAACAAATGCCAGTGGCTGATCGCTGTCGCGAGGGCTGGCTTTTAAGTCTAGCACCCACTAGCAAAACCATCATCCCTCTAAGAAGAGCCCAGGCTGATTCGATTTCTAATCCCCACTGTTCAAGCATCCGAAGAGTGGGGCCTTTGGGCCACTGTGACCAGCATCTGAGACGGAAGGAATAACCTCAGAGTCCCAAGGTTCTAGACGAGTCTAGTATCAAACCTTTACGTTCATCTTCTCCCAACACCAGAGGTTCCTGGGTTCCTGGTGAAAAACTATAGTGGTTAAAATGTACTGAACGCTCATCATGTGCCCCGTACTGTTTTTTCATACTATAAGAATTTTAGCTCATTTTACTGTAACTGACAGGGACCATTATTCCCATTTTACACGTGAGCAAATGAAGGCAGGGGAAGCGGGGTGGGGGGGAGGTGGCGCAGAACAAGAAACTGATCTCAGGCAGCATGCGTGACCCCTGAGTTATAGCATGCGTGACCACCCTCCGCTCAGCCCCAGGCAGAGCCCTGCTCTCGGGGTTTCTGGAAGAAGCACTCCCGACTTCCTCCCCTGGTGGCAGAGAGAGCTCTTGGTTTTTGGAACGAAACCAGCCTCGTTCCATTGGGGCACTTCCACTACGTGTTAGCTGTGGGCAGCTGGGCGACTCGTCTGCTGCCAAGGCTCACTTCCCTCAGCTGTAGAACCAGGATCCTGCCCCAGAGGGAATAAGACCTGGGTTTTGGAATAAGATGAAAGTTTGATCCTCGCTCAGCAAATCCTGAGTAATCCTATGTCACGCTCCCCAGCCCCTCAAAACCTCAACTAGAAAGGGAACTACTCTTAGCCCAGCGAGGGCGTCGATGTGGGCATTGGAGAAATTTCTGCTGGCACATAACCGGGTTGCCGTTACGATAAGCATGGTGATGGGCTCTGCCTAGGGCAGGCCTTCTCACAGTCCGGATGGAGCGCGGGGAACACAGAGGGCAGAGCAGAAGGGGAAATAAGGGCTGTGGTTTGCCAAAGCAGGGACAAGCTGCTGGGGAGCGGATCTCCTGGTGAGAGCACCCCCACCCTTCCTCAGCCTGGCTTGGCCAGCGCGGCTCGGTATCCCGTCACAGACCCGGGGCTGCTCCAGCTGGCCAAGTGACTAAATGCTGCTGAGTCCAGGCCACTAAAACAGATAAGGCTGAACAATCCCGGCTTTGTTTTGGAAGGTTTTGCCCCTGAGTTTCCAGTTGGCTTTTATCTGACTTCTTCAGCCCCAGGGGAGCTACACTAGAAGCTTCGGGTTCTTGGGGAGGCGGAAGGTTGGAGACCGGGAGCCCCACTCGCCTCCGCGTGTGCTGGGATCTCCCTCGCCGCCCGCCTTGGGGCCGAGGAGGGCACGCCGGCCGTCATTCGGACGCCCAGGGGAACTGCCGAGCTTTCTCCGCACAACCCGGCCTCCTTTCTCTCCTTGGCGCAGCGGGCGAGGTCGTGATGGGCTCATTAAGCCGGCAGGTAGGCAGCGCTCCGGCGGCGGCAGGCGGTCCTGGAATGCGCGAGGGGCGTGATGATCGCAGCTGCTGCCGGCCTCTTTGCGCAACACCTTGGCTATATATACCCCGGCGCCGCGCTTCACCTGGGTGTTTCCTTCAGTCCATTACCTGCGCAGGGAGCGCTGGTGAGTACTCCCGCTGGGGCAAGGGCGCTTCCTGCTCCCTTCTCGCTCTTCAAAGAAGCTTGATTGACTTGTAATTAATTTACTTAATTCTTTTAGATATCCCTTGATGCTGACCTCAAGGAACTGGCTGGCTTTGGGCTGCAGAAGAGACAAAATAATAAATTTTCAGATTTTTCCCTCTTAATGTTACTGCTATTGCTGTTATTACAAGTCCTGTGATTCCACTATTGCTACTGGCAGTGTTATTAACGAGCCACACATGGGGGAGTCTAAAATGACAGGTGTTTCGGGGTCCGTGGTTTGAGGAGGACAAACAGGAATGGAGGTGCCAGTAGGAATGAGGAGGCCTGGGCTCTTTTTAGTCACTAACTAGCTGTGACTAAAGGCAGGTCTCTGTGAGCTCCTGGGCCTTAGCTTCTCTGTACAAGAACAAAACCATCTCCGTTTTTCCTGAGCTAAAAAGCCTAGGTCTGTGTGGCCGCCCAGGGCTGCACACCCTCCACCCCAGCGTGACTTCCACGTGCTGTTCCTGTTCGTAGAGTTCTTTATCTAAAGTGACTGCAAGATACAATCCTCATTTGCTCATCCCATCAAGGCAGGTGGCTGTCAGCAATGGGCTGGCCTGTCCTTCAGCTTCTCTTGGTAGAATAGAGCCCACAGTTTTCCGGTGTTTTGAGGGTACCGGTCCAGCTGGCTGAGGAAATGGCTCACAAGGAGATGTGCACAGGTGCAGCTCTGATGGGGTTAGGAGGGCCTGAGCATCTGCAGGCCAGAAAGAGAGGTGGGATGGAGTTAATTCAGTCTTCGGATCCCCCGGGGCGGAGGCCTGCCATGGGTAGCTGGCACTGAAGTGAAGGGAGTTAGAATCTGTTTTCCGTAGCAAGGAGGCAGCTTTCTGAAACATGTGGATTTCATGGAGGCAGCTCGTGGATTTCATTGCTTGGAATCCGTCTCCCGGTTTAGGTTCACCAGGAGACTTCTGTGTTGGCGGCCTGCTCAAGCCCTGTCTGTCCCTCCTCCCCCGCCCGGTGCTGGAGTTCTTTAACCTGTTCTTTGTTGGGTATTCTTGAAAAAGTTGTGCCTCGACAGGAGCGGCCATTGTTTCAGATTGTTAAGAGTGCTTGAATCTCTGTGCCAGCTGACCACCTGATAATGATCTCTTCTTTATTATTATTATTATTTTTTTGTAACTTTGGGAACTGGTGGCAAGAAGGGAAGGCTTTGTCAAAGGTTTGGATGTTGAAACAAATTCCTCCTGCAAAATCCACCCAAATCACTCAACCATCTCACTGAAAGAAGTCTCCAGCAGTGGGAAGATAGACAGACGTCTGGATTACTGCTATTAGACACAAAGCTGACAAAAATAGCCTGAGTTCAATTTAATGAAGAAAGGCTTCTTGGGATTAGTGATTTGGAATAAACTTAATATCACTTCCAGCCACTTTCCACCCCACCTTCCTCACCCTCATCCGCTCACCTCCACTTTGGGGACAGAATGGCGGTGTCAAGCAGGGCACTAGTAGTCAGGACATCCCAGGGAATTAATTCATCCCAGTGAATCAAAAAAAAAATGCAAAATAGGGCTGCAAAAAGATTGCAGTGTTTATTTTTATAAATTAGCCTTTTTAGCCCCCCAACTATAATGTACAATAATTGATATGTTAATTACAGGACTTATTTAAAATATTATAAATACCAAGTGCACTGAAGGCGCGGTTTGGCAATGGGGCCCTAGTGTAAAGAGAAGGTAAATGTCTTCTAAAATCCTGTTAGTGCATATCAAAAGTCTAAACTAAGCCATTCATCAGCGAAAACTGGGCCAGTCAATGCCCTGTCTGCTGTCCCACACACCTCCCTCCCAGCATCGCCATGTTTTGGGGATTATATTGCCTTATGGTGGCTAAAGGAAGCCTAAGAACTCTTTGAAGTCTTGGTGATTTTTTCAAAGTATAAGAAGTCTTGGTCATTTTTTCAAAGTAATACTTGAGCAGCTATGAACGTTGGAATCAGACTGAGTCTGAATTGTCGCTGAAGGCACAATGTGCAGTCAGGTCCTTTGTGCCTTGGTGGCCTCCCGTAGCATGGGGATGACATTGGTACTAAAGTATAAATACCTTACAGAAATACGTAAATTTGCAGAACTATGTAAAGTGCATGTGAGATTCAATGAGGTAATTTGTGTACAAGGCTTACAGCAATGCCCGCCGCAAAGTGCTCAAGCATTTGTCTGGCTGCTAAGTGCCAACGCTGCCCTGCATGCGGGGACTCCAGAGGTCACCCTCCTGTGTTCTTGGAGGCCACTGCCTAGCGGGAGAGTGTGTGTCTCGGCCATCGGCAGGACACTGCCCTGTGCCGCCACCTCCCCACTTCTTCGATAGCCCTGGGCTGCTGGCCTTCTGAGAGCACAGGTGACTGCAGAGCAGATCCTGGTTGGAGAGGCCAAACTATGTGGAGCGCAGGGGTTGGGCAACTGCCAGGTGCCCCACATTTCCCTGGTACCCAGGTCTCAGAGAAGCCAAGAAGTTTCCTGTCCTTAGCCTGCAAGAGTTCCTCTTGGCATTGGGTGCACAGGTCGATGCAGGAAGTTGAGCCAAAGGGCTGTCTCCACAGCCAGCTCAATAGGAGGGACAGTGGTGGGGAGCAAGGGAGCAGATGTGTGAGCATAACCTGACTTCCTGCCTAGGCTTTAAGAACACCTTCCTGGGTATTAGAACTAAACTTCTCCAATGGATGTCTTCTCTGCTTCTCTGGCAGGCAGCAGCTGTGTGTAGGAGCGTGGCCTTGGGGGAAGGCGGGGAGAAGGAACAGTTGGATCACGGGTGTGGGATTGGGAGAAAGCCTTAGGAGGGGCCCTGCTTTAAGGTCCTTAGAGCTCCTCCCTAGGGAAGCAGGTTCCAGACATGCCAATGTCTGCCACACCCCTGGGAGTAGTGGCCTCAGATGCTGGCTCCGTCCTTTGTCTGGCCCATTCAGTGTCTCCTCTCTTGCTCAGTCGGGACTCTTAAAGGCTTGGCGTATGCTGAATCCAGGTCTCTGGTATGCCAGAGGCTTTGTGGGAACTCAGCAGCAGCCTGTCATTAGAGCATTCTTGGCTGGCATTTCTGGCCATCCGAATGCAGGAGTGCACTCAACCGTCTGAGGCAGGAGTGACCCCTGCAGAGAGGCAAGCTCTCCCAGAAGCCCTCAGTGCCCTCCCTGAGCCCGGGATCTGAGGCTCCTGGGTGCCCTGCTGTTTTGAGGTCCCAAAGCTTTCTCCTCCCTGTGTCTTAGCCCCTGGCCGTGAAGTCTATGGAAAGACCCCCAACTTTGGAACCAGCAGTCCCTATATTCAAATCCTGACTTCTCATCCAGTGGTAGTGGTGGGACTTATTTCTCTGTGCCTTATTATAACACTTAATGAGGTCACGGATTACATAGGACACTCCTCTGACATGAAACAAAAGGTAGCTTCTTTCTCATCTCACATGCTTTGGGTTCACTTATGACACAGATATTTACTGAGGGTCCACCGTGCTGAGCACTGAGATGAAGGGCTTATGGTCCAGGGCAAATCAGAGTTCAGGCCATTCATTGTTCATGAGGCAATTCATTTTGCAGAGTTCTGAGTGTTGACTCTGCCAGGTGCTCTGCTCAGGGCCTCACCTACACTCACGAATCTATTAGTCTTACGACAATGAGGGAAATGGTGGCCCATTATTGAGATGATGAAACTCAGGCTTGCTTGGAGAGGCTCAGGGTCACACACAGGGAGCAGTAGGACTCCACAGAGCTGGCCCTCACCCACGGTGTGGTTCTCTCCTAAGCTGTGTGCCAGGCACTATGATATTGGCAAAGGTGGCAACTCCGGGGGCCAAGGCTCAGGGCTGGTTGTGGGGAGTTTGCCCCAGGTCCTGCCTTTACTCCAGATCTGTAGGGTCAGCCTGCTCAGAAAGCTGAGATTTTGATGGCCGCTGACCTGGAAGGCTGAATGAATGGGGCCTGTGGTTGGCTGCCAGGGGCGCTCCGTTTGCTCACTTCCTAGGTCCTGAGAGGAGCAGCTCTTGGGGGTGGAGGGAGCCAGGAGGGGAGTGGCCAGCAGGTCCAGAGGGCTCTGGGCTGGGTCAGGTGGCTCTCTCCACTGCCTACACCTTAGGCAGTGCTTAGGTGTGTGGATCGTGCCTCCTTTCCTTACCTCAAGGTACAGTGAACACCAGAGAAATGTTGGAGTTAGATGAATGCACCAAAAAATGAAGTGCTGTGTGAGGGGAAATGATTACTTCATCAGGGAAGTGTTTGTAAAGAGGAAATGGCCTTAAAACAAATGATTGAACTCAGATTAGGGAAAACAGGATTTCCAAGAAAGAGTAGAGACATTCAGTAGAAATTCGCCTTGGCTTTTTGGGGAGTAAATGAGGATCTCGCAGTGAATGAAGCAGCTCAGGCCTCTCACAGTAAGTATGTATGCAAGACCCTCACATCCCTTTCCGCTCCCTCTCCATTGGGAACCTGCCCATTCTGTTGCTTGTACTATTATAAACCACTTGGAAGCTGGACCAGGAAAAAGTATTTCTGTATTCACTAGACACTTTGTGTTCAATCCTTGACAGAAAATGATTCAGAGAAATTCAGTCACTAAAACGTAATTTAAATGATAGGCAAATAATCATCCTTCTTACACCTTACTGCTTTCTCCAATGTGCTCTCCACAAGGACAAGACATCCCAGACCAAACAGGTGTCAGTACACTCAGGTCCAAAGGTCCATTCTTTCTCCCATTACACCACTGGAATAAAGTCCCCTGAGCAGATGCCCAGGCTGGAGTCACCTGAATGGGACAGGTGACAGGCCAGGCCCTGCCAGGAGGTGACATCCAAGTTGCAGTTTCTTGATTTGCTCTATCCATCAGACCTCGGCCAAACCAACTTGGATATAGTGAGAAGGGTCAGCCACCCACCGGTAAGATTCAGGCTTGATTTTGTTTCCTAGTCTTGATCAACACAGATCGAGTGCATTCCTTCAGCAAACCCTCTGTGTTGACGTCTCCATTCATACATGTAAAGTGCCTACTGTGTACCAAAAAAGCATGACAGATGGTTCCTGCCCTCTACAACTTAAATTCTAGTAGAGAAGGCAGTATAAATGTACATAAGAGACAGAATAATTCTAGGGTGAATTAAGATTATAAGAGAAAGGTGAAACAATTTCAAATTATTTCTTTAAGAGCAGAGATCCAGGTATATGAACCTCTGGAGGTCTGTGAGTAGCCTAGACTAGCCTGTTGCAAACTCAAATAACTTTCTGTCCTGTTTAATTTATATAAACCTTGCATTCTATACTATAATATCTATGCTTGTTTTAGTATGAAGCTGATAATCACATAAAGTTTATAATGTGTCGGGCACTGTTCTGAGAACTTGAAACATAACACACTTAACCATCGCAATAACCCTTCATCGGTATTGCTATCCTCATTCAACATCTGGGGAGACAGAGAGGCAAAGCAACTAGCCCAAAGTCACACGATAAATGGCAAAACTGAGACTTGAACCCAAGACAGTTGGGATCTAAATTCCAGTCTCCTAACTTCTAGATCATTAGTTCTCAACCTCCAAGGGACATTCGGCCATGTCTGGAGATACCGTTAGTTGTCAAAACAAAGGGAGAGGAAGTACTGGCCTCTGGGAGTGCTTCCTGGGCAGGAGCAGAGGCGAGGCATCCACGAGGTCACTGCTGCGCATCAGAATTAACCAGTGGAGAGACGCTGGGGCCCAGAACAGGTAAACAGCCTGCCTCATTGGTCCAGGCAGGAGGTGCCGAGGCCCAGCCTGGGGAGGTGACACCAGGAACCAGAGACCAAAACCAAGATGCTCCCAGATACAATCGGCAGATCCTGTTGCTGCTGGCTGAATGTGGTGCTGTAGGAGAGGACTTTGAGATTCCGGGAGGATGACAGCAGGTATCACACCAACGGGAAAGTTCTGTAGCAGTAGAGAGGAAGGTTTGGGGTGCAGATAGGAGGCCTATAGATTCAAATGCAAGTTGGACGGACGCTTTTGTACAAATATCGGGGGTAGGAGGTGCCTAGAGACCAAAATCCTGGAGCCCTCACTTCCCTGGATTCTATATACAGTAAGGGGGAGACTGACTTGCTTCCTCCACCGAACATTGAAGCGTCTTCTCCCTTTGCCTAGTACCGGGCCTTTATCAGATACATCTCACTTTTGATGCTAATAATGCATGACTCACTCCTTTGAGTGTCCCGGGTCGTGTAGTAACGGAGAGGCAAGCACAGATTCTGGAGTCAGAAATTCTCATTGTGCCAATAGCCTTGGGCCAAGTGGCTTCACCCCTGGTACTTCGGTTTCCTCGTCGATGAAATGGGAATAACCCTAACCCCTCAGAGCCGCTAAGGGGTGACACTAACCAATTCATTGAACTGTTCTAAGTACTGTACAGAAATAAACTCGTCAAGGCTGCCTGATAACCCAGTGGGTCATAAACAGCATAAACCCCATTCTTTTGTAGTCGTGCTTATATTCTGGTAAGCAAAATGAGATCCGTTTAAAGAAATGCGAAGGACTCAGACCCGGGTTCTGGGAAATGCTTTCCAAAGAGGTGAGCGGAGCAAGGCAGGTATTTTTGATTTTCTGTGAAAAATATTCCTAGGTTTCCAGTTCCTAGAAATGAAATAACTGGGTCGGAGATATATGGAGCATGTGCGCCAGCTGTTTCCCACAGCTTCCTGTCGTGCTCATTTCACTGCATCTCCAGCATGGCATGTTCTGCATAAAATGTATTTGCTAATTTAATAATTGAAACTTATCTGCATATCTTTGGTTCCTAATGAGGCTGAACTTTATTTGGTACCTATTTTATGGTAACTTTCTCTTCTGCGAACCGTTTGCTCATCGTTTGCGTCTGTCCTTTGGACCGTGTCATTTAATGTGTGTCAAAGGACAAGGACTGCAAGGGGTGGACTTTCAGTTGGTGTCAAGAGCTACACTTCCTCTCCACGTCACTGAGAGACTTTGCAGAGAAAACGACTTCTGAGGAAGTCTCTATCGAAGCCTGTACAGAACTAGGTTCTGACAAAGGGCCATTAATCCAGGCAGCATGGCATAGTAATCATTGCGACTCTTTGTTGGATGCCTGCTGGGTGAGAGGCACTTTCATAAGCATCACCATTAATCTCATAACCCTACGAACTATGAAGAATTATCTCCATTGTATACGTGGCATAAAGGGACTTGCCTGAACACACCCATTGATAATGGCGCCTCTGCGATTTGAACCAGGTCCAGTGTGTCATGCTACTCACCGAAGGGGCCGTGGTAGGGAGAGCAGATGGAATGTACACCTGCATATATATTAAGACTACTGGGAGCCCCTTCGAGGATTGTGAGGACTTGGCATACCATGAGTTGATAAAGATGGATGAGTTTGCATTCGCTTTCTGACAGAGGGGGAGACAGAAGTTAGAGAAGTCAATGGTGGTGCAACTGATATGTAGATGAGAGACGAGGCTGGAAGAGCACTGACAGAGGTGGTTTGATTTAGTGACAGCCAGGGAGTAGTCGACGGAGGCCTGCACAGGCGTGTAATATGGTGCTTAGCGCCTATGCTCAGAAGGTGCACACCAGTCTCCCACTCTCCCCTCCACCTCTCCAAATCTTTGCAACTACTGGTTCTCCCTGTCATGGCAACTGAGTGCACCTCCTTCAGCGTCTGCTTCTTTAAGCTCTGTTTTCCCATCCACAGACCATGGCTCCTTGGCCTGAGCTGGAAAATGCCCAGCATAACCCCGATAAATACATCGAAGGGGCCACTAGTCAACAGTCAACCACGGCTACGAAAGAAAAGGAGACCGACAAAAGTAAGTGCCGCTCATTTAGCCCCCGACGAGCCTTGCGCGGGGACCCCAGGAGGCTTGGTTCCTCATTCCTCCTGGAATGAGGAACTGTTTGTTTGTGCAGATGACACCGAGACCTCTGTAACCAAGATTGGACTTCTGCCATCCCGCTCCACCGTGGCACTGATAGAGGAGCCCAAGGCGGAGCCCACAGAGGTGGAAGACCCCTGGGATCTACCCGAGCTTAAGAAAAAGGGGATCAAGTGGTCAGGTAAAAATGAGGCCAACTGGAGCAGGCAGAAGGGACTGAGTTCACCATCTTTACCATACGACTGCAGAACTTTTCATTGTTCCGATGCCCTTTGAATGAAGACCCTGGCTAGGGTTGTCACCCAGTACTCTGGGAGGCTTAGAATCAAA
This sequence comes from Pteropus alecto, assembly GCF_000325575.1. Lineage (NCBI taxonomy): Eukaryota > Metazoa > Chordata > Mammalia > Chiroptera > Pteropodidae > Pteropus > Pteropus alecto. The sequence continues at coordinate 18,263,065 of NW_006441953.1, read as the reverse complement.
GCATGGAGTGACTGGGGAAAGGTTTGATTTTTTTTTTTCATTCAACAAATGTGCCAGCACTGAAGTTACGACCAAGCGCAACTCCTGCTGGTCTTTATAATCCAATGTGTGCCAGTCCTGGGTACTGTGAAGGTTGTGGCTACAGCAGAAAACAAACAAGGCCCCTGCTCTGAGAGCTGGATGGGTATGGGGTGGGGGGTCCCCTCACCTAAACAGGAGCATCAGAAAAGGCTTCCGGAGGACAGAGACTGTATGGCCAGAATAACCGGGGTGTAAGCAAATGCCGCATTTGTCCAGGGCCAGGTTCTGGCTGCAGATCACACAGCTGGGAGGGAGGAGGTGAGAACCACTTTAAAAGCGAGTGGTTTTCTAAATGGAGGCTGTGATTGCTACCTTGCAGCACTTTCTAGAAAATAAGTCTGTGCTGTTCTCAAGGTGCTTAGGAGAGCCATTATCTCTGACCCCACACTTGAGCAGGTGGTAAGTGCCCTTCACTGCCTCACTCAGTGACACTGGCTCAGCTAAGCATGGAGCCTAGTTTGCCTGTCTCCAGACCACACTGAACCCCTCCTCCCAAATGCAAAGCCACAGGTTTCAACTAAATGGACTATTGTGGTAATTGCTTTGAAACAGCAGCCATGGCTGCCTACCACCTCTGGGCCTTGCTTACAGCTCTCTGGCTGGGAAGGAGGGTGTGGGGGAGTTCTGAGCTCATTGCCGAACTTCTCAGTGTTTCAGACACTAAAAGCCTCCCTTCCTTTCCCTCTCCCACAGAGAGAGACACCAAAGGGAAGCTTCTGTGTGTTTTCCAAGGGATTGGGAAATTCATTCTGCTTCTGGGATTCCTCTACTTGTTCGTATGCTCCTTGGACATTCTCAGCAGCGCCTTCCAGCTGGTTGGAGGTATGAATGAAAGGGTCAAAGGTCAGGAGGCAGGGGCTGTTCTCATTGGGTCCAGACCTTCACCTTCACAACTCAGCAAGCCCTCTTCAGCTGCATTTTAGGACTGGAAGCCACTCAGATCATGGGAAGTCATGTGCCCCCTTTTACAGAGGAAAGAACTGAGGGCCTGTAAAAGGGCTGTGACTGGCTGAGGTGGCTCAGGCCAGGGTTGGAGCCAGTTCCAAGCTTTCAGCCTCTCTTTTGTCCACAAAGCCTGGACATTTATCTAAGAGATCCCACTTTTCTTTGGACCTCTCCATCAAAGGGGAGTGTTGGATAAGAATATTCCCTTAGGCCAGAGGAACTGTAGAAATCAAAGCTGGGCCTTTGCTGGAGAACCAGGGTCCCCAGCCTGGGGGAATCTGCATCCAGAGCAGGAAATGTCTAAACATCTCCCTAGCGGACTGAGTATAGCTGCGCAGAGCGAGGAGGATCCAGAAGTGAAATCACCATGTGCTCGGTCTCCTTTGTACCCAAAATGGGTGACAACACTGATCGCTAACACTTCGAGTGCCTCCTGGGTACAGGCATTTTTAGTGACATTGTCCTTTTAAAGCCCTTCCCATTTATAGAGAGGAGCTGGGCTCAGATTGGGCCTGAGGTTCACAGCCTGTGATTGGCATAGTGAGATTCAAACTCAGGTCCGTGTGATACAGAGGACTGGATTTTTACACCCATTGGTGCCTCTCTTGTGAGCTCATCTTTGTGACCTGGGAGAATTTGGGAGGGGAGCACTTGTGGGAGAGCATGAGGGGCGTACTGACTCTCTGGATGCCACTTCTGGTTCCTCTGGTCCAAGGCAGAATCAGCAAGAGGCTTTGCTCTCTGAGTATGTCAGACAGGTCACTCTCTGGACCTCAGTCATCTCTATAAAATGGAGCAGGGAATGGATAGATGGTCTCAGAGGTATACTCTCAAAAATGACAACCCCAGCATTCAATGACAGGCTGAGGCTGGGGCTGAAAATTCAGGGCAGAGGTGGAGGGTGAATTGAGAAGATCCACTCCTGGAAGATAAATCCTAGGAATCGGGAATACATCCCAGATAGGAACTAGGACGTCAGGAGATTCACTGGCACCCACTGGGCTAAGCACACAGTTGAGGCCAGGTTCATGATCAGAAAAGGCTGGAGGAGGGCTTGCGGATGGAGTGGTTGAAGCGGGGTGCACAGTTAAGGGACAAAATGAATGAGGCTCTGGGGAGTGGGGCGGGGCATGTCTCCAAGCATCAGGGCAGTGCTGAGAAGATGCACAAGGAAGCAAGGTGCCATAGGTGCCAGCAAGGCTGGAGGCCGGGCTCTCCAACCCACAGCCAGCATTGGCCCTGGCTGGAGACTTGAGCACTCTGTGTGCCCACCTAACCTGTGACGTGACCATGTTTCTTTTATCCAGGAAAAGTGGCCGGGCAGTTCTTCAGCAACAACTCTATTATGTCCAACCCCGTGGCAGGGCTGATGATTGGAGTGCTGGTGACCGTCATGGTGCAGAGCTCTAGCACCTCCACATCCATTGTCGTCAGCATGGTGGCCTCCTCACGTGAGTCCAGGCACCCACAAGCCCAGATGTTCCTTCCCTTTGCAGCTGGGGAGCCTGGGAATTACTGCAAACATGGCCAGGACTGTCACCGTTATTCTCCTGTGTTGTCCAACTATGACGTGTTCCACTCCGGGTCACAGACGGCCTCCTCTTTCCATTTTCATAGCTGACTCTGAAAATAAGCCCCGATGCTTAAAGACTCTGAATTATGTAGAACTGTACTGTCCAGTCCAGCTGCCACTAGCATATGTGGCTATTTAATTTTATTTAATCTTGATTTTAGTTTAAAATATAAAATCCAGTTGCTCAGTTGAGCTAGCTATATTTCAAGGGGTCCATGGTCATAGGTGGCTAGTGGCTGCCCTATTGGGCAGCACAGATACAGGACATTTCCATCACTGCTCTCAGTGGCAAGAATAAAGGCATCTAATCACATCACACATTAGCTTTGGTACAGCTGAGCTTGGGGAGCTGGCATTCCAAACTCAAACCTGCCTGATATTTGCTCTGGCTTAGTTAAGACAGTCTCCATAAATTCACCAGTTTGAACAGGTGAATTTTCAGCCCAAGCCAGCATTTTAGCCACAGTTAACTAGAGCCTTTTCTGGGCCAAATTAGGAAAAGGTATTACTTTAAAATACTTTCAAGTGTCAACACATTGTGGCAATAAATGAATTTTGTTAGAAAAAGAAATTATACTGCCAGGAATTTGCCATAATAAATAGCACAAGTCCTTAAACACTATCTTCTGGTCTCCTTTAAGGTGGCCTTGCATCTAAGAATTCAGAAAGGCACTTCGAAACTAGGGCCCATAGAAGGGCTTCATAGGGTCTAAGGATTCCCTGAAATTTTGCGCTAAAATTTTTTTGGTCCCCGTGCCTTTCTATGGTGAACTGCCGTAGCTTTCCTCAGATTTACTGCAGAACCCAAAGAGGTTAAGAGCTGCCATTGTAGGAAGTTACCGATGAGTTCAGCCTGCCTTGGGGCACATCAGGAGCACAACCAAGCTGCCTTCCAAAACTTGCTAACTTGCTCACGTACTGTTTTCTACACTCCAGTGCTGACCGTGAAAGCTGCCATCCCCATTATCATGGGAGCTAACATTGGGACCTCGATCACCAACACTCTTGTGGCACTCATGCAGGCGGGAGACCGGAATGTGTTCAGAAGGTAGGAAGCTCAGAACCAGCGTTTGCCACCGTCAGGCTCATCGGTTTGGGCCAGGTTGTCCTAACAATCTTTATCCAATGAGAACATGCTTGTCATCCTGGAGCGCTTAGAGTTGGCCACGGTGGAGTGCAGCTGGGGGAAGGGATCACATCCTACGCAGCCCCCTGATCTGAACACCACTGTATTGCCTAACGCAGTAAACACAATCATACAGGTGAATGCTTAGCAAGGCGCCTGGCACAATGCAGGCCCAGGCTGGGAGCCTACCTACAGCGTGGTAGAGTTAAAACAAGGCCAGCTGGGTCAGGATTTACTGTCCTGCTTAGTCAGAATTAATTAGACCCTGAAGCTTCCATTTTCGGCCAGCTGAACCCATGCCACTTTTTCTTTGTTCTTCACTTGCCAGAAAAAGGCAAAATGTAGCTACTGCGGATGCGTAAGATGTGAAAATGGGGCAGGCTGGATCCAGACAAGGGGAATCCTTTTTCCAAAATGTCATGTGGAAGTTAAGCACATTTCCTAGCCTCTCTTCTAACAGGTGACAGACTTTCTTGCTTATTAAAATGGAAGAGCAATGTCAGCTTGTCTACACGGTGCGCGTACCGTGTGGTTCAGGCACATGGCCTTCAACAGGCTGTGGGGCCAGCCAACGTCCCCACTCTTTCTTGTGCCCCTGAAGAAAGGTGCCGAGGGTCAAAACAATACACATTATCCATGGCGTTCGCTAATCCGATCTTCACAAGCAGACTAGGCCTTTCTATGCCTCATTTTATCAACGTAGAAACGAGGTATGAGGTGAAGTGACGTCACTGAAACCTGGCTGGGACTCAAGGCTTCCTTATTCAGACTTTGTGTTCTTTTTACTGTTACATGAATTTTTGCCTCTGGATGACTTAGGAAATAGAAACATGCAATCTATGAAGATGCCAGCACCTAGGAATATCACTGACCTTGCCCATGCCCTGTTTGGAATATTTAAAATAGATCGTGTTCAGTAACATCTTTGGGGATTTTCTTTCTTGGTGGTTTGGATTATGTCCTTAGATAGATCCCTAGAACAATTACTGTATCAAAAACCTGTAAGACTCTGAAAGCATTTTGCCAAACTACTAAGAAATATTTCTCACTTTATATCAGCAGCTTATGAAAATGTCTTAAGTCACCTTCTTAAAGGAAGATTTTTTCACCGAGGACAAGATAAATGAAAATTTTGCTATATATTAGCCTTATTTCCTGTAGAGACTGTTCAAATGCTACATCAGAGTCTCAAGATCTTAAAAAAAAAAATTTAAGAATTCACTTGGATATGGAGGGCTTTGGCGTTTACCCTCGTGCTGGTCCCCAACCTCCCAGGAAGGTCGTCATCAATATGCATGGTTCACAAGTGGTGTTGATGCTGAGCATGGTTCACAAGTGGTGTTGCTGCTGTAACACGTCTAGCTCCCTTTATCCCCGTGGAGAAAACTGCTGTCTGATCCGATGCGAAAGGCCCTGCCTAGCAGTAGAAGACAAAGGTCCAGGGCAGTGCCCATGTAGTAGCCGTCGCGTTCCCTATGCCAGCCCCGTTTCCTCCTCCGTCAAATGGAAATAGTAATAACACCCACTTTTGGGATTGCTGTGAGAATGAAAATCAGATTGTGCACCTCTGTGTACACAGATAGCTGACACCTGGCAGACAACGCAAGTAATGGCCTGTCTAGACTGGTGCCCACTCACTCATTGACTCATGGGGCTGATGGCATGGTGGGGTTTCCTTCTGTAGGGCTTTCGCGGGGGCCACCGTCCATGACTTCTTCAACTGGCTCTCCGTGCTGGTGCTCCTGCCCGTGGAAGCTGCCACTGGTTACCTGGAGGTCCTGACCAACCTGATACTGGAGTCCTTCCATTTCAAGAGCGGAGAAGATGCCCCGGCATTTCTGAAAGTCATCACGGATCCTGTCACAAAGCAAATTATCCAGGTAACCTGGCTTCCTTGTGAGAGAATGGGGCTCACTCCCTCCTCCTCCCTCTCCCCCTCCTCCCACGCAGCTGAGGAAGGACAGGGGTCTATAAACACTGCCGTTTGGCTGCCCCTACAAAAGACAAAGGAGAACAGAACCAGGGACACTTGGTCCAGTAATTGGCCTTTTTTGTTTCCTTGACTTCAACATGTGTGTCATCTTTATTGCAATGGGAGTGGAGGGTGGTGAGTGCTTCTCAAGACTCAAGGAATGTCTATTGGACACTCGGGGACACTTTGTCCCAACTACTGACCTCGGTGCCAGTGGTCTTGCTGATAAGGTATTATTCTACTTCTAGCCAAAGGGGAAGGTTACTGCCCTTCCCTTCCACCTCACCCCTCTGCTCACTAGGGTCTGTCCATATTATTAAAATGGAAGAAGGCTTTGTGGATGTTGTTGGGGGGAGAAAGGGCCAGCTTGGACCTTGCTTCTTCATTGTACTTTCTGGTTTTCTGTCATTCAGTCATCTAGTGATTATCTACATGCATTCTAGATACCAGTCCACTGTTACTACAATTTATCAAGTACTTGCTGGTCTTCCCCCTGGGAGTGCAGATAGAGTGAGTGCCCCTCACTTCTGCAGGGGCTCAGTCTGTTCCCATCCTCCGAGCCCCTCTGTATAGCAGCCCCTGTGTGTTCTTCTTACACCTGTTCTGAGATCGTGCTGACTCCCTGCTGTGTATTGCCTTCCTCAGCTAGATAACAAAGTTATCAACCAAATTGCAATGAATGATCCAACAGCCCAAAACAAGAGTCTAATCAAGATTTGGTGCAAAACTCTAACCAACGTGGTAAGTTTCTAAGAACATAGCTGGGCAAGTGAACTCTTGCATCTGTACTTTAAGCAAATCCCTTCCTTCAAAGTGGGCGGATACAAGGTTAAGGAGAAGAAACATTGGGGATGTCTGAAAAATTAAAACTGGCTGGTGAGAATCCTTTGGGAAACAAGTCCTTGAATTCTGGACGGACAGACAGACTACAATAAGTAGAATAGACTGCCTTGTGCCCCATTCCACACCACACATACACTATTCCTGGCTTGTCACTATTTTCACATCCTTTAGCTTGTCTCTGTGGCCACCTCTGTTCCCATTTATGGATGGACCCCTGGAAACGGTGTGTCCACTTACAAATACACACATCGATGTGTGTCTCCCTCTAACCCCCATCCAAAATGAGTGTTAGGGATGATGCACACCATTTCTCATGTTTGCCACCCAGACTCAGGTGAATGTGACCGTCCCCTCGACTGAGAACTGCACTTCCCCTTCCTCCTGCTGGACAGATGGTTTCCACACCTGGACCATCAAGAACGTGACCTACCAGGAGAACATTGCCAAATGTGAGTAAACACAGCACCAGCCACTGGGACACACTGTCTGCGGTGCTGATGGCCGACAACCAAGATCCTGTCACTATGAGACGGAAGGAATAAACTGGGGAAGAAACAAGAATCTGTGGCCCTGGGGGACTCCATAACCCCCTAACGAGGACTTTCCACGGTCTCCTCAGGCCAGCACATCTTTGTGAATTCTACCCTCCCGGATCTTTTCGTCGGCATCATCCTGCTGGTAACCTCCCTGTTTGTGCTCTGTGGCTGTCTGATCCTGATCGTCAAGATCCTGGGCTCTGTGCTCGAGGGACAAGTAGCTGCTGTCATCAAGAAGACCATCAACACCGGTAGGTGCTTTGTCCCCCGATCTGGGCTTTCTAGGGGTTGGCATCACTGTCACCACCTCAGAAGGCTCCTTTAGATCCTTACCTAACAATGGCTTCTGCTGGAGTTTTCCTCTTATATACGGAAAGCTATGGAAGTTTAGACACTGAAACCTTCTTTGGTCTTGGGTGGGGCACAGGGAGCAAGCATGAGCTTCCGTTGCGCGTTTGCAAGGTCCTGAGAAGAAGCCAGAGAGCTATGAAAGAGGCCTTCTTTCCTGGGAGGTCTCCTATGTGCCCAGGCTTCCTTAGGAAAAGTCTAACATATGCCCACTCTGGTACCCACTTCCCTTCAACTCTTGGGAAGAAAATGTGGTTCTGTGCAAACATCAGCATTTCGAAGCAGACTACAAGTGTCGTCTGGCCAATGAGAGCGTGCCAAGCCAAGGACACGACCACCCTGTGAAACCTAAGTGAAACGGGGCTAAGAATACCTCCCAGGGTTGTCATAAGGTTGTCGTGAGGGTGAGCTGAGTGACTTTGGGTACCTGCTGGGCATGCAGGGCTGATCCTGTGCCGAAGGTGCCGATGTCTTTGTCGCTAGGCTTTCAAAGCTGCTGCATTTCCTTGATGCTCCTTTTCTTAGGTAGAAACACTTGGAGGGTATGCAGTGCTGGGACACTAGGGCAGGAGGAAGCACAGAGGACCAAGTGCTCAGAGCTTTGCAGGAGGAATATGGTGATTTGGGTGGCGTCTTAGTCAATTCAGCTGCTATAACAAATTACCATAGACAGAGGGGCTTAAACAATGAAAATTTATTTCTCACAGTCCTAGAGGCTGTGGAGGTCTAAGATCAGGGTGCCAGCGGGGTCAGGTTCTGGTGAGGACACACTTCCTGATCTACAGATGGCCACGTCCACTGTGTCCTCACATGGGGGAAACAATGGAGAGGAAGCGGGCTCTCCCTTCTATAAGGGCACTAATCCACTCACGAGGACTCCACCCTCATGACCTAATTACCTCCTAAAGGCCACGCTTAATACAATCACACTGCGGGGGAAGGGTTTCAACCTGAATTTGGTGGAGGGGACACAAACATTCAGTCCGTAACATGTGGGCTCAGCATTTGTAACCTCTGACCTCCAGTGAATGTGTTTTTGTCTTCATAACATACCCACATCCTTGGTTTCGCCATCTGAATATGCTGAGGGAAAGGATTTTTTTAATTTGCTATTTTAGACTATGGTATGGGGCATTAAACTAGCTCATGCCCCACCCCAACTTTTATGGAGGTCCCAGCTGGGCCTACAACCCGAGCCTTCCTGGAAGGATTGTGACAAATCTTTTCTGTCTCCCAGATTTCCCTTTTCCTTTTGCCTGGCTGACTGGCTACCTGGCCATCCTCGTGGGGGCAGTCATGACTTTCATCGTGCAAAGCAGCTCAGTGTTCACGTCTACGATGACCCCACTGATCGGTGAGTTTCTCCCTGGCTTCTTCCTCTGGCCACCATTACCATCTCCCGTCTTCCCCCTGGGGCTGATGTTAATAGACTTGTATTTCCCTGCAGGCGTCGGTGTGATAAGCATCGAGAGGGCGTATCCACTCACGCTGGGTGCCAACATTGGCACCACCACCACCGCCATTATGGCCGCTTTGGCCAGTCCTGGCAACACTCTGAGGAGCTCACTCCAGGTCAGGAAATATTGCATGGGGCAGGGGCTCTGTGGGGGTGGGGGGATACACCCCCATCCCTGGTCTTGCAAGCAGATGGCTTCTAACAAGAGCCAGGCTTTTCTCTGTTACCTCCAAAACTGTGATGTGGAGAAGCAACAGGGAGGCTTAACAGCAAAGCCATCTCCTCCTCAGAGAGGTAGTGAGACTCCCAGCACCGGCCGTTACTGAAACAAAGGTGGGGTGGCCAATTAATAGAAGTGGAAAGAGAATTCAGAAAGCAGAGACCACCACGCTTGCATCTCTGCCCCTTTCTTGGGGAACTCTTCCTGGACATTGGGAGGTCACCTGTGGCCTTGGCTTGGCAGTAAGAAGAATCAGGGCCACCTTTCCTTCCTGGATCAACTATGTGACCTTGGGCGAGAAGACCTTTGCCATTTGAATCCTTGTCTCACCATGTACACACTAAGTGACCTTAGACAGGTCACCTAACATTCGAGCATCAATTCTTTCATCTGAAAAATAGGAACCATAATCCCTATCTCATTCGGGTTATTACAAAGATCTAATTATAAAGCCATGCCGTCCAATAGAAATACATGTGGGCATAGAATATAAATGAGTTGTCACCCACGTAATTCGAAGCTTTTTAGTATCCACAATTTTTAAAAAGTAGAATGGAACAAGGAAAATCGATTTTAATAATGAATTTAACTCATTATCATTTCAACACGTAATTGATATAAAAAAAATCAGTGGGTATTTTACATTCTCTTTTGAACTAAGTCTTTGAAATCCAGTGTGTATTTTACACTTATATTCACCTGTCCAACATCTTGTTTCAGATTGCCCTGTGCCACTTTTTCTTCAACATCACAGGCATCTTACTGTGGTACCCAATCCCGTTCACTCGCCTGCCCATCCGCCTGGCCAAGGGGCTGGGTAACATCTCAGCTAAGTACCGCTGGTTTGCCATCTTCTACCTGGTCCACCTCTTCCTCGTACTCCCACTGACAGTGTTTGGCCTCTCGTTGGCTGGGTGGCCAGTGCTGGTGGGTGTGGGGGTGCCCATCGTTTTAGTGCTCCTTCTGGTGTTGGTCCTCAAGCTCCTGCAGTCCCGCTGCCCAGGCATCCTGCCCAAGAAGCTCCAGACTTGGAACTTCCTGCCCTTGTGCATGCGCTCGCTGAAGCCCTGGGACCGCATGGTCTCCCTGTGGTCCAGCTACTGCGAGAGACGCTGCTGCTGCTGCTGCCGCGTCTGCTGCCGTCTCTGCTGCCGCGTCTGCTGCCTGCTGTGCTGCCCGTGCTGCCGCTGTAGCAAGTGCTGCCGGGAACTGGAGGAGGTGCAGGACGCCCACATCAAGGCCCCCGAGGCCTTTAATAATGACATCGCCATAGTCAGAGAGGCCCAGGATGGGGCCCCCAAGTCCCCAGTGGATGCCCTGGACACAAGCACCACCTCTAGCAGCACGGCCTTGTAGGGGCCGCCCGGTGACCGGCCAAGGGGCCCGCATCTCACATGCTCCTGCGCCCTCCTGGTTCTGCGCGTCTTTCTCCATCTCACTGAGAAATGTCACCGTCGTCAGTTCTGACTCTCATTCCCCTTTGCACAGTGCGTCAACCTGCACTGTAGTTTTATACCCACCGCTTCTCCCTGGGTCTTCCACTCCCACGAGGGTGCAGAATGATACTGAAAAGAGAATTAGACAATGAAACTCAACTAGAGAGATGAGCACACCCGCCCACCCCTGCACACACTGGGTTGGTCAATAGGACTTATTTTCATATGTAACCATCCTCTGAAGTCCCAAAGGAGTAATTTATGGGAGTTTCTTAAAGGCGTACACACATGCTTTTCTAACTGACAAAACTCGGACATCTCTCCTTTACTGAAGACTGGCTTCAACCAAAGGCAGCTGCTCCCGTGTCCTTGCCCCAGAACAGCCCGGTTCCGGGGAAATAATGTAATCGTCTGGAGACCCAAAGGAGACCACAGGCATGGGCCTTTCTCTTCCCAGTGCTCCTCAAGCCCCCTGTCAGGCTTTCCTCATCTGGGCATGTGTGGCTAGTCCATTTCACCTGCTGTGTCCTTGAGTTTCTGGGATGGGAGCCACATTAAAGCTACAGAGAGATCAGGATGCACGTTAGCTCACCTGTCGCTCTATCTTCCTGAGAGGACAGTGGCCTGTTCCCGAGCTGGGCAGGTGGAGGATGAGAGCGAGGCAGTGGAGAGCATTGGGGGGGAGGAGGGGTGGAGGGCGGGGTGGGGATGGTTTATGCGCTAAAACGGCCTGGGGTTCTTAATTTGGCTATTTTGGAAGCCAAATTGACTGTAGCTAAAGCCTAGTGCTACTCTTGGACTCAGGTTCTCTTGAGTCCCAGGAAGCACCTGAGCACGGGACAGTTTTACACTTCTGTCTCCTTGCTCTGTGTGCAAGATGACTGGGTCAGATTTTGGTAAGCTTCCATCCAACCACTTATCCATCCATCTAAGCCAGATGTGCTTTGGAGTTTTGAAACTCTTCCAAACATTCTGCCATATTCCCATATAGATGAACTTTAATTTCTTGCCTTCTCTCCGTGCCTGCAAAGCTCCAGACTTTTCTCTGAGGGTGGAAACTGGAGGCTGGCTGGTCTCCCACAGAACTGTGATCATCAGGTAGCAGTAGGGTTCTTGTGCGTCTGTACATCCAAGGGGTATGGTCCTTCTTGTTCCAGATGCCTTCTAGAGCCCCCTGTTGTATTTACGCCCCCTCCCTCCACTGCTCCTCGCCCCCAACAACTCAATCCTCCCTGGAGAGAGTGAGCTTCGACCTAGTCTGGGGAAGGAGGGGTTGGTGGCACCTTACTCCCTGACCCTGCCCTTTCCCATCCTAACTTACCCTTAACAGGTCAGGGCACCAAACTGAGCCCGCCCCTGACCTTTCCTCCGTGTAGATACCGATTCCATAACAGCCATTTATACGCCATATTTATAGCCACGCACCTGTACAGCATTTTTCATAACTTATATAGTAAATAGTAGTGCAATGTGTTTTGTAGGGCTCTCATTTGGAAATGAGGCTGGGTTCTATCAGATGGAAAGACCACTTTTGTATTTTTTTGATAATCTACCTTTTCAAAGTGCCTGTTAGCCACGCCCATGCCTCACTCTAAATATTGTAAGCTAAACCTGGGCGGGGCTGTGGCCCTCTTTGCACTCTGATTTTTAAAAATTGGATCCTTGTACCTGTGTTGATTGTATTTTTTTACTGGTTGTGGGAAGGGGAAAATAAAGATAATCAAACCCAAAAGGAGTGTGTCGCTTTCTATTATATGGAAATAAGGACCTCCTGGGTCTATTAGCTAATAATGTTAGGCCATTTCCCTTACTTAATGTCATTATTCATGACCAGGGCCAGTGACATAATTTGTGAGGCCCCTTGTTCCAAAAGCAGGGGGAAAGGCCATTAGAGGTATTAACAATATAAAGCTTTCCTTTCTTCCGTGATCTCTCTCTCATCTTAAAATTTTGCTATTTGCAGATGCTCTTCGACTTACAAGGTTATGTCCCTATAAAGTCAATTATAAATTGAAAATATTAAGTCAAATTGAAAATATTAGGTCAAAAATGCATTTAATAACCTACTGAACATCATAGCCTAGCCTACTTTAAGCATGCCAAAGGCAATTTCCAAATAACACTGGCAACATAGTGCACTGTAGGGTGTCGGTTGTTTACCCTTGAAATTGGGTGGCTGACTGGGAGCTGTGGCTCGCTGACATTGCCCAGGACCCAGCATTTTGCTGGCCCATAAAAAATATTAAAACTCAGCCTTCAAAGTATGGTTTCTACTGAAGGCATATCATTTTGGCACTATCATAAAGTCAAAAAATCGTTAAGTCATACCATTGTGAGTTGGGGAACATTGTAATACTATCTTAAGTGAAATTTAAATTATTAGCATGGATTTTACTGTTCACATTGTGTAATGTCAGTTTTAAATGTGGAATGGCTGAAATTATACCGGTCATATTTTGTAGCTTATATATGTATTTCCTGCTAGAACAGCAGGAACACTGCACAAAACTAAATTGTTTTTATTTCATTTTTTGTTGTGTGCGCATTGTACCAATACTTTCTCTTACTGATCAGTAAAGAAGTAAAAATGAGGCAGGGTATAATAAAGTTCCTTAGTTTCTTTTGTTTCAAAGTTCTAGTTTGAATGGAAAGCGTGGCCTTTCGGGGGGCTGTCAGTGCCCCAGCTTACTCAGTTGCAGACATGACAATCACCTTGTACTTGGCTTTGAGTCTTGCTGCACTTCTATGCACATGAGTCTACAGGGATTCTGTATTCCTGGGGCATTATAAGTTGTGTGTGGATAGAGTAACAAGGAACTGTGGGCGCATATTGCCCATTCTCTTCTGCTCACGTGCATGCTCCATTGTCTTATGAACTTCACTTGCAGAATACAAGTTAAAAGATAAAACTAGTAAGAATTTCAGGGCCCTGACAGTAGAGCATTTTAGTCAAAGATAAGACCCTTCTGAGTGTGGGGTCCTGTGTGACTGACTGCACACCCAAGAAACTGGCCCTGCCTGCCACCCCATGCCATCTTTCTCAATGTTCCTTTCCTCCTCTGGAATATGGGACAGTAACACATGGCTTCCTCTGATTATTAAAACAAGGTTATGCATGCAAACATTTAGCCCAAGATTGGTTTACTAAATGCTTAACGTATAGCCATGTCTTAAATTATAGGAGACTAACATGCATGGCAGTTACATAAGATACACTCCCCATGCTTGTTTGCATTTTTCTTTCTCTGAGTATTTCCAAAGTAAAACACCAAAGTCAAGTACAACGTAAGCCTCAGAGGCCAGAACCGGCCTTGGAGTCATTATTAGGATGAACTGGACAAGTCATGTGACTCGTTTCCAAATGGATCTGTGGGTCAGTCTGAGGACCGGATTACGAAACAGCCCAAGGACAAAACACAAAGAACTCTTAGCATTTTGGGAAACAAACTTGTGCTGTCCTCTCATGAAAGATTCACTTTCTAGTCCCATTGTTTTAAAAAGGTTTTTACATGATTTTTGTCAAGGGTAAAAATTCAATAGTTCTAGAGACTTAAAAGAGTTGACACTGTCATTTGCTCTATCCCTCCCCATTGCCCTATTTTTTATTTTCTACATTTCAGGAGCCAAGCTCAGAGAAGTTGAAGGGACTTATCTATGCTCATCACAGAAGTATAGTTGACCTTGAACAACACAGGGTCAAGGGCACCGACCCCCAAGCAGTCGAAAATCTGAGTATAACTTTTGACTTCTCAGAAACTTAACTATAGTCAGCTCTTCGAATCAGCAGATTCAACTAACTACGGGTCTCAGAAACAATATTTTCAGTCCATAATTGGGAATACAAAAATACCGTTTTTGATCCATGGTAGGTTGAATCCACAGACGTCAAAGCAGCCAATACGAAGGTCCAACTGTATTTATTTAAAAAAATTTGTGCAGTTCAAACCCCTACTGTCCAAGGGCAGGTTGTAGTAAATCGGGGATTTGAACCCAGGTCCCCTGGACCATAGACCCTGAGTTTTAAATCTCTAGACATACTGAGTAGTGGATAAAATTACAGATTCAGAAACTTTAAAATTCTGGGTTCAACCCAGTGCTATAATAGATTTGAAAAATCTTTACGAAGGGTATAATTCTTGAGTAAAATGTAAATTATCAAACTGGAATCAAGAAATAGATAACCTAATCAAAGCAATAAGCAAAGCAATAAAAATGAAAGCAAATTTGATTGACTCTGTGAAATGCTGGACTGAGATTATAAGAGAACAGTTATTTTAAAAATACCTTGGAGGAATAGATAATTCCCATTGATAAAGAAATCGTTCCAAGACAAGGGACAGAGGAAACTATGGATTGTGTCACAATTCAGTTTATAAAGCTATTCAGACACAAATTTAAGAAGTACAGATGATGTTCACCTATATAAACAGAAACAAAAACTTTAAACAAAATTCCAGCAAATAAGCCTAGCAACATATAAAACACTGTTACGTCAGAAATGTAAGGATGGTTTGATATAAACAAAACCTACTCAAAATTTAAATCAGTATCTGTCTTCTTGATAGGTTTTTTTTGAAAAAAAAAAAAAATTGATAAAATCCAATACTTGTTTTTGCTTTATTTTTAAAGAGTACACTTTGATTTTAAAAAACAGACTTTCTTTTTTCATTAGTATTTTTAATTTTTCAATTATAGTTGACATTCAATGTTACATTAGTTTCAGGTGCACAGCACAGTGCTTAGACATTTACATAGCTTACAAAGTGATATTCCTGTTACCCGTGTAACATTGTACATAGTTATTACATTATTATTGACTATATTCCCTGTGCTGCACTTCACTTCCCCATGACTGCTTTGTAACCTCCAATTTGTACTTCTTAATCCCTTTGCCTTTTCAATAACAGTCTTCCTTTTCATGATAAAGAACTTCTATCTCAACGTCCAATAACTAACTGATATCGATAAGAATCAACATCATCCTTAAAAGCAAAACACCAAAAGCATTCCCGTAAAAGTCAGGAATAAAACCAAGATTCAGGTTACCATCAGTTTTTTTTACCATTGTTCTGGCAGCTTTAGCCATTACTAAATAAAATGCAAAGAAATAGAATTCACAATAGCAAGAATGCTATTAGCTACTCAGGAATAAACATAGTAGAAATGTGGGGGAAAAAAAGTCAAAATTATGTATAATATATATACAATATAATCTTTACTAAATCAAAAAAATGCATAGACAACAAGCAACTGTGGTTGAAATAAGGAGTTCTATGGGAAGTAACCTCACAAGATGATCTGATCATCAATTCCTACTGGACAGGTCATGGTGGTTAGTCATACCCCAGGCCTATGATGTCTTTAGTGAAATGTTTTAAGCCAGCCCTGTCCATTTTTAAAATTATTATTATTAGTTTCAAGTACATAGTACATTGGTTAGACATTTATATAGTTTATAAAACGATCAGTCCTGTCCATTCTTGTGCACCTAGGTTCAGACATCTTTAAACACCAGAAGTAATACCCCTCTAAGGCGTATCAACCCTCAAGAGAGCACATATGCTTATTAACCATCCGGTAATCCACTCCCTGCCTTGCTTCCCCCAATCCTCCTTCTGTCCCCTCCTAAATTTCAAATGCATAAAAGAAGCTGCAGAACTGTTATTCTCTGGAGCATTTGAGCTCTCGCTCCTTTGCATGTGTCATCAGTGGGGCTCAAATAAACTCTTACGAAAATTCTCTACAGATGCGGACGTTTCTTACATTGGTATAGCTTTTTAAAAATCTCTCGAAACTTTCTTACATCGGTATAGCTTTTTAAAAATCTCTCGAAACTTTCAATTTAGCATAAGCATAAATTTTATGATCAGAAAAGATAAACAGCAACAACGACGAAAAGAAAAGTTCCAGAGTCGGAGTCAAAAAAATGTGGGGAGAGTACAGAGAGGGGGAGCTGGGAACGGGGTCGGCCGGGAACCGGAGTGCATCCCGTCCTCTCCCAATGACTTTGTAGGCAACTCTACTTCCTGGATTTGTCTCTGCTCATCCAGAGCTGAATGAGACTGTCTCTTAGGACAGTGGAGTTCAAACTTCTTCATGAGCTAAGCTAAAACCTGCAGCAACGAGATGGCTATAAAAGATGCCAGGAGGCAAGCAGGTTGTGTGATAAAGTTTTTCCAATGGGTTAAAGTCCTCAAGCCCAGACACCCTACAGGTTGAGCTTCTGGGGCCCTCCGCCTTCTCCTGGCCTGACCTTTGCCAAACAGTGCAAGGTCCTAGCCCAAGGCAGGAATGAGTCTTTGCTGGCCAACTTTGTTTTTCAGTACCACTTTCCTAGGATCCACCTGGAGAGGGAGGGAAAGATCTGAGGGGTTTCTCTGTGTGAGTGTGTGAATACGGAATGTCACTAGAATCTCCAGACATTTCCTCAAAAATGCACCCTCTGGGTAAGTTAACGAGAATTCTGTTTTGCTTCACCCTGTTAACCTCTGAGGGTCTCCAGAAGTACCTGCACCTTCTGGTTCTGACTTCACCTTTCACTCCAAATTGTACCTTCTGTCTCCTGTTCCTTAATGATGAGGCGCTATGGGCATTTAGTGCCACTTGACTCATTTAGTGCCACTTGACTCTTTCCTTCATACCCCCAAAGCACCAGGATTGAGCCCTTTAAAGTCACAGGCTTATCTAAAAACTTGAAAATGTCATAGAGTGGACAACACAAGAAGGAAAACTTAAATCTTAACTCATTCTGTTGGCCACATGTGGTCACCTAGAATTCCTTCCTGTCTGGCTTTCTCCTTGGCCTAACTCCCTGGTGCTCAGCCAGCTCCTTCCTCTCAGATCTCAGCCTCTCTTCAATTTCCCCTCTGCCAAGGTCCAGAGATCTCCAAGTGTGTTCACAGAGAAAGCCTCAAATCTGTGAGCATCCCAGCAGGCCCAGGTGGCACACTTACCCTTTACTAGGCAGAAAGGCAGAGCTCTTTCTTCAAAGTTGCAGATGTCCAGGACAGGTCTTGGCATAAGCATTAAAGAGGCTTTTCTCTGCAAAAGGCAGCCCTCTCCATCCCCCATCTGCAGGATGACCTCTGTGGGCCACTTGTCCCAGGGCTGTTCTCGACTTTTGGGAACCTGTTAAGACACTGAACCCCAGGCCCCATTCTTGACAGTGCATTTCAGTAGGTTGAGGGCCAGGAACCTGCATTTTTAGAAAAGAACCCAAATGATTCTGTTGCAGATGATCATTAAATCGTGCTTTATAAAAACTCTGCCCCGGCAAAGGGTAGAAATTAAGCCTGTTGAGACGGTCTGCCAGGCCTTCTCGCTCTCCCTCCCTCCCTCTTTCC
>NW_006441953.1:18191696-18245147 GCF_000325575.1 Pteropus alecto | reverse complement strand
TTTTTTCCCTACGCGCACACACACAAAGCTAATAGTCATTTTTTGGTGGTAAAACATATTTATAAAAGTGTTATATATATTACATTTATTTATATTATATTATATATTTATAATTTATATTCATATGTGTGTTAACCTCAAAATAAAAAAAGCCAAAGCGAGAGGCAACAAGCGTTTATTTGAGCAATAGCTATTTGGGAAGCCGTGATTCAGGCAGAAACCCAAACAGTGATCCAATTAGGAGGGGAAGGCAAGGAGTATTTATGAGAAAGAGAAGGGGGATAATTACGGGATAGAAGAAATGAATTTCTAGGGCTGTTAAGAAGCTAAGGGAGGAATTTCCTCAGGTGCAGATAAGCTAACACAAAGATGGGAATTTTAAAGGCTGTCTTTATCAGTCCCATCTTGTTTTGGAACACAACGCTGCTTTAGCCCCAGACCAAAGGTCGTTCTGCCCAATACCAACATTCCAGAGTATGAGGAGTGGGGTGTGCGAGGCGTTTTCTCTGGGATGGCAGCTCTCGTTCCGTTTTGAAGTAGCTCTGTTTATATTACTTCTTCTTTGTACATGAATGTATAAGAAAAATAAACTTATTTTCCTGCTCTCCTCCTAATAGTTCAACCATAAACTTACATTATTTTGTCATGAGTAAAAAATGTAATAAAGGAAAAAAAAAAACTTCGAATGAATCCCAGGAAGCGTGTCAATAAAAAAACTGGATTTGACCCAGGAGTCTTCCCTCGTCAAATTATCTTATCTCAGTCATCAGGGCGTTGTTCTCCTGACTCCACAGAAACCTCTGGATTGACTGGTGTGCTCACCAAGGACAGGAAGTTACTTTGGCCTTGGTGGGCTGAGCTCTGAGCTTGGAAGGGGAAAAGGTGCTTCAAGTCAAAGGTCATCTTCCTCCTGTACCAACTGATCATTTCTTTTCCCTCTACCTTCCGCCTCCAGCCCTACCTTAAAGTCCTGGAGCCTCTGTGGCACCCTGGTGAGTCTGATCCCACCCTTAGCCCGAAGGCAAGACTGATGTCAGCGCTCTGCTCCGTGAAGCAGGCACGAAGACTAACAATCCTTTCTTCAGACCAGTGTTGGGAGCATAAATGAAAATACTGTGAAAGTGCTTTGCAGACTGGGCGCTGGGCGTCGTTCTTGCAGCCATCATTCTTCCCACAGGACCCTGGTAGATACCCCTGTGTCTCAGGAAGTGCTCTGCCCTGGGGGGCGTACAGGCAAGGAAGGCATGGTCCGCTTCCAGGACCTTCCACTGTCCAGAGAGAGGCAGACAGACAAAGCCAGTGTGAGTTTCATCAGGCTGGAAGAAGTCAAACCCCCAGAGAGCAAATCCTATCCCTTTCTTGTGACCTGAGGCAAGTAATTTAACCTCTGTGACCTGCAGGCTTCTAATCTCAGAAACAAAAAGATATCTTTTTCACAGAGTTGTTGTCTGGATTAAACGAGATTTCCACAAACCTCAGGTGTTAGCGTCTCTCCTTCGAAATGTTTGCTCTGTCTCCCTGCAACCTCTACAATTGTAGTTGACCCTTGAACAGTGGAAGGGGGCAGTGGGTTGGGGCGCTGACCTCTATGAAGTGGAAAATGCGTCTATAACGGAAGTTGGCCCTCCACATGTAGTTATCAACCTCGGACCCCAAATAGAGTGGACCTGGGAACAGTGGACCTGGGAACAGCATGGATTTGAACTGCCCGGGTCCGCTCTACTCGGAGGTCACCCCCGTGTTGTTCAAGGGTCAACTGTAGTTCATTAACATCGCCACCCACTTTGCTTCATCCTAAGCAGCAGTATTTGTGAAATGATGCGTTTGATATGAGTTCTGCTTTTTTCTGCTTCTTTCCCCCTAACAAATGTTAAAGCAAATGCATAGCTATTAAAATTTTTCACGTTCCTTCAGGTCTACCTAGAACCATTTCATGTGCCCCTAGGGATATAAGTGCTACACTTACGGACATACTGAGATTCTTAATGAAAGCACCTTGCACATTGTTTGGTGCGTGATAAGGCTTACATACAAATTTTGGTAACTCTCAGAAGTAAGCACAGAGAAGGTGAGAAGACCCAATTCCTTGGAAAGGGGAGATAAGAAGAAAGGCTTCCCAGAGGGGTGGTGCCCGAACACAGCACTGAAGCCTGAGCGGTCATCAAAGGGAGGTCATCAAAGGGAGGTGCTTTCCAAGAAAAAGCCCCAGAGGCAGGGAAAACTGGACCTCAGAACACTCAAGGAATTTACCTGTAGGGCAGCCAGGAAACGGCATAAGGGGATGCATTTGAGATGATCCTGGAGCAATAGATAAACTGACTCAGATAAAGATAAAAGCGCACACATGCTCTCGAGGAGTCTGAATTTGATCCTGATGGATATGGTGAAACTTTGAGAAGCCACATGTTTCTATTTATGGCCTAAGAAGACCTCCAAATTATTTAGAGTGGCTCAAGGTTGAAAGTCTACAAGGCTAATAAATCTGGAAAAACACCTCTCACGCTTTAAGTCCTCACCCTTTCCCTTGCTAACTGGGACCAAGCATTTAGCAGCCCATAAGGAACTATTAATTCATTTCGACAGAAGCGAGCACTTTGTTTTTGTTGTAAGAGCTATGGCTGTTATAGTCGCCATTCATCCACCTGGTGCTGAAAGCTAGAGACCTGGGTGCTGTCTTCCATTCCTTTCTCTGCCCCACCCTCCTCTGCCAGGGTCAGCAGCCTGGCAATTTCCCCTTTTCACTAAAGATCGAATCCTGTCCTTCCCCTGCATTCCGCTGTGCCTTCAGTTCATACCCTTTTGTCTCTTGCTCAGTGCTTTGTAATCGTCTCCCAACTAGTCTCCCTGCTGGTTACATCTGGAGTCTTAGACCGTAGGTAGCTACAGGATCCTAAGCAAATCCCTTAATCTCACTAAGTCCCAGTTTCCTCAAATGTCAAATAGGGATAATGTGTTCATATATCTGTCTCCTAGGATTGTTGTGGGGATTATGTGAGATACTGAGTATAAAGCACTACCATACTGCATAGCATGTAGAAGCTCAATAAGGATTTGGCATTTTTAGTACAGCCCTCCCCGCATTCTGTAATCTAAACTGGCCTAAAACGTTGCAAGTGAATAAAGCAGGCCTTCTGGCCTTAGTCACCAGCCTCCTGGACGGGGTCCGTGAGAGCCTGCCTGGAGAGTCAAGTGTGCCTCTGTGTGCAGACTGCTGAGCAGTGTGGCTGGGGATCAACCGGGAGGAGAAAAGAGTGAGGCGAAAGAGGTACCCGGGGAACAAAATTTAGGGAGACTTTCACGCTTGGGGTCAGACAAGTGCTTCCTTAAACTCTGCGCCCTCGTTCCAAAGGTGGGATTACAATCTATTTTTTTTTTTCCTCTAGCTGAGTGGTCTTTTGCCCTGAGAACCAGATTCTCCAGCCCTTAGTAAAAAGCAGGCAAGTGCCTCCGCCACCTGCCAGGTACCCTAAGACCTAAGGGGGAATTGAGGAGAGCCCAAGGGAGGTTTAGGTTACAGTGACGCCACGTGGAAGGAGTCTTGGGGAAGAGAGTATCAGTGTCCCAGGCACCCAGACTGTCTCGGGACAGGTACCTGCCATCAACCCTGAAGAGACACACAGGTTGGCTGATAATATTTTCAGTATTAAAGTGCTATACTTTAGTATTAACGTGTCTATACTTTCTCTGATCTCTAGCTTAACGTTCCAGCAAGGGAAAAAGTCCCGCTTCTCGCCTCTTGGTTGGCTCTGGCCTTAAGCTGCTAAAACGTATGTTGATTAGCTGAAGTCATTCTTCCAGGCTCTGACCGGCTTTAGATTGAGGATGAGACAGGCAACTCTGGATTCAGATGGGGGTTTGCGGGTAGTAGAGGGCAGGGCAAGGCATCATCCTATGGGGGTGATCTGGGCAGACATCTCCGTCTTGAAGACATCTCACACTCAGCTGGAGTAGGGGCTTCTCTTCCATTTCTGGGCGATGCAGTGTGTGGTAGGGTAGGGGTGAGGTGGGAGTAGGGGACAGAGATTTCCCAGGCATCTGTCCTAGCCAAATACACGCGCTGGCCAAATACACGCACGAGCGCGTGCGCGCACACGCACACACACACACACACACACACACACACATTTTTTTAAATTAAATTTATTGGGGTGACCCTGGTTAATAAAATTATATAGGTTTGAAGTGTGTTTTAGAACTCCTTTTGAATCAGTTGGTTAACAGCAAGGCCACATCCTGCAGGTCCCAGTCCGATGCTTGGGATTAAGGTGTCGTGAGAGGGTTCGAGGATGTGGCCCCCGCCCGTGAGGATGTCAGCGGGGTCAGGAGGCCCAGCGGCAGGGTTTTGCATACCCCCACTGAGCTTTTCCTTTCTCCTGCGAGTCTTCCATGCGCTGGGCCCAGAGAGTGGCTTTGAGCAAGAAAAGCAATACTGCGAACTAAGAAGCTTATGAGAGTTGGCAAATGCCAGGCCCGGTCTGAATTCTGGACCTACCACTGACCAACCGTTCATGAGATCTTGGTCAGTTTATTTAACCTCTTTGAGCCTCTGTTTCTCCAGTTGCAAGATGTGGGAAGTACACCTACCCAGGAGATGCAAGTACCGCTGATTCCACTGATACTAGTTACACTCAGGTTGGTTCTGTCCTACCTTTATTTCGCAAATGACAGGCTGTTGATTTTTTAAAATCTTCATAGGAATAAAGGAGGAAGCGGTTTGCGTAAGGACTTATCGAGGAAATTTCTAGTGGGTTCCTTGGGCAAGAATTAATAATAAAGACGATAGACAACATGCAGGGAGCATTCACCACGTGCACGTCCCTGGAGTAAGCGTGTTGCGTGGACTGACTCATCCATTCCTCCACGAGCTCTGTGCGGCCGGAACTAGTCATTCTGATTTTTCAGATGAGGAGAAATGCCCTCATCCCTTGGAGAGAATGCTCACCTCTTTATTCCTGCTAGATTGTTTGTTGGTTCATAAAAGAATGATTTAGGCCCTCTCGTGATTTAACAAAATAATAATTTATTGAGGCAAAATTCCTATGATATAACATTGAGCATTTTAAAGTAAACAATTCAGTGTCATTTTCTGCAGTCACGATGTTGTGTTACGATCACCTCAATCAAGTTTCAAATCATTTCCATTGCCCTGAAGTCAAACAAACCATTTACCCATTAAGCAATTTCTCCTCATTGTACCCATCCCCGTGGCAACCATCTATCCGTGTCCTCTCTTTATAAATTGATCTATTCTGGATTATTTCATATAAATGGAATAATATAATGTGTAACTTTTAATTTCTGGCATTTTTTATTTAGCATAATGTTTTCAAGGTTCATCCACATTGTAACATGTACCAGTACTTTTCTATGGCTGAATAATACTCCGTTGTATGTATATGCCAAATTTGTTTATCCATTCATCCGTTGGTGAACATTTGGACTGTTTCCACCTCTTAGGTATTGTAGGCCCTGCTGCTATGAACATATCTGTACATTGACTGGTCCCAGTCATTGTTTTCAATTGTTTGGGGTATATACCAAGGAGTAGAATTATGGGGTCATATGGTAATTCTATGTTTAACTTTTTGAGGAAATACCAAACTGTTTTCTACTGTGGCTGAACCTTTTTATATTCCACAAAAAAATGTGAGGTTTCCAATTTCTCCGCATCCTGGTCAATGTTTGTTATTTTCCTTTTAAAAAAAAAAATTTTTTTTTATTATAGTCATCCTACTGGGTATGAAGTAGCAACTCATCATGGTTTTGATTCGCATTTCTTTAATGAATAAGGATGTTGACATCTTTTTATGTACTTGTTGGCTTATTTGTAAATCTTCTTCAGAAAAATGTCTATTCAAGTCCTTTGCCCATTTAACAAGTGGATTTTTTTTTTTATTGAGTTGTTAAGAGTATTTTATATATTCTGGATACTAGACCTTTGTCAGACACATAATTTGCAAATATTTCCTTCTATTCATAGGCTGTCTTTTCACTTTCCTGATAATGTCCTTGCATGCACAAAAGTTTTTAATTTGGATTAAGTCCAATTATTTAGTTTTTCTTTTGGTGCTTGTTCTTTGGTGCCACATCTAAGAATTCACTGTCAAATTCAAAGTCATGAAGATTTACTCCAGTTTTCTGCTCAGAGTTTTACTCTTTTAGCTGTTATAATTAGGTTATTGATCCATTTGAGTTAATGTTTATATATAATGTGAGGTAGGAGTTGAACTTAATTCTTTTGCATGTGGAAATTCAATTGTTTCAACCCCATCTGTAGAAGAGACTATTCTTTCTCTGTTAAATGGTCTTACCTTGCGATTTTGATCTCTGTGGAATAGTCATGAAGACAGTGAAAGAACAGCCAGGCACCCCAAGCTCTGGTCCGGGAACAAGGGGGGTTATCAGAACAGATTGCTCTGCGATGTCAAAAAAAATGACAAGTAAGAAAATTTCTAGAGCCATGGGCCTGTATGTCAGTGGGGGCACTGCTCCCTCTTCATGATTTTATCAAACATAAGTTGAGTGATCCTTTCAATTGATTTATAAAATGCAATGAGAAGAATGAATAAAGCGAACCATTGTGGTCATATTCAATTCCCGAATCAGAGCTCAGGGCATATGACACACCAACAAGCAAGACTAACCTTTGCGTAAGGGAGGTGATGTGATTTACATCATTTGAATAATTGACTTCTTGGCTCTGTTTGCTTTTCTGATATTTCTGAATGTGAAGAGATTTATCTAAGCTGGTGATTCTAGAATAGTCTTTTACAGTTTTCAAAACCTATTCATATTCTATTGCGGGACATGCTTAACTGAAATAAGACCTCACTCTAATTCAAAATAGTCAATGAACTTGAGATTGTAAATAAAACACTTGGGAAGAACGCCATGTTTGTAATATATACACCACACCAGATTTGTTGCCAAACTACAAGAAGAGGAAAAGAGGATTAAGTTTTTCTAAGTATTTACTCTATGCTGGCCACTCAGACAGGTGCACAGTCTTTGTTTTCTCATTAATCCTTGCAACAGCCTATGAAATAGATATTTCAATTCTCATTTTACAGGTGTGAAAACTGAGGCACAAAAAGTTAAGTCTCTTGCTCAAGGCAGGTATCTAAAAAGTATAGAAGCCAAGATTTTGGCCCAGATCATGTGATTTCAAAGTCCACACTCTCTCTTTTAAACAGTGGGAACAAAGTAATTCAATCAATTATAATAAAAAATAAAAACAAGCCCAAATGACCCGGTTAATTCAAACTGGAGCTTCTCTTGCCTGTGTATATTTAACAAATAGAACTGGAATATCACATGGCCTCCAATAAACTAGAAACCATATTTCATAGACTGTCAGTGTCTATTTGAGAATCATCTGCCTCCTTTATTTAAAATCAATGATTTCAAGAGGCAACTTAATCTTTCTTCTTCCCTCAAACAGGTCCCCAAGAGATTTTCAGAGCTGCTTTTAACTTGGAGCTGTCAGTTCTCACTCTGGGTTCTAGAACTTCTAGATTCTAGCTAGTTCTAGGTCCAGAACCTCTAGAGTTCATAGGATCCCAGAAAAAGCAGCCTTTTCCCTTATTACTGCTTCTGCTTTTAATCCTTCGGGGGACAGCAATAGGTGGAAAAGTGTCTGATTATCAAGGGACCCAAAGCAGCAGGCCAGCAGTGAGACACCAGCTGCTGAGTTCCTGAATGTAGCTTTGCCCCTGGAGGCCAGAGTTGCTGGGGATCCTGCTGGAAATCCAAGCATCTGAAGCTGAATGGTCACATCAGCCCCAGCCTGAGGCAATGCACACATACGGCAAATCTGAAACTGTACATTCTCATTCTTCTGACAATCCTACTTCTGTGAATTTATCCCAAGGGAATTAATATGGAAACTAAATTTTCTAGAAAGATTCTTGTCTCAGAATTTATTGTAATAACCAAATAGCAGAGATAACATAAACATCCCACATGAGGGGATTGAATAAACCAAATACAATATATCGATGATAATGAAATACAATTCAATCATTAGAAGTATGGTGAAGAAAAACAAAATTTTTTTAGCATAGTAAGTTGTTCTGTTAAGTGAACACAATAGTTAAGTCAAAAAGATTACAGAGCAGTATTTTCTATCTATATTTATCTCTAGTATCTATCATCTATCATCATCTATCATCATCTATCATTATCTATCTATCATTTATCATCCTCTATTTATCATCTATCTCCACAGCCCGAAAATGGAGCCATGGGAGTCCTCAGCTCTGAGAATTATAAAGATTTTTTTTACTTCTCCATGTTCTCCAGATTTTTCTGTAATTTACATATTACTTTTGTAATTGGTAAAATATTATTTAGACAAATTTAAAATAGAGTCTGAATCTTATGGCTCTGTATGGAAAGGAACATAAGATCTCAGCGCTTCAATAGAATTTGCTTTCCAGAGGATGGAACTTGTGAATCAAAACATATTCAGTCCCTCTCAATGATCAACCTGGAGAGCTAAGAGCAGATGGTATCATGGCTGTGATACTTTGGGGAGCTTCCTTCCCCTTCACCTAGGACCACTACCTCTTATGGGTAAGGCCCCTGTGATTGGTATGTCCCCTAAAGTAGCTAAAGAGCAGGTACTGGCCAGCTCAACTAGCATGAGACAGGCCTAGCATCTCACACAAGATTCCCATTCATTACTTACTGGTAATTGATTGGCAGAGCTACTGAACTCTCTTCAGAGATCCCTCCAAGGGCCAGGAGTGAGGTCTATCTATAACCTTCACGTTCTTCATTAACTTCTTCAGACAGCGAAAGTCTGACAATACTTTAAAAACATTCATAAAGATGCAGTATTTTCTTTTCGATGTTTCATTTGTATCCATACTTGGCGTTACCGCACTGGCGCTGGTTTGGGGTAACTACTTCTGAAAACTCATGCCAGAGAGTGACTCTGTTGGTTCTTGAGTAGGTGAGAACAGTGACGACCCAATTCGAGGTTCGGAGAGGTGGCAGGTGCGTGCTCACGTCCTGCTGTGTCCAGTCTGAAATGTACGTAACCTTGGGCAGATTACTCATCTATCTAAGTCTCAGGTTCTGCATTTTACAAACAGAAATAATAATTCTCATTGCGCAGCATTGCCGGGAGACTAAAAACACGTGGCCCAAACTGTGTCTCAGAGCATGTGTTCTTTAAACGTCTCCTTCCTTCCTCAGAGATTTCATCATAAATAAGTGTATGGCGTTTTAAGATTTTTAAGTCTATGGCCATGCCACTCTGAACAAGCCCGATCCCGTCTGATCTCAAAGCTAAGCAGGGTCGGGCCTGGTTAGTACTTGGATGGGAGACCACCTAGGAAGACCAGGTGCTATGGGTGTAAAAAATAAAAAATGAGGGATTGTAAGCTGACAAGATCCTGGTAATCTGTGAGGTCAACCAAGGGTTGCCTCCCCTAAAAATAAAATGAAATTAAATAAATAAATAAATAAATAAATAAATATATAAGATTTAAAAAAATTTATTCTCCAAATCAAGACTGCCATCTGCCAATTGGATGACTTTGGGCAAGTTAGCCACTCATCATGGTTTTGATTCGCATTTCTTTAATGAATAAGGATGTTGACATCTTTTTATGTACTTGTTGGCTTATTTGTATATCTTCTTCAGAAAAATGTCTATTCAAGTCCTTTGCCCATTTATAAAATAGGAATAATAGTAAAACTACTTAATAGGGTTTTTCCGAAAATCAAATGAGTTAGAATATGTGAAGTCCTTAGAATAGTGCTTGGCTATATGAGTGGTAACTGTTTCTATTATTAGTAGTAGTATTAGTAATAACTTATCATTATCATGTTCTCCTTACTATTTAAGCAAGAGGAAAAAGGCACAATTTATACACAATATCCACAAAATAACAATATACTAAAGAATGAAAAAGAAAAAAAAAGTAACATTTACAAACTGGTTGGCGGTAAATGGGTATTATTTCCCAATTAAACTTTTAAACTTTTTAATGTTTGACATAGTTCATTCAAATAAAAATGAACACAGCAGGGATTTAGCATAGAGTATTTAAAAGCCTGATTTTTTTTTTTTTGGTCAGGGTTTACTTTTCAGCTTCACCAATCGTAAGCGAGTCCCCTAATCTTTTTAATCTCATTTTCTATGGTTGCAAAATGGGGATATTATAATAGCTATAAGATTAAGTAAAGATTAAATAAGTTTATGAATGAATAATCCTTGTACATAGTAAGGGCTGAGTAAGTGTTCACCAGCATTATCATCTCCATATAATATGGGGAAAGGCAGTCTTGAGTTACTCCGATCTCATTTCTTGACTCTTTATAAAATGAGATTTGTGCATTAAATTCCCAGAACTTATTCATCTTCTAACTGCAAGTTTGTACCTTGTGACTCACATGTCCCCTCCCTGCCATTTGACCCTCTCCACACTTCCCTGAGTCTAAAAAAATAAAATAAAATAAAATAAATAACCTCTATTCTACTCTTTGTTTCTATGAGTTTGGCTTTTTTAAATTCCACATATAAGTGATATTGCACAGTATTTATTTTTCTCTAATTTATCTCACTTAGCATAATACCCTCATATTTCATTCATATTGATGCAAATGGCAGGATTTCCTTCTTTCTCATGGCTGAATTATATTCCATTGTCCATATGTACCACCTCTTCATTATCCATTCATCCACTGGTGAACACTTAGGGTGTTTCCATATCTTGGTTATTGTGAATAATGCTGCAAAAAACGTGAGTGTTCAGCTATCTTTCTGAGATCCTATTTTCATTTCCTTTCAATATAGACCCAGAAGTGAGATTACTGGATCATATGGTAGTTCTATTTTTTATCTTTAACGATTCTGTATTATATATGTGAAAGTTACCGAGAGACTAGATCTTAAATGTTCTCACCATAAAAAGGAAATGGTAATTATGTGATGTGATGAAGGTGTTAGCTAACACTATGGTCATAATCATGTAGCAACATTCAGTAGAAGTATCAAATCAACACGTTATAAACCTTAAACTTCACAATATTTTATGTCAATTATAGTTCCATTTTTAAAAAAGGAAGTGAGATTTTGGTCTCTTGTCTGGACAAAATGTAATTGAAAATAAAGATGGAAGCTTGGAACTGTTTTTTTTTTTTTTTTTTAAGTTTAGTTTTAACAAGAAGCTAAGTTTTGACAAGACTTGCTAATTAAGTCTGCAAGGAGGATAATACAGTGCTGATTAATCCAGCTGTACCTGCTGGCGGAAGATCCTCTGAAATAAAGAACTGTCAAGTTCTTCCAGCAGTGTGGGACACGGTGGGGCTCAGTGTTTTGGGGCCCATTGTCCTGTAATCTGCCAGGATACCTACAATGGCACTTACTGCAGGTTTCTCAGTAGGAAGATGGGAACCTTGCACTTGACCAATGATCAGTCCTTGTACGATTACTTGCTGTGTTCTTTCTCTGCACCCACATCATGCAGGGGCCCTGGGCACCCCAGAAGTGCCCCCTGCTTTAAGAACTCAACAATCCCATTGGGGGAGACAAAGTAAATACTAACAAACAAAGACTGAACAACAGAAAAAAGTATGTACTTATTACTTCATTGAATGGTAAACGCGATGTGCCAAGGAATTCACAGGAGGGGACCGCCAACTAAGGCTGGAAGAAAGGAGCTTCCAGACAAATGGAAGTCGGAAGCGTGCCCCACCCCGCCCCACAGGAGCCGTATGCGCGTCCCTGCCCACATGGTTCGCTCGT
Organism: Pteropus alecto; assembly: GCF_000325575.1. Classification (NCBI taxonomy): domain Eukaryota; kingdom Metazoa; phylum Chordata; class Mammalia; order Chiroptera; family Pteropodidae; genus Pteropus; species Pteropus alecto. The sequence continues at coordinate 18,233,389 of NW_006441953.1, read as the reverse complement.
GTGACTTGCTTCAGCCCACGAGACATTACGAGGAGGCGATGTGAACGAAGGCCTCAAATACGCTTGCACAGTTGGGCTTTTAGCCTTCGCCATGAGATTGTTGGGGAGGATAAACTTCTCCTCCACTCTCTTATGTTCAGTAAATGGAGGCCTGTGAATTAAACTAACAAAAGACAGATTAACAGGAGAAAAAGCATGCAATTTTTATTAATATTTTACATGTACAAGAGTGCACAGGAGAAGAGAAATGTGAGGTGACTGGATTCGGGGGCTCGTGTACCATTTTTACAAAGGAAAGGGGGTTTGGGATTAGAGGAATGATGAGTGGTGGGGAAGTAATTAGAAAACACGTGCGGGAACTAATGGAAGAGAAGGCTATTTTAGTAAGGCTTGTTTATGCAGACTCATCTTGGTGCCTTCTCTCTGTCGCTGGTGATAGGAGTTGTTCTCCTCGTCCTGGTACCTGAAAGAATGAAACACCCTCACAAAGGGAAATGTATACCCTGCTTTTAGGCAGAAAGGGGGAAGGTAGAGAGCTCCTTTTGCATCTGCCAATTCTCAGTAGCTCTTTTGCCAAAGTGGCATATATTGGGGTTGCATATACGGATTCCATTCAATGAACATGACCAAATTGCCTGATGACCCCAGAAGAATAAAAGACACATTGAGCATGCCTAGACCCACCTCACAGCCCGGAACTGAGCCCAGATGAGTCCAGCCTAGATCAGCTGAGCCAAGCCAATCCACAGGCTCCTGAGGCTGTGTGGGTCTGCTCCTTTTAGACAGAACCTGTGTTTTCTGGTTTGCCCCAGTACCCACCACTCCTTGCTGCTTTCCACTTAGCCTGCTTAGGCATTTGAGTTTATAATCCAGTGATTCTCAACCACGGTAATTCCCTCCCCACCCTAACACACACACACACACACACACACACACACACACACACACACACACACACACACCCAGGGACATTTGGGAATGTTTAGAGAATGTTTTGGTTGTCTCAACTGAGGGGTTGCTACTGGCATCTAATACAGATAGGCTGGGGATGCTGTTAAGCATCCTATTATGCATAGGATAGCTCCCTACAACAAAGAGCTAGCCCCAAATGTGAATATTGGCAAGACTGAGAGCTATGTGTGTATCTTGAAAAAAGAATACACACATACATATGCATATGCACATATACAGGTGTGTGTACATGTACACATAGGACATATATAATATTTTTTGGTTTTTTTAAATTTACATAAATAGTATTGAGATATGAATCTTTTATTTATCAATATGTTTTTTTCATTTACCAATATATTTTTTTAATATCTTTCTATGTTGCTATTCATAAGTCTAGTTCCTTCCTTTCTGGCTAGTGCAGTTTTCCATTACAGCTAATTCTTGCCATGCAGCAATGAAAGCTCAGTTGTTTTTTTTTTTCACGTTTTTAAATTTTTTTAAGAGAAGCCCCAAATCCTTGATTTTAAGATGTTAGCAACTAATTCAAATTTTAAAAAAATGTTTGATGAGCCAAAGAAATCACTCACTTCTGTGTGCTGTTTGTTTCACAGTCTACTGGTCTGCGTCTTCTGCTCTAGCAATGTCCCAGGAGCAGGGACAATAGGGAAGTAATTGAATATCGCCTCTGGACCCTACCCTTCCACCCCTTTTTTTCCTTCCCTTCTACCTCATGTTGCCTTCACTATGAAGTCTTCTACTCCAGTCAGCTTGGACACCTGCCTTATGGGAACTGAGCTTAGAACTTGAGAAGGTATGGACTGGACCCAGGTCATACAATCTGAGAACTTCTAAAAGCACAGGAGCCTAAGCTGGGACCTGAACTGACGGGTGGCCGACCAGCTTCATGTGAAGTGGTTCGGTGCTGGAACTACTCCAGTTCTTTCCAGCACCACCTGGAGATGAGTATGGTTGGATGGCTGTCTCAGATTGGAAGAGCGCCCACGAGTCCATACTCCGGATCTGAACCAACCCCCTGCGGTGTCTTAGGTTGGTGTTATGGACTGAATTGTGTCCTCTCCAAATTTATATATTTAAGTCCCAACACTTACTACCTCAGAATGTGATTGTATTTAGAGATCAGGCCTTTAAAGGCATAATTAGGTCAAACGAGGTCATTTGGGTGGGCTCTAACCCGGTATGACTGGTATCCTTATAGGAGAAGATTAGGACACAGACACACATGGAGAGTAGACCTTGTGAAGATGCTGGGAGAAGGTCATCATCCACAAGCCAAGCGAGGGCGGGGCTCAGAAGAAACCAGCCCTGCTGACTCCAGTCTCCAAACCTACTGAGGAAGAAATTCCTATTGTTTAAGCTACCTAGTCTGTGGCACTCTGTTATGGCGGCATTAGAGGACTAATACAGCTGTGTTCTTTGAAAACAGACTCTGAAGTGCAGAGTCGTGTGTGAAAGTGTATGGGAAATCCTATATGAGAACAAGGAAGGCAGAATTGGGAGAAATTGACCTACAGTGAGGTTGCCGCCAAGGTGAGGTTCTGGACCTCGGATGGCCCATTTGGGCTGCTCCGCATTGAGGAAAGCGGCCTCTGGTTTTGTACAACGGTCTCTCTCAAGGTGAAAGGAGGAAGGTGATTTTGTCTCCAGGGTACATTTGGCAATGTTTGAAGATAATTTTTTTGGCTTCCACAATTGGGGGAGGGGATGTGGGGGCACTACTGACATCTAGTGGGTGGAGGCCAGAATGCTGCTGCTAAATATCCTACAGGGCACAAGACAGCCCCCCACAACAAAGAGCCATCCAGCCCCAAATGTCAATACTGCCGAGATCAAGAAAGCCTGCCTTCAGTCAAGGAGACATTGGCCATGAGCCGCTTTGGAAAGGACGGACCTTGGACAGGTCCCTGCAGCTAATGGCAATTCCCACTGAGGGGAGCAGCTGTGAGCCACCGGTAGTCTATGTTCCTAGCAACTGAGGAATGGGTGTGTTTGCCATGAAGAGAGCCTCTAGGGAGAGCAAGGAGCCCTTTATCTTTCCCCTTGGACTTCTCTTTCTCATAAGAATAATACCAACCATATTCGAGGCACTGATCTGGGGATTTTCCATATGTTATCTCATTTAAGCCTCATGAAAAGCCCAAGAGGTGAATTTTATTACTCCTATTTTATCAAACGATAATCTGAGACTCAGAGAAGGTTAATCACTCACCCGCGGTTACTGAGCTAGCGAACTACAGAACCATGATTTGAATCCCGAGCTGTTGGCTCCAAAGTCTGGCTCATTTGCAGGCAGGAAGGACAGGCTTTGCTAAAACAAGGGCAGTACACACAGCACACGTAGGAGAGAGAGGTGGACTGTAGACTTAACCCAGAACGAACATAAATCCAGCCTCGGAACAGCCAGAGGAAATAATGTCTGATGCTGTGCAAACATCAGGGGGGCCAGACCCGGAGCTTGGGGTTCTCGGAGAGGGGCCTCCTGCAACTCTACACCCACAAACACAATGGGTTACCAGAAATAATCTCTTTCGTAAGGAGGATTTTTTCTTTTTTTTTGCCTCCTAAGGGCAATGCACGAACCTTAGGACTTTGTATGATGACAACAGTAACTATAAAGAAGAAAAAAAAGCCACTTCCCAGGAGTCAATGGTATAAAAATAATTTTTATTTACTACTGTAAATAAAGTAGTGCAAAGAGTAGTTTGGACCCACAATATTGCATTACTGATTTATTTACTACCGTAGCAGCATACAGTGTACAGACAATCTGCTCTTCCTCTCCCTCTTAAACACACACACACACACACACACACACACACACACACACGCACACCCCTACACAGACTCAGGCAGGTATTAGGGGTGGGGATGAGACTGTGAGCTAAAGGCTTGTTTCCTGCATATTCCACTGCTGCCAGTCTATTCTAATGGGGTAATTCATGGAGAAGGCTACACTTAAATACTAAGAATTTTCTAAGTGTTATTTTATGGGTTGCAATTTAAAAGTAACCAATGTCCAACAATGTCATTAAATGATTCGGAAGCACTACGATCTTAGAAAAATTCAAGGAGAAAAATGTAAACCAATTTACAAAGCCATCACCTTCCCTGTACTTCCAGCCATAAGCTATTTATTTCAAAGTGCCTTAGAACTGCTGGGTGTTGGAAGTCATATTGAAATCTGTTGATCGGACTTCGAGGAGCAGGGCTGCGGCAAATACATGTACGAGAATATTGTCTAACTTGTAGAAAAGTCACAATTTTCTGTTATTTAATAAAAAGGAACGAACAAGGGGCTAAGATTCTTAAAATACATTTCGGTGTAAAAGGATTCAAATATGCTGCAGGGCAAACTGTGACTCTCGATACACAGAGTCACCAGAAATGCAATGACCCAGCTAACCTCCCTGACACACCCCATGATCAGGATGTTCCTTGTATTTGATAGCCTTTGGTACCACTGTCTTCTCTGGGTACTTGCTTATAATTTGATTTAAAAAAAAAAAGACACCAAGTGCAAAATTTGCATTCAGTTGACAAGACATTTAAGGTGTTTATCAGTATAATGCCCTGGCCCCAGCTTGCCAATACCATCTGTTGAAAGGATTCTCTCATCTGGAGAGAACTGTGGAGCACAGTTCACCCACGTGGCTCTGGGTTATTAGTGACTGTGGGCTGGTCCTGAGCTGAGGCATCTGCAGCTGGAGTCACAGCTGGACTTGCAGTGGGAGCGGTGCGGTCGAGGGAGGCCCCGGCTGGTATCAGGCTGGAACCATTAGCTATAGAGACACACACACAACAGGTGGTGAGTATTCACAACAGGACACACAACCACACCTAGAACCTAGCAAAACCAGGAGACATCTAGTTATCTACTAACTAGATAAGCAACTTTGGACCCATTATCTAGGTTCTTTGGACTTTGGTGTCTTCTCTAAAATGGCAGGTCGGAATAGATATACTAAGATCTCTTGAGAGTTTTGGCATTCTGGGACTCTAAATTCTGCATTTATGCTGAGACTGCCAGGTCAATATTTTAATCAAAAGAAGAAAAGAAAAAAACCTCTTTGGTCTGTGTTTCCTGTGGTCCTATTTCCCCCCCCAATGGTGTTGATTCACTGCAAACTATGAATTATACCAATCAATTAGAAAGGAGTGTTGGTTTTATTGACATCCATATTACATTTGGATGATGTATCAAATTTGGTTAAATTATGTTATTTAATAAACGTAATTATTAGGTTTAATTATTAGCAATCTACCTATAGTAGAAGGTTAGACCACCATAAACATTAGGGAGGCTTATAAAGTTTTATGTTAGTGGTTTTCAAATGGGGGCAATTTTAGGGATAGTTAGCAATGTCAGGAGACCTTTTGGTTGTCACAACTAGGGGATGGGGTGCTACTGGCATATGGTGGGTAGAGGCCGTGGATGCTGCAAAGCACTCTACCGTGCACGGGACAGCCTCCAGGTGCCAACAGTGCTGAAGTTGACATATTCTGCTTTAGGTACTGAGGCCAAGAGGTGTCCTGGTTATAAGATTATGGGCTCTGGAACCTGGTTACTCTGCCCTTTCTGTTATGTGACCTTGGACAAGTTTCCCACTCTCCTTATACCTCTAAAATATGGAGAAAATAAAAGTCTCTATACCCTGTTGAGCTGTTAGGATTAAATGAGCTAATGTATACGAAGTGCTTAGAACAGTGTCTGGCAGGCACAGGCACTCAACGAATGTTAGTTATCCCTGCTGGTGACTTGGTTTATTGAGGAAATGTGTTTTATTAGTCAGCAATTTCAGGTGCATGGCTTGCAGGATTGATAACAGAGTTGGTGCATTTGTTTCTGGGATGCTCTGATGTTTACCTTTAGAGTGGTCTTGTGCAAATTACTTAACCTCTCTGAGCTGTAGTTTCTTCGTCTGTAAAATGGGGGTAGCAGTCTGCAGGGATGTGTGATGTATAGCCAGCACAGTGGCCATAGTCTGTGCAAACAATTGCTAATTTGCTCTTAAGCAGTGATCTTAATTGAGCTTAGTGATCCTTGAGTCTTTTATGATTTTCAGAAGATGGGACCATTTAAAAATGTCCCAATACATCCTGAAATGCATTCACTTTAAGAATATGCCATTACATGCTGATAATCTGACTTTTAGAAAAAAATCTTCAAGAGTTCCACCTCCAAGTACCTATGGTGATCTCCAAAGGGCCATTCTCAGAAATTCAACAAGGGCTCCAAAGCCTCTGGCTTTTCAGGACACATAAAAGAATTCTCCCAGGAATTCAATACTTTTCCATACCTACAGATCTTCTGGCTCCGGAGAAAGGACAAGGGTAGGGTCGGGGGGATCCAGGATGTTCCATAATGATGTGACGTTTCTAGGTTATTTAACAGATGATCTAACCCTGGCAGGGAGCAGGAGGCCCAGGGATGTAGTGCAAAGACCATTTGCTAGAGTCTAGAGATCTGGTCTGGTCACGTCTCATTTACCTTCTACTAATAGATGACTTTGGAATAGATTTGAATGGCAGACAGTTCACTTCTACAATGCTTGAATCCCGTAGGCCTTTGTTTCCTCACTTGCGAATCGAGGGGCTTAGATCAGATGGTCCAAGACCCCTTTGGGACCTAAAGTTTATCTTTCTGATGATCTCTGAGGAAGTGAATGAAGTACTAAGGCTTGCAGTTTTCCTTTTCAAGCGCAGGGAAATGTTTAAATCACCATGGTAACAAGAGAAACCAGCAATCAGTTTTCTGATTAAAACAAAAAAGTGCCACGGTGTAAATGTAGAAGGAATGCATAATTAACATTGCCACAATTTAAATCTTCTTGTCAGAGCATAATAAAAATGCTCTATATTTCTACAGTAAGCTTGTTGTTACCCATGTGAGAACTCTCCCTCTTCCATTGAGAGTTTGCAATCACTGGACAAGCTCCCTCCAGACCATCATAATTTTCAAGTGGCCTCTTTTTCTCTGCTCACCTGGAATGTGTGTTAATTTGATTACCGGATTACAACCAAGGTAACCGGAAAGTAAGTATGCTGTTTAAAAAATTACAGAGTGTATTCCAGAAACAGAAGTGATTTTTGGATTACTTGCTGCTCAGGGGACCATCTTCTCTATATTAGTGAGAATAATCAAGAATTGGCCCTCAGTGGTGTAGACAGACTGCAGCCCACAGAACAAAGGAGGTTCATCGCCTGTTTTTCTATGGCTTGCAAGCTAAGAATGGTTTTTCTATGGCTTGCAAGCTAAGCATGGTTGAACAAAAATCAAAAGAAGAGTAATATTTCATGACATGTGAAAAACATGAGATTCAAATTTCCGTGTCTCCTGTAAAGTTCTATTGGAAACCATTTGTTTTCATGTATTGTCAATGGCTGCTTTCACATTATAAGGGAAGCTGAGTCAAGACAGAGATGGTCCTTAAAGGCATAAATGTTTATCTGGCCCTTTACAGAAAAAACGTGCCAACCTCTGTTGTAGACCATTGTAGGAGAAACAAAGAAAGAAGAATATGAGAGAATACACTGGGTTAATGATTACTGAGATAGTAAAATGTTTGCAAAGATGGGTTTAAGGGGATGAGTGAGGGGGAAGCCCTGGAAATTATATGCTATGAATGTAGCCTACTTCCTTTGGGCCTCTGAATCTAGCAGGGCCCAGTCCAAATACGTGATCCACATTATTTAAACACTTCTTGTGAGTAGAGATACTGGGAGGGCACCAGGCTAATGAGACAGGAGACCGGTGAAGTCTCACCGTCAGATCGCTGCAGCTGTACAGCTACTGCTTTTTTCATGAGTACCACTTTGTGACATTTTACTGTAATTTTAGTAGAAATCTCATTAATTGGAAATGTAGAGGACAGGAAAAGAGTAGGAAAAGGCTTAATTAATCTTGTTCATATCAACCTCCTCTTACACTAGGGTAACCACTTAGGCAGAAAGGATGAGTTGGCTTAAATTATGAATGTTTTGAATAGGCTGATATTGGCTTAAAAGGTTACTACTCAGTCATACTTAGGAGCTGGTTGTTCTGCAAATCTTTCTCTATACTGCGTATTCTACTTAGACATAAAGTTTACATTAATGGTACGAAGGCAGGACTCTTTCTTTGAAATGGTCATTTACATTTCTTCTTCCCTTTACCTTCCTTCAGGTAACCAGCCGGCCTCCATGCCTTTTTATTTATTTATTTATTTAGTGGTGGGGCAGAAATGGAGATGATTCTAGACATACTTTGCTTTGGGATCTTTTTGTTTTCTTTTTTTTCAAAAGCCTGAGCCCATTAAGGCAATTATGTCTGGCGTTCCTGACAGGCAGGGGAGAGGGCGCGTGCTTCGGAGATGCGCTGAGGCAGGACAATGAGCCTTCTTGGAGTCTGGGATGTGGCTGGGCCTGGCTGTGGGTTAGACCATCAGCAGAGCCCTCACTCTGTGCCTTCAGCAATCTGAGAGAGGAAGACTTGGGAGAAAAAAGGCTAACGATACTCAGCTTTAGCAAAGATGATGGGACGCCAAGTGACCCAGAAGCTGCAAAGCCAATGGACCTGGAGGGACAGTGCAGGCCCGGGGCACTATGTGTGTTCTGCTATCAGACTGGCACCATTTGAGTGTGCCTAGTGTTACCCAAGACCCAGGGACCTTTGCAAAACCTGGGAGGCATCAACCTCAAGAGAGATGGAGCTGCCTGGTGGAATGCGAACTAAGAGTCAAAAACAAGTTCCCTTAAAGGAGATGGAAAAGGTGTGCAATGTGTTTTGTATACTTGTTTTGGTCCCCTTGATAGACTAGTCAATAAATACCATCTTTAGATGCTTTCAAAAAGCATTTTATGGTTTAGAAAGAGTCTAATGGCATAGAAAAACATAGTAGGCTCTGTGTCATACTGAGGTAAACCAAGCTATTTAAGTGCAGATGCTACCTGGTGTCAGCATGCTTTCATTGCAAGTAAAATGCCCCGAGGACATTCCTCCTTGGAAGCTACCAGCTAAAACTTGTGGAGTTCTAAGCACATTGCATCTTATCTTATTTGGTTCTCTCAACTACAATAGGAGGTAGTTGTACTATTTCCACTATTTTACAGATGGGGAAACTGAGGCACAGATAAGCTGCCTCCTTTGTCCAAGGTCACACAGCTAGCGGCAGGGCCAGAAGTGTAGCAGCCTGAGTCTCAAGCCTGTGCTGTTGGCTACTGTCCTGTGCTGCCAGCCTTCTGAATGTGGGACAGTTCAACGTGGCAAACGCAGTGCAGTATATCACAGAGCACATAAACTCAGGGGGAAATGAAGGTATTGGGGCTGAATGCAAAACGGATGGACAGCTCAACTGAAAGGTTTGACCATAAGTTAGTAATTTTTAAAAACAACTGACTGGAAAAATGCAAATCATGAAATGACAAAGATCACTAACTTACAGCACAGTCTTTACACAAAGCTACTGCATCTTTCCCCTGCCCAGGGGTGGCAGGTCATGGGACCTTGGCAATTGCTCATCAGAGAGACACCAGTGGTAAAAACTTTGCCCTGAGGGTCCCCCTGCAGTGGCTTTTCTCCAATGTCTGTGCCTCTGTCACCCCTGTCCATCTCCCTATCACTGATGGAGTACCTTCTTATTTATTTCAAAGCTACTGACAAATTTGCATTTACGTCGAGGACTTTAAAAATGTGAACGTAATTTACTATATATTTTAACTCAACGTTAGCTCTAACGGGGCTGGTAAACACCACTTGTGGGGGCACATTTTGGAAATTGTGGAATTTTTTTTTTTTACTTCTAGACCCTTAAACTCAAAGTGCGCTCCATGGAACAGCAATGTGTGGACATCACCCAAAAGCTCATTAGGGATGGAGAATCCCTAACCGACAACCAGAACCTGCGTTAAACGAGATCCCTGGGTGATTCGTGTGCACATTAAAATTAAGAAGCACTGGGCTAGAATTACATGTTGAAATATATATTATTTTATGATAATTAGTTTCTTTCAATTTCTCCTTTATAATGCTATTAGGGCATTATTTAAAAATATATGTGTAGGCAGGCTAATTGTTATTCATTTCAGGGTACCAAAAATGTGTGGCAAAATATTTCTTATATAAGGAGACCACAGGTTTGAGACAGCTGATAATGACTGCTTAAAGTACGGTGAGTTCGAAAAAGTTTGAAATTTTGCTGCCCTCCATCCTTTCTTGGACTTTATTTGTGATTTTGGGCAAGCCACTTCATCCGTTTGGCCTTAATTCTTCATCTGTAGAATGAAGGGCAGAAAATTAAATTATTTTTAAGATCCTATGCGATTTCACTAAAGCTGGTGATTGGGGAGAAGAAGGGAGGTACGTGCAGGAAGAAGCAAGTGAAAGAGTTTGGGGAAAAAAGGAAGAAAATGGGTAAAGGAGCAAAGGATACATAGGAGGGGGACATATATGAAAGGGCAGGTGGGACAGGGTGACGAGAATGTGAAGGGACTGATAACTAAGACATGAAGAGAAGAGAAAGAGATGACTTCTGATAAAAGCAATTCCACCAGCCCATGAATTTTCATGGCTACCAGCTGGCATAAAATCATAAGGACAATTTTCAGCTCCTCTAACGGAATTGCATTTGTAATAATCATAACAATATTTCTACAGAGTAAAAATGACAAAGATAATTTGAAATGGAAAACACTGACAAGATGCAAAATAAATGTGCTATACCTAGCAACAAATTTAGGGATGAGACAGAATTTGCATGAGAAAAATTTATAAGCTGGCATACCACAGGGCATCAAACCTGGAAAGGCTTTTGATGGTTCCCTATTAACCTCCTCAGGTAAATCAAAGAGAAATGATTCTGTATTAGCCTCTCGTAACAGAGACTTCTGTCTCACCGTCAAATCTGATATGAAATGTACTCCTTTCGCTTTCCATTATCTGCTACACAAATGATGACCGCACGGATGCTTAAATGCCACGTCCAGTCCTAATGTACCCTTGTGTAAATGCCCCTGTCAGTTTCATGAGTGATTATGTCCTTCTGCAGTCATCCAAGATGGTGGAAAATCATAATCATTTGAGCACCTAAGCATGAGATCACAAATGACAGGCTCATGATCTCACAGGGGAGATAAGCATAACAGCTAAAATTTATTGAGAGGGTTTTATATGCCAGATAAATATAATAGCTAAAATTTAACTACAGTTGTCATTTGGTAAGTCTCATGTGTATTTTTTTCACTGAACCCTTTTAACATCTCTGAGAAGTAGCTACTATTATAACCTCATTTTATTGATAAGAAATTGGAGGATCAGGAAAGTGAAATAACTCTCCATAAGTCACATAGCTAGTAAGTAGCCAAACTTGGACTCTAAGCCCAAACAGAAGTGACTACTGCCCTGAACTAGCTCAGAAAAACAATAGTGAGAAGTAGAAACCACACTAAAATACATGTTTGCTTTACATTCCTCCTCAAATCCTCCCTCTGAATCTTTGTGGCTGGGTATTTTTATTCTTCACGGGTGCTTGTTTATCATTCCATTTGATTAGTTATCCTTTGACTGGGATAGAAAGGATAAGACTTCATGCTGGAGGGGGCTCCAGAGCTAGGTTTTAAGGTACACAGACATAGAATTTTGATAGCAGATGTATTTTCAATGGCAGAAGACACTTTAGTTCAATTTCTCAAGCTTCTTATTTAAAAAATTCTGCTTACTTTGAAAAATACAACCATAATTGAGGCCTTCCGCCAGCCAGACATTACGATACACCCCTAGGAGAACCCCCTACCCATGAATGACCATCCTAACTAAAGGAAATAGCATGGCCAATGGCACGAGGAGGGAGAAGGTCATTTCTCTGGGAGGGAAAAAGAATCACTACATTTTTATATTGCCCTGGCTTTTTAGAAATCTTTACCTGAGACGGACTGGAAATACTGCACGGTCCAGGCAATCAACATGGACAGGAAGAAGGTTCCCAGGAAGTAGGTCTGCAAACATCCAAAGCACACGTCAGATGACCGACAAGGGGCTGGGACCATGAGGGCAGGGCTGGCTGAAGACGGTACCTACCAGGGCAGAGTGCAGGGCAGCACCCCAAATAAGCCGGAGGTGAAGGTAGAGCCAGGCCAGAGAGCAGGGGCTCAGGGACTCCTCACTACTGTGGCTCCAGCACCTGCAGACAAAAAGCACAGGGCATCTCGATGTGTCAGGGAACTTAGGTGGCATTGCTCATGACCGGCGTTCTCAGATCTTCAAAACCACCTCCTTCTGCTTGGGGACAAGCGGGCACATTTGAAATGAGAGACAAAGGAATAAAGCCAGTTCTAATGGGATGGCACCTACCCCCAAATTCTAGGATTCTGGCAGAAATCTCAGAAAAAGATCCGTCTTGTCCTTAATAAGAAGCGACCAGGTCAAGAAGGCCCCCGAAGCATGGGGGTTGCTAAGCAATCCTTATGTCCGTGTGTCTGCCCAAAGTCCAGATGTCGGAATGCCTCCCTATCTTGCAGAAAAGCATGGTCTAACAGGACATTTTTTCTTTTTTCCACTCTCCAGGAAAACCTTGGTCAACAGTTTAACTTCAGATTAAGCTCATTCTGTATCATAAGCCTCAAATACTGGAAAAAGGAAGTAAGTTTGGGTCCAGCTGAATGTTCTCTAATTGAAACAAATCCTTAGCCCTTTTTATAACAAGTGGCATTACAAAAGTAGGGCTAACTTTAACCAAGAAGCAAAAAACACCCATCTGGGTTCCACAATACTAAAGAGGCTCTGAACTTACCTTTCGTACAGTTCCTGGAGGATGGAGATGTTATTTGAATGGACAGTTGGGTCAATTTCCAAGAAATCCAAAATGTGATGTGGGATTATAGCACCTTCCTCAATTAGCAGGGCCAGGTTGAAGAAACCCTGAAAACAAGCCACAAAACCACCTCATTAACAACTCATAATAAAACCCAGACACATACCCTTCATCAGAATGTAAACTTTTACAACCTCTAGAGTTTTTTTTCAGTCTCTAGAGCCAGATGGTTTTGTCATCTTCATTGATGAATTGTTTCTCTAAATATATGCATCGAGAAATTTATTTGCAGGAGAACCAGGAGGCTTTCAGAGGATGCTGGGTCCCATCTGCTCAGAAGCCAGTCAACCGGGGGATCTGTCCTTTCCTGCTCACTCTCTCAAAACGGAACTTGCTGGAAAAAGTGCCTTCGTGTCATCGATAAGATCAGAACGCCGAGTTGAAGGCCATGTCCATCACTTACGACTGTGCCCTGGGTCACCATCAGCATGTCAGAAATCTAAAACGTTTTTGTGGCTGGGGATGGTACTCCTGACTGAAGTTCTAATACGCAGACTCTCTTATACACAGAATAACGGATGGGTGTTTGTCTCGGTTTTCTTAGGCCAGTGTGGGAAACCTCTCATGACTCCTCTTGGCACAGACCTCCATTCAAGCCTGTTTTCCTACCTCTTCCTTAGACACCTTGTTCTTGATCCTCAAAGGTAGGACCTGCCTTGTTGGGCTCTAAAGATCCAATAAAATAACAATTAAGAGCCTGATGGTGGAGGTGCTCCATCAAGCACAGAAACTATTGTACTACCTGCAGGAGATGTACAGTCCATCATGAGCTGAGCATGTGGCCAGACCAAGAAATAAACAAAAACTGATGTGTTGCTTACTATTAGGGCTTTACAAATTTCACTGGATTGTTGCCCTTCAAAGAATTTATGGTCATGTTTTAATGACTTATATCTTTCCTTCCACCTTCCTTTTCAGTTGCCACTGACAACGATCTAAATGAAAATCACCATCCCCCTGGGTTGTATACGCCAGGACTCTCAAAAGCATCCTATGCAATAATCACGATAAAAATAACAGCAGCTAACATGTTCTGAGTGCTTGCTCTATGTGAGGCACTGTTCTGTTCTACACATAGTCACTTAATACTTATAAGAACAAACTGAGATAGGCATCATTATCCTCCCCATTTTAGAGATGAAGAAATTGCGGTACAGAATGGTTAAAGAATTTGCCCAAGGTCACGCAGCTGGACAGGGGGCAGAGCTGTGCTCCAAACACAAGCAGACAGGGTGCAGAGTCTCCAGTCTTAACCTCTATCATGCTGTCCAATAACCGCTAAGTAGAGAAAAGTGTTAAGTATCTTTAAGATGCGCGCGCACACACAGAAAGTAGAATATTTCTCCACTCTTCGAAAGTAAGGCACTCTTAAAACTTGATGTATTAGAAGAAAAAAAAAATACTCTATAAAAATTTAGTCTTTAAAGAATAGAAAAATAACAAGATTAAAATAAATGGGAAAATAGGCTAGGGGAATATCTGTATGCAATGTAAGAGTTTAAGGTTCATTATCTACTGGGCAAATGTATAAGCAACTAATCATGATTTAAATTGAAAAAAAAAAGTATCAAAACTCCAATAGATAAACAGGCAAAGAATAAGAATAGAGAATTCATATAAAAAATACTAACAGTAGTTATCACAGAGAAATATATGTAAAAGGGTCCACCCCACTAATAATCAAATAAATGAAATTCAGGACGATCCAGAAGTTCAACTTAAAGTTATGCAATTAGCAAAATTAAGTCATGAAAACATCCAGTGTAGACAAGATTTCAGTTATCCTCCTACACTTAACCACTGCTTGGTGATGTATTAATTGGAAAACCTTTTCAGAAAACAATTGGGCAGTAAACTGTTACTAGGTAGCCATAAAACCATTTAGTAATACTATCCCTCAGATTATAAAGAAATTATTCAAATGGAGATAAAATATGAAAATATGAAAATGTTCATTGTAGCACTAGCTATAATTACAACACAATAGGAAATGACCTCATCTTCCTTAATAGACTGTAAGTCTCATAAAGACAAGAATATTGTCTATTTTTCAAAATCTTATGTCCCCACCTCTAAGCACTGTCCAAGACATGGCAGGACTGAATAAATATATGCTCAATCAATGAATAAATTAGCAAACAAACAAACAAAAAGTCCACCAATAAGATAAAGTTTAATAAATTACAGTCTCTCGGCTCAACAGAATATGGAGCAGCGGTTGAGAGTGATAATTAGAGAGAGACTGTGCAATAAAATTCACATATTTCTATAATATATTAAAAGAGTGGCATGTTGACTCTAAACATTACAGACACACTTGCCTGTGGCAGGAACTGGTAGGGAACATGAAAACATGAAGGAATAAAGTCTCTGCCACGGACTGTTCTTTTAAAATTACACTTTAATGTTTTTATAACATTATCTTTCCAAAAAATAAAATCAGATTTTAAAAAATGGTCCAGACCTAATTTTGAGTATCAACAGATATTGTCTAAGGGAGTTTGGCTCCATAGCAAGTCTTTCTAGCACCATTTCCTATTCCATTCCAGAAGAAATAATAATAGATCATGTCCATTGAGTCAGTGTTGGGCTCAGTGCTTCCCATCAAACATCTCATAAACTCTGAGGTCGGTACTGTTATTATTCCTAGTTCACAAACAAGAAAACGAAGACTCCATGATTTAGTGACTTGCCACGTACAAATCACTATGAAGTGAAAGAGACGTGAGATTTTAACCCAGGTAAAGAACCTCTCTGATGTAGTAACTCCTTAAAAAAAAATAAAATAAAATAAAATAAAAAGACTAAGAGAGGGACAAGTTTCCAATTTTTACTCTGTGATCAAATCCCAAAGCACAACACCAGAAACCCACTGCCTACGAGGATAATGACTATTCCAACTTCCATTGTGAAAATGACCCTGAGAACCTCACAGAACTCCAATTAGGAGATGCAGAAGGAATGAGGGAAACAGAGAATCATCATTAGCATACCACAATAACTGTCACAAGAGCTACCGAAGGATACTAAAATTAGTAGGCAGCAGTTTGAGGAGAAATGGGATATTTGCATAGTCACAGACTATCTCCCCAAGATATCTCGAAATCAGAAAAATATTAACTTTACAGGAGAGAAACCCAGCAGAAACCATCTTAACCAAATGACAGAGATCAACCTTGCCAGCGACAAGACGTCATGTACACCTCATATAATAACTTGAGGACACATCACTTCTGTGCTATCCTTGCCCCAAAGGCATCATCTCAATCTATTCATGAGAAAACAGAAGCCAGATCAAAATCAGGGGACATTCTACAAAATACTTGATAAATATTCTTTTACAGTACCAAGGTCATGAAAGACAAGGAAAGACTGAGGAACAGTCACAAACTGAAGAAGACTAAAGAAAAATGACAACTACATGCAATGTAGGATCCTGGAACAAAAAAGAACATTAGTAGAAAAACTAGTGAAATCCGAATAAGTCTGAAATGTACTTAATGGTAATGAACTGATATTGACTTCTTAGTTTGATAATGATATTGTGGTTATGAAAAATATCCACATTAGGAGAAGCTGGATGAAGAGAATACAGTAACTCTCTGTACTCTTTCTGTTACTTTTCTATAAATCTAAAAATATTCCAAAATAAAAAGTTTCAAAATAAAAGTCACTGAGAGCAAAGTCTTATCACTGAAGTGTTATTGGCCCAACTATACAAGCAAACTATTTCCCATCTTGACCATACTTTCAATTTCTTGAGTTCGTTTGATGAAATCTGGTAGAAAGACTTCTGAGCTTAGAACCAAAAGACCTAGGTTTAAGCTCTGGCTCCTTCATCTTCTACCTGATGGTTTGGCCTTGAGTCATGTATCACTTTATCATAGTCCTGGTACCCTCTACTATAAAATGGGTATAATAATCCCCACCCCCCAAGAGACTATCGTGAGATTGGTGTGAGAAACACAGTAGATGCTCAGTAAAGGGTAAACATTCATGGTTAGTGTCCTCACAGGGTCTTTGTGAGACTTGTGACAATGGATAAGAAATGACTTTGTAATCTGTGAAGCGTATGTAGACGGAGGGCTAGTGAGGACTCTATGCCTTATAACCTCACACACGGGCATCAGCGCATCAGCGACAACTCAATCTTTGTTGTTACCTGGGAGTCTCCATCCAGTGCTGCTTGGGCGTACATCTGCACAGACAACTCGAGGTCTTGCGACTGGTTTTGGTGGCCATAGTAGTAAAGGTCACCCATTTTCAAATATGCTGCAGGACAAAAAACGCAGGTCCATTTGTCAAGCGTTTTTTTTTTTTTTTTTTCCAGACTGACATTTTAACGGTTGGCCCATTCCCATGACTGAGAGTTTTTCCTACCAGAATCCAAATACAGAACACCTTTAGTTTTCTGTTTTGTTTTGTTGTTTTGTTTTGTTGGTGTGGCAGGAGTAAAAAAAAAAAAAAAAAGACTTGCTGAGGACCCACATTCCCAGACATGTTTTCTTGCTTTGCTTGGTAGCTCTCCTGAACGGGTCTGTTTGTGAGAATCACAGCCTGCAACCTCACAGCCCAATCAGTCAAAAACTGGGGAGGCACTTTATATCACATCAGAAATTTTACAGCCTGGGTTTGATGACTGATAGGTATTTCTTTATTCTATTTATTCTATTTTATTTTTCCTCTGAGGGAAAAGTTTTGTTCAATAGCGTATGTATCATTCAAGTATCCAATCAGAAAAACAGAATCCACGTCAGGCAGTTCAAAAGAGAGATTTCAGCACTGGAAGGGCATGCTAGGAAAAGCCGAAAAGGCAAATGGGGAACAACAGACAACCCAGACATCAGCAATGCAGGAAGCTACTACCATATCTGGGCTAAGGATCAGCTGAGACCATAGAGCAGGGACTTCCAGGCAGGAGCTGGGACCACGGAAATAGCAGCCACTGCCAGAGACTCAGGCGGGCCCAAAGCATAGAGAGAAACACCTGGGCTTTCCCCCTCCTGCCAGCCTTCAATGTCCTGTCAGGGTAGCCCAGTGGCTGAAACTAATCAGAAGCCCCAGAGCAAAGGAGTCTGGGAATTGTAGTTCCTGGCGGGTAGCCCCCTACCACATAGAACAGAGCACAGGAAGATAGGGAATACATGTGAGGGCGAAAAGGCAAACCACTGGCTCAGAGAATCTCCACGATAGCGTTCTCTTTTGAATTCTCACTGACCAGAGAAATGGTAGGTCCAAGCACACAATGGACAACGGACGAGGAGACATGCCTTGCAGGAGGCTGAGAATTGAGTTTGGTCATGATCTTAATAGCAGAGATTTTCACTGTCTTTCCTAATTGTTTAGCAACATCACACTTCACACAAAGCTGTTAGATGTTCCCTGTTACTAAAGATTAAAAGCCTCCAATGCTTCAATTGAGCACCTGTTTTTCTATACATACCAAACGAAGGCGCATCAATTTGGAAAACAGAGAAATTATAGTATCTCCAAACACAGTTAACACCCAAGTACCTCGCGGCCAGGTCCTAAGGAGGTGAAGGGGGAGAAAAAGTTAATTCATTCATATTTTGGCCAAGTGACTAATTTTGCCTCCCTAAAACCCAATTCATCATCCTTAACCTTAGAACATCTATTCTGAGAAGAATACATTTACTTACTGGCCTCTCCTCACAGATGTGGGCTAAATTTGTCTGTGACACTTCAATTCCAGTTTCTGCTGCTAAAACATAATACAGCAAAGCTTCGTGCCTAAAAATAGATGATTAATAATAAATTTCATATAGTAGCGTTTACTAATATTCACAGAGAGCTTGATGTTCAAACAGAAGGGCATGAAATAAGCAGTTTTTTTTTATTAAAACCACAAAGCCATGAGGTTTTTTTTTTTTTTTTTTAAATAAATACTGTTGTTAAAAATACTTACTGCATGCACTGATTTATTTTCTATCTTAAGGCTGAAGTGACAGATAAGGTTGGGAGCTAGTTGATACAACAGCTACCTCTACTGGCTGAATTGCAGGTCGAATACGAGGCTGGGTTGTCGATTAGCCTTCAGTCCTTGATTTCTTCCATCCTCACTTAAGAGGACATAGTGGTATTAAGAAAAACTCTCGTGCTTTTGAGTCCTGTTTTGTGAAAGGCTTTATGGAGCTTAGGATTCTGAAACGGGCTTAAAGTCGAGCTTTTGTGGTACATTAGAAGTTTGGCAAAGGAGAGGCAGTTTACCAGGGGCTTGAGAGCAATGGTCAGAAACACCCATGAAAAGATAAATGTTTGACACTACGATAATTAAAACGATGAGAGACCACTTCTCATCTGTTGACAGGTTGACACACGATTCATAACACGGATAATGGCCAGGACTTGGGGAAATGGACATATTCCTAAAACCACTGTTAGCGGTTAAGCTAATTAATGCAATGGCTCAATGTGGGAAGTCTTACAGTTGCACAGACCACTTGGGCCAACAGTTCTTCCCATGAAGGTTTATTCTAAAGAAACAATTAGAGACATGTGCAAAGATTCTGTGGCGAGAATTTATGGCAGAGCTGTTTAAAAGAATGGGGGAAAAAACTGGAAACAATTTAAATATTTGAAAATCAGTGACTAAATTAACCTACGGCGTAGCCACTTTCCAATGAGGCCATTAAAAACGTTGTGGCAGAAAGATGGCTATGCAAAATTTTTTACTCAGTGGAAAAAAATGGTAGTATAAAAACCAGTGCAATTCCATTTTCGTGAAACAAAAATAAATCTGCACACACACATGTCCACATACACACAGATACTTATACGTAGATAAAAAATAAAACCTAAAAATTATCTACCAAAATGCTAACAGTACTTATCTCTGGTGAGAATGCAAGTCATTTTTATTTTCTACTTTTGACTTATCTGATTTCCTCCGTTTTCTTTGTGTCACCCAGTTTATGAGTAAACATTTATTTTAACTATAAAAGGTTGTTTTGAAAGCTTATTTTTCATTTTAAGTAGTTGACATTAAGAACTCTTAATTTTAGCTCCATCTAGGAAGTGGTATAAGAGAAGGAGGGGGAAGGGTGGGTTAGAGGGAGTAAGGGAAGCAGATTCTGAAATCATCTTTTCTACACTGCTAAAGCTGCTTCTGGCAGACCATCCCTTAGGGACAGAGAGAGGTGACTAGGGAGTCAAATTAGGACAGCAGACTTTCAATCAGACATATTGCAGGTCATGGGCCACGTGGCTGCTGAGTGGGCTGATTCTTGGTCTCTGAGACACCCAAGGCAGCCGACCAATTAGCCATGACTCATCCTAAAGAGACACAAGGCTGGCTAAGCAGTGTCCCCTGGATAGGCAAGCCAGCTAACGAGACACAACTGCAGCCGCAAAACCACCACATAAGACGCCCAGACATTTTCTTACATGAACTGCAAAAATCATGTGTGGTGACAAGAATCCTCAGAGCAGATGGAGGGTATGAGAGGGAGGTACAGCAGAAAGTCCCTGTCATTCTGTAATATGATCCTGTTCCAAAAGTCTTATCATCTCAAGTGTCTTCGGAGTCAGTCAGGCTTACATCAATGTCTGTTTCCCTCAGGGACGAATGAGGGATGGTGTATACTTCTCAGTCCAAGGTCAAATATCAAGCTGGCTCCCCCTGCTGCCATAACCGGATAGAATGTGACTCATGTTATTAAAATGTAACAAAATTGAGTTTTTCTTAGACAGCAATAAGACAGACTATTAGGATTTGGGCAGGGAGGGCACAAGGTTGACACTCCCTGTAAAACGATCACTATGATAAATTTTATAAAGCAAAATCTTATCTCTAAAGTTAGTTTGATGGTGGTGGAGAGAAGGGAGAAACAAGTTCCTAGGAAGACTTCCACCGCCCAATTACTGTATTGGAAATTTCATAGAAGCCTCAAGCATTTCCTTTGAGGAAGCACTGTAATCCATCAAAAAGATGTCTACAAACATTGATGTCAATGAGGTACTGAACAGAAATGCACCTCTGTCTTCCAGCTTGCAGAAGCAATGTTCAGAGGCCAGGGTATGCCGATTCCACCACCACTCATTTTCACATAGCAAAGAGTGAACTGTAGGCGAAGGTCAGAACACTGAAGACCAGACTTTCTCAGCTTATTAAGACTTCTGAGACACACCGCCTCTGTAGAAACCCTATCCGCATTTGCTCTCCCTCCCAGGGCTTGGCTCTTACTTAGCTGTGTTTCAACAGAAATTGCCTGAAAGCATTAATTATAGGTATTTCTATGCTCATATTCATGAAACAAAACATTTCCTCAACATTTGCTGTTGCAGGCAGCCCAAAGACGAGCCACAAAACTGTGCTGCCTTTCCTGAAATTTCCTCAAGGTTTAGGAAGCCAACCAGAGCTTCAAGTTTCATTTCCAATGCACTAAAGTGAAATTGTCCCCAAGACAGTCATTCTGATGGCGGTGGGGCGGGGTGGATGCAGAGAGGAGGAAATACAAAGAATGAAGTTAGGGGCACATTTGCTATTCCCCCACTTCGAAGATGGCACATATATTTATAGAACTTTAATGATGCTTCTTAATAATCAATTCTCAGGCTGCTGGCTGCAAATTGTGAATCTGACTACCTCTGAGCAGGTTCTCACACAATTATATTATTTTCTCTGTGCTCTTTTCTGCCAATGCCTGAAGCAGCTCAAACTGGAAGGATGAATAGCAATCCCGGAGTGGGATTCAGGACCCCTGCTCTGTTGCAAAAAGGTGAATCTCTTTCGGCTGGAACTTGGCATGCCTGCTTGTCTTGCCTCAAGCCCACCATAATTGGGCTAACCTCCTGGGTTAAGTATTTGGGTGTATTAAAGACAAAGAACAATAAAAACGTGTGGTTCACAGATAAAACACATGTATGGGTGAGTCAGGGAGAAATGAAACATGACAGATGGACTCTTCTTAGCTGACTTTTCTGGTGTCCGAGGACAGCCTCAGGCATGACAATATTATCTTCTGCATTATGCCTGGACAGCAAAAAGCCCTTTTCTCAATTATGCTTCTCTTTTACGCTATCCCATATAAATCTTGGAACAACACAGAAAAGCACAGGCTCATCAAACTGACACATGTAATTTGAAAATAATGTCCAGAATAAATTCACTTGCAGAAAATGTAAAGAGGGGATGGACTTGGGACATTGATAGATGATTTAGTTCTGTTACGGCAAAATAAATGGTGCCCAAAAAAGTCACATTGTGGGGAAGCCACACTCAAGTATTTTCTGTTTCATCCCTGGGACAAGTATAGGGGCTTGGAGAGAAGAAAGAGATAGAAGAACTTTGCCTCAAGTATATTTTGACAAAGATTCTCCCATTGTAATGGGTACTAGATGTTTCTTTCTGTTGATACGAAGAAAAGCCTCAAATTCAGATTGAGACTTATCTGTAACAAAACTTAGCATCAGCATCAAGATTGGCAAGGATGTAGAGAAACAGAAATTTATAGATGGTTGGCAGGAGAATAAATTGATACCATCATTTTGGGAAGCAATTGGCATTGTAAACTCCAACATGTGCCTACCCTGTGACACTGCTCTTAAGTTTATATTTTAGAAAAAACTCTTCCTCTGTATGTCATGAAATACATAAAAAAATGTTCATGGCCACATTGCCCTTAAAAACAAAAAAATGGAAAATAACCCAAATATGTGTTAGTATGAGAACCAGTAAGTAAATTGTGGTATATGACAGGGGCAAAAATGAATGACCTACAGGAACATGCATCAAAATATATAAATCTCAGAAACATAATGTTTATTTTAAAAAAGCAGTTGAAGAATCATATAATAACATTCTAATAATATAAAGCTCAGAAACAAGACAAACTAAATCTATTGCTTAGATAGATTAATATATTCACATACATCAAAAACTGTAAAGAAAGCACGATTCAGGATGAGAGTTACTTCTGGGTACGGGGGGCGGAGTTGGGTTTAATCTGGGAGGGACATGCAAGGGGCTTTCAGAGTTCATTTTCTTCAGTAGGGTGGTAGGTTTATGGGTGTTTGTTTGACTGTTATGCTTTGGAACCTACATATATATCATATTATTTCACATGTATCAACTGTCGTATGACAAAAGAACAGACAAACAACTTAAATGATTCATGCCGCTTCTCTATCTCAAACGCTCTGCTCCTTTTGCCTGGATTCTTAACTCACTACCTCCCCTGCCCCTTCGGGCTCCCCCTTCTCTTCATGATCATTCACAGTCGTTCGGTTAAGCATCTCACGACCCAGCTCCGTCACGTAACCACCCTCTCTCAAAACTATTGCTGGCTCCCTGCTACTCCACAAATTAAGTAAAAAGTGTACGACCTGCCATTCAAAAGTCCATAAAGCATACCTCTTTGGTCTTGATTTTTTCACTCTCTTTTACCAATCTTACCCTAAAGGTAAACTGGTAGCTTAATTTTCTAGACACTCCCAGAATTTTCCTATCTCTTTGCTTTTGTTCTTGTGATTCCCTTCACCAGAAACGCGGTTCCCTGAATGGCTAAGTGGACATTCCACCCACCCCTCAAGGCCATATCATCTGCCACCTCCATTATAAAGGGTGGCCTAAGTCCCCCAAACCAAATAGCATCTCTCCTCCTCGGAATTGCTGATGCTCTTCATACACTGTTCACAGTGCTTAGGTTATATTTGTTCCATCTATTTGGCTTAATTCATTCACTCGGTAGTTTTTGAGCACTTTCCAGGTGCCACTAGGTATTAAGCACTGGAATACAAATCACAGAGCAATCAACAAGTAAAAAGCAATCATGATCCATGGAAGGAACAAAGGGAGTAAAGAGTCAGCCAGGACTTCTGGGCATAATGAACAGCAAGTGCAAAGGCCCAGAGGTCAGACAGAACATGGGCCTTGTGAGAAGCTGCAGGCAGTTCAGCGTGAAGGAGACTAAGCAGAAAACTTCCCCAAGCCCTACTCATGGCGCCCCCTGCAGCGTATGGCGAGGTGCCTGCATGTAAGAGCACTCAGCAAAATACGCTGAACTGAACCCAAATTCACAGTGTAGAACACACTTAATTCCCCCATCCCCCCAAAAATCAATCTCTTGTGGCTGAATATTCTACGGAAGACAGCAGGCCACAAAAATCTTAATTCACCTTGACCTTCACAGCAAATTTTTAAATGTCAAAGTGCTTTGTGGTGTTAAATTCAAAAGTAGGCAAGAAAGCTAAGCTACTAAGAGGTACTCTCTTTATGGAAAAAAATGTTAGACATCTCGGGGTGTGTATGTGTGTGTGCATGTGTGTGTGCGTGTGTGTGTGTACTGGGGGTGTTTACAGATGTGCTCTCCCTTTGGGAAAACCCCATATAAAAACATTTTGACATCTGAATGCGTAGTTCCCCTCTAAGAAGCTTATGGAGAGCAAAGGGTGGGAAGTTCGGAGGATGAGGGCAGAGAATGAGTTAAAGTCAAATTTGGGAGTTTTATGAACTGAAGCTCATTTGGGAAACAAGACAAAACAGCACAAAAATTGTAAGGCATATCAACTGGAAAATAATAATTTCATTAAAAATTTCTTTCCTATCATGCAAAGTGAAGCCACAGATTAACTTTCACAGGATGATGATAATAAACGTTTTTATTTGGTGCTTTTTTCATTGGGCTCATTTCCCCTGCATTATCTAACTTAAAAATCTCCATCACTGAGATGCTGTCTGTTGATTACACAGGCACCCATGGACCAAAGGAGAAAATGGTGTTCTTTTGGACTTATGTTTTAATTTTTAATTAAGGTTCAAATAAAAATATGATTGATGATAAGTCTGATCTAATGTCTTTGAGGCAGTAGACCAATGGGATATGTGCTGATTTGCATAGCCTTTTTAGTTACTGCTGAAATACCCAGATCATTTAGGCAATAAACCAGCCAAGAAAATGTAGCCCAAGGGAAAAGTAAGATGGAATGCTAGGACTGGCAGAAGAAAATAAGATGATGAAGTCAGGTAGAGTTTAGAGAAATGTGCCCTTATTTGTAAAATCAAGTAACAGCAAATGGAGGAACTGGAAGTCTTCACATACGATGGGTACCACAGGGTGTTTGTTCTTCATCCCAGCAAGTACAGGATGAGGTTTGCTAGCATCATCAGAAAAAGGGTGAGAAAGGGGAGTCTGACTGGTTGTGACGTTAGAGATTTCGTGAGGGACTTCCAGCAACCCCAGGTGCCTGGCCACGGAAGATACAGCAAAATGTCTATGAAAGGATGCAGCCTGAACCCTAAACACACTGCTTTCCTTTCTTCCCATGAACAAGGTGGAAATCTTGGGCCTTCTGTGGCCTGCTAGTGAGAGGCAGAGGGTGAGCCAGGATCCCCAGTGCTGTCTCCAGACTCTGACACCAAGAGAAACAAGCTTGAAGGGAAGTCAACACATTCACATGTCTCTCAACTTGATGAATGTGGATGCTCCCCCTAGAGAACTAATTTTTGTGTATAATTAAACATGGAAATGCTATGTTTTCCAATCAACAGCCAATCAGTCTGTGATACTCTGAATAGTATTACTGAGAGGCCGTGATTTCTCTGCAAATTGCTTTCTTGGTTGCATTTTAAGATTCCATCTCCTAAGACTACAGTGACAGATTGAAAGGTCAGGGCCAAGAGAGTTCACGGCAACGTGGGTCCCGAGCTTACCATGAGCCCTCTAGGTAGGCGTTGAGACCTCTGCGAATGACGTGGCCCAAGTAGCCATTTTTCTCAGCTACGTGCTTTGCCCATCTGAAAAGGAAAGAGAAGAGAAAATATCCGAACTGTGGCAAATTAAATAATTGCTTTTTTCTTCATATGATCTCAATAAATCCCACTTGGGGAATATTTTCCTTGTTCGAATTTTTATAAAGCAACAAACCAGAACTGAATGTTAAGAAGGTAAAGAAAGATGCATTTTGAGAGCTTTGCGTTCAGTGCTCTTTCTTATGAATGCTAAGGAGGTGTCATTTATGGAAATAAACACATGAAATTTTCCTCATGAAAAATATCCACCAATATGGAAAAAGATCATCTTTACCAATCGTTCTAGTATTCTCTCCATTAAAATATGTTTACCGATTTATTATAAGGTCTCCCTGTTTTGTTCCTGTTTATCTTGGAGTTTATTGATAATGAACTAGTCTGTTATAATCTTTAGATTTATGATGACTAAAAGGATAGATATTACAAGAATACATAACTAGCTTGTTAGTTAGGTATATTATAGAATAATGTTTATAAATACTTGATTAACACAAAGGAAAGGGAAGAAAAGAGAAAAAGGGCACAAAAATAGGTGGGACAAATAGGGAATAATTAGTAAAATGGTAGATTTAAAACCAAATATATACATAATTACCTTACATAATTAGGTGGGCTAAATACTAAAATTGTCAGACTTAATAAAAAATACACAAAAAAACAATTATATGCTGCTTATAAGAGACACACCAAAAAATAAGGACAGAGAAAGACTGAAAGTAAAAAGATAGAAAAAGACAGAACATGCCAGTTCTAATTTAAAAAAGCAGGTATAACTGCTAACATTAAAAATAAGAGACTTTAAGGCAAGGTCCATCAACATGGATAAAGAGGACATCGTAACATGATAAAGGGATCAACCGGGAAGGCAAAACAATTCTCAATCTCTATGACCCAACAAATAACATGATTCAAAATACATAGTGCAGAATTGACAACTGATAGAGATAGGTAAGTATAGATTCATAGTGGGAGATTCCAACTTCTTTCAATAACTGATGTAACAAGCAGAAAAAAAAACATCAGAAAGCTTATAGAAGATCTGGCTAACATAATTAATCAACTTGACGTAATTGATCATATATGTAGAACATTGTGTGCCCAACGAATTCAGAAAATACATTCTTTGCAAGAGACCATAAAGCATATATCAAAATTGACCATATGCTGCTCATAAAGCAAGCCTTCACACATTTCAAAGGACTGACATCGTTCAGAATATATTCTCTGATCACAGAGTAATTAATCTAGAAATCAACGAGAGAAGGATAACAAGAAAACCCATGAAATATATGAATGTTCACACGAAATATCCTAATTAACAATGATAAAAAGCCTCAAGTTTCATTACTGAGATAAGTTTCATGACTGGGTTCAGATCAAGTTGGATTTGCTCTTGAATGTCATGAAAAACACCTTTTGGGGAGCCAGGCTAAGTGTGAGGTTGGTCTAAAGCAGAGGTCTGCAAACTTTTTTTCTATAAAGGGCAAGATAGTAAATATTTTAAGTCTTGAGGGCCACACATGGTCTCTGTTGCATACTCCTCTTTGTTTGTCTGCTTGTTTGTTTTACAACCCTTTAAAAATGAAGGAAGCATTCTTAGTTCTCGGAGCCATACAAAACAGATGGCAGGCCACATGTTATTTGTGGGCCATAGCTTGCCAACCCCCGTGAAACATTATCAGATATGTGTGACTTGGAAAATGTGCCTCCTGTTCACTGTACTTCAGGTAGCTACTATAGGATATGATCTACCAAAATGTAGGAGTAAACCAGACAGAGGAAGAAAGAGGGTCCAGCAAGGAGGACCAAAAGACACAGAGATGAAGGGATAGAGGACTCCCCAAATGATGACAAAGTTAAGTACAGGAGGGCATCTCTGTCCTGAACGAAGACTCCCGGAGAGACAACACCAAGAAGATTAAATTAATAGAATACCTAGTGGGTCCGGACATACTGAGAAGAGATTTAGACAACTGTAGGAGAATTTGAAGATCAGGTACATAGAAAATGGTAAGAACACAGAAAGCTATGCAACTAAAGAACAATAAAATATAATGATTTCACATCAAACACAAAGTTACATAAGAGATAAAAAGTAGTCATGGTAGTCACATGGCTCAAGTGATAATAATGGTCATAATAATGTAAATTCTTGATGCTGAGCTAATTAAAATAATGATATACTCATTGGGAAGATGAGAGAGGGCAGGAAGTGTGAATCTGGGGTAGCAGGAGGTGGCAGAGTGAAAGAAATCTATATCGTTCTCAGTGGGACATCATTAGACAAGGCCTATGAAAATATCAAGAAATAATGGTGTAAGTATATTATTTAGTGACAGAGGCAAATCAAAAAGAAATAAGAAGTTGAAAGTAATTTATTTTGGGGAGCAGAAAATAGAGTCTGGGGTGGAATAGCCAGAGGTTTCCTGTTTTTTTGTTTTTTTTTTCTTATCAAGTTAAGTTCAATTTGTAATTAAATTTTTGTTTTTATTTTTGTTTTGTTAAATTATTTGGCTCTTTAAACTTTGTGAACTATATCAGTTTTTAAACTTATAAAAAATAAAAATGAAATTTAAAAAGTACATAAAAAAAGAACTTCGTTTTCTCAGGCATGATGACTGTAGCACAGTAATCCCCCTTATCCGCGGTTTCATTTTCTGAGGTTTCAGTTACCCACGGTCAACTGTGGTCCAAAAATATTAAGGAAAAAATTCCAGAATTCACAATATCTCAGTTTTAAATTGTGTGCCATTCTGAGCCGTGTGATGAAATCGCGTGTCATCCTGCTCTGTCCCGCGTGGGACGTGAACCCTCCCTTTGGGCAGGGCCTCCACTCTGTAGAGCTCCCCACCCGTCAGTCACTCAGCAGCGGTCTCAGTTATCAGATCGCCTGTCATGGTATCCCAGTGCTCGTGTTCAAGTAACTCTAATTTCACTTACACATGGCCCCCAAATGCAAGAGTAGTGATGCTGGCAATTTGGATGTGCCCAAGAGAAGCCATAATGTGCTTCCTTTAAGTGTAAAGGTGTGTATATATAGGAAAAAACACAGTATATGTGAAGTCCAGGACTCCCCGCGGCTTCAGGCATCCACTGGGGGTCTTAGAATGTATCCTTGAGGATAACAGGGACCACTGCGGATGGCTTTCTCTTCATACACAACATCTGACAGATGCTTACACAACGGCCTTCTCGGGGTCTCTAGGGAACGTCTCCAGGTTGCCTGTTACGTAGTAGAGAGAACACCACAGGGTTCCTTCCATGTGTCCACCTTGTGCAGCCTTATGGAAATATTCACCAGCTAAAGTCTGTGCAGAAAGATGAACAAACATCATTCTCCTTAGCGAGGGATCCTCCTGGCTGGGCTGGTTTCACCAGAGCCAAGGTGGGATGAGGTACTTAACGCCTGATATCATCACAGGCTTATAACTTCTGATATCTTTAAGAAAACCAAGTCAAGTTCCAGGAAGATAGCCAATCACAGAAGCCAGCCTCTGGATGTGATAACCTCGACTACAGCTATTGTGTTGATTAGGTTGACACAACAAATAAGACAACATGTAACTACAAATATCATTGTCACCTCATTTGATCCTCATATAACCTTTGCCAGCAAGATACAAGCCTGTGTCAGAAGTCACACCAAGTGAAAATTCAGACATTTGCTTTCTAAACCTTGCTTAAGACCCTTCCTCAAACTCTTGCACAAAAAATGCATTTCCCGTAGGAAGGTGAGAATTAAAAAATGACAGTAAAAAGAAGTCCACTCTCCCAGATGTGTGGGAGGAATTTTGCAATGCATAAAAATATACAGCCTTACATGTAATCAGAGAGGGATAGAGGGGAACAAAATAAACCACTTAGATGGGGATACATTCTACTGATTACTATTATTTTTCCGAGGCATTTCAAGTTAACGGATGATTTTAAGCATGGGCTTTGGAGTCAGACAGGCTTGGGTTCAAATCCCAGCTCTGCTCCTTACCAGCTGTGTGACTTTGGGCATGTTAGTTATTCTCCCAACTGAGAGATTAACTTGATTTTTTCAACTGAAAAAAATGTGGTGTCAGATAGTACCTAATATGAAAAGTTGTCGTGAGGATTAAATGAGGAAACTTATTCTCGAGGCTTAGTGTGGTGCTTCACAAAAAAGAATCTTCCGATTCTCCACCCTCAGATCCGCTGCTGCCAAGGTCTTGCCCATTCCACTAACTGTCCCCTCTACTCTTCCCATCTCGATAAATGCCAAATGCTTCGGAGTTATCCTGACTCCTCTCCCCACTCACACCTCACATCATCCAATCTTCAGCAAATCCTGTCACATTGACCTTCAAAACGTATCCAGAATCCAGTCACATCTTAGCCCTTCTTCTGAAACTGCCCATCCTATCTCACTTGGATTCAGTGCATTAACCCCTGCTCCCACTCTTGTCTCCTTCAAGCCCAGTCTCTGCTACTATCCACGAGGAGCCTTTTAAAACATAGCCTATCCCGCCCTGCCAAAGCTGCAAGGTATTTTCCCATCTTGCTTGGAGCAGCTGAGTTGTCACAATGCCCTGGGCACCTGCCTCCCTGAAGTTAACTCCTTCTCCTAGTACTTCTGCTTCCTGTTCCTGCTACTCCAGCCTCCCTGCTGTTCCTCAAGCTTCTTTTCGGGGCTTTTACCTTGGCCGGTCCCTCTTTCTGGAATGTTCTCCCAGATATCTGCAAGACTCCTTTAAAAGTCTGTATAATGTCACATTATTAGAGACGTTCTCTGAGCTCCTTTAAAAAGAACATTCCCCAATCTCCACCCTCCCTGTCCGCCTCATGCTTTATTTCTCCCCATAACACCCTCATATTATATGCTGAATAGTTTATTGTCTTTCTCTCCCATTGGAATGTAAATTTCCCAAGAGCAGATAGTGTTTTGTCTGCAGCCATATGCTCAGTGCCTGGCATAGGACAGGCATTCAATGACTTGTTAAATGTAATGGTGCTTGCATTGTTATTATCATCATCAATATTATTATTAATAACAAGAAGCTTCCATTTCACATGAAAAGCCAGGTGCTCACTCCACGAAGGGTATGACCCCAAGTAAGCTACATAATCTTTCAGAGCCTCGGTTGCTTATTCAGTAAAGTGGACGTGATAAATAATAACTATTCCAGCGGGTAGTTGGGGTGACATGGGACAGCACATGTAAAGCATTTGTGAGTGTCGAGCATAGCAGAAACACTCAAGAAACTCTAAAGATTATCGCTGTTGTTTTCATTATTATTAAATCTCTTCTCACATCAGATCACCCTGTCTGAACCCAGCTCTCTTTGCTTCCAGTAAGATTGATCTCTGCACCATCTCTCGGTCTCTCGCTCATTCTCACCTGGTATCGTCTCCCTCTCCCTCCCCAGTTCAAGCGCCCCTCCTCCATGAAGCCTGCCTGACTGCGCTGGCCTTTAGCATCTCCCCTTTCCAGAACTGTTTGAGTCATACCAATTAGCATACGCTTGGCACTTGGCTAAATACCATCCTTTGCTTTTCACTATCTTATCTGCCTGACTGGACTCTAGTTCTTTGAGGACGGGGTAGTGCTGGTACCACCCACGGGGCCTCATCCGGACCAGGTACACAGTTCACCTTCACAAAGTCTTCATGATGGAGTAACCGACCAGCTGCCCAGCTGGTCTCGTCCTACTCACTTGATTCCTTCCAGGAGCTCCTGGGAAAATGCCATCCAGATACAGGACCCCAAGATTGTATGATGCATCTGGGTTCCCCATTTCCTCTGCTTTTAACCAGTACTTTGCCGCTTTCGCATAATTCTTCTTGAATTTGTGGTAATACCATCCCAGACCGTTGACTGCCTGATGCAACCCCTGGATTTTAGAACAAGAAAGAAATTACTATTAAAAAAAAAAAAAATGAAACCTGAAGAGAATCAATTGTTGTATAAGCATTCTGCCTGAATCTGAGCA
This sequence comes from Pteropus alecto, assembly GCF_000325575.1. NCBI lineage: Eukaryota > Metazoa > Chordata > Mammalia > Chiroptera > Pteropodidae > Pteropus > Pteropus alecto. The sequence goes on along the minus strand of NW_006441953.1, from coordinate 18,201,848 downwards.
AAACATTTGCTGTCTCTTTTCTTAGGGCAGATGGCATTAAAGAAAAGCTAAGTGCTACAGATCCAGCCTCAGAACCTTCCCAGGTGGATTTCACGCGGCTGCTGCCAGGATTCCTGCTTCCAGCTCAGCGGCAATGCTGGCCCCCGAATCATCACTCGGATCCTCTGGGCTCTACGTGACGCCCTTGTCTACAAAAGGCCTCTAACTGCAGCATCGACAGCGCCCTTGAAATCCACGAGCATGCCACTGCGACAGGAAGCCTGGAACCTGCATGGGCAGGGATGGTTTCTCGGTGACCTGTCTGCCCATCTGTTGATCACTCTGCCCTGAACACCAGCAAACCCTCAGAAGGAAGCAGCTGCAACATCCTACTTGCAGAGCACAGGTGCTTTGTGACTGCTTAGCCTCATGCTTTGGGGGCGAGGCAGCAGGGGAAGATGGTGGAGAAGGGAGGAGGGTTTCAGAACTGTTTCTGAACCTGGGGCTGGTAGCGGGGAAGGGCTGGTTCCTATGATTCTAGTCTCAAACTTCCTTGTTCTTGCTGACTCACGCTCTCAGGTGGCCTCTTCTGCTTTCCCCAGGTGCTCCCCGCCTGCTTCCACTGGCAGCCTCCAGCCTGGTTGCTGAAGGCTCAGGTGCCCTGCACAGATGTGTGTGCAAACCTGGGCATTCAGTGCTCTCATCCCTCTCTTCCTGCCAGACCCAAAGGACCATGAACAAGCAGGGGGAATAGGATTCGAGGGGAAAACAGTGCCCTTGCATCTGTGAGACTTGTTAAGTTAGAGTCCAAGTGCGGAACCAAGTCTCTGTCACCTCCCCCTTCTCAAGTGAAGACCACGTATCCCTTAAAAAAAGATGCCAAGATCCCAGCCTGCAGCCTGTTTTGGTCTGCGTGGCTCCTAAAGGGTTCCGCCACCCAGACCTGATGCTGGAATCCAGGTGTCAGGAGGACCAGGGGAAAGAGACTCACAAAGCCCATTAGAATAGAAGCTCCATCAGAGCAGGGGGCTTTGTTTTGTATCCCAAGCACCTATATTAATGTTTGCATAGAGTAAGGGCTCAGCAAATATTTGATAAATGAATGAAAGCCACGCTTGAATGCAGATGCTTGACAAAATGGAACCCAAATCCTACACCCCGAGGATCCATAGTAGGGTTCAGATTTTCAGGCCCCCAAGAAAGCTGACACTTGGGAAAGGGTCAGTGCCGTGAATGCAGTCATAGAGGCATTCTTCTTGAGCCTTGCATGGTCCCAGGCTCCTGATTGGTCTTGCAGAATGAGCGCATTTCGATGACGTAATAGATCAGGCCATACTATAATGAGGCAAGAGCCAGCCCTGGAACAAGTCTACAGAATGGACATATCCAAAGCCCTGCTTTGGCAGGGCTTACCTCCAGAGGCCATTGGCTTATGCAAACGTACCTGTCACTGCTCAAAACATCCACAGAACTTTTTTAGCAACTGTATTTGGACTCAGTTCAGGAACCTCATAAGAAATCTTGTTTTTTTTCCTTAATATTCATCTTTTATTCTGGACATTTACAGCTCAGTTAACAGATTTGCCTTCAAGTGACTTCTGGCTAATTCCAAAAATCAAACTATGTGCACCCTTCCCCACAGTGACCAACAAGGAATAGGGGCTTCGCAGCTCCTTGCAGAATGAATGAGAATCATATAACACTTTCAAAGATGTGACTACTCCAGGCATAAAACTGCATTTCCCTCAATACTCATCTAAGCTCCTCTAACAATACATGCAAAATAAAGTACCTTAGACACCAGTTCACCACCAGAATGGCTAAAGAGATGCAAATTTCACACCTGCCAGGAAACCCCACCACTGCCTCATTTTAGGGTACTCTGGAACCAATCTCTTCAATGACCAACATTAAGCTGCTTATCTATTTCTGCCTATAACTTGTGTTGGGGTCAGGAGCTGGTGGGCAGTTCCGTGGGTTCCCTTTTCCTGAGTCATATGCCCTCTTGATGCCACGTAGGTGGAGGAACAACACCTCTTGGCTCTCTCACTCCACGCTCCCTAAAGAAGGGGAATGAGGAAGACCAGCCTGGTCACTTAGGAGTCTTCATGAGAGGGCAAACATTAGTAGCCTTGGGGACAGAGGACTATGCAAGAGCCAGAAGGGCCATACAGGGCCTGCTAGTGTTGTGAAATGACAATGGTTTCTATAACTCTGTTTATTTGTAAGTTTGTATGTGTGTGCGTGAGTGTGCATGTGTGGGTGTTCATGCATTGGGCATGTGTTTGCATGCAGGGATGCATATGCACGTGTTTGTGTGTGTGCCCCTTCACAAGTGACATAACTTCTGTAGTGCTATTTTGAAACTAGCTGATTTGAAGATAACATTGAAGAGTAAACATTGACAAAAACAAAATAATTCCTATACTCGGCAATAAACTTAATAAATAGCTCCATTCATCAAGTGAGGAGAAGCAAGTGGGCGTTGGATGTGAGAGGGTTAACCTTCAAAGGAATTAGGCTTTAGATTTTCCTAATTCAATAGCATTTATATCCATTCACTTTCAAGGAGCCCCCGCTGCTTGTTATCAGGGCAGCCCTGATTATAATTTCAGCCTTCCAACAAAATTGGCCCGAATTCTATTGACTGAAGGTGAACTCAGCTTTTGAATTTTGCTGTCTGCATTGTGGCAGGTTTCTGCATGTGTGTAGCTCAAAAATGACTAATGCTGCAATGCTGGGGACCCCTCCCTCCCCACTCCAGGCTTCGTAGGGAGACACTGGCCATTTACTCTCTAGACTCGTGAGAGTGGGCATGTGTGGAGTAAATATTCCCCTCCACAATATGCAAAAATGTTACCTTGGAAGCTGCTTTCTTCATCAGCTCTAAGGCAAGCCTTCTGTTCTTTTTTACTCCTTGACCCTAAACAATAATAAATAGCAATGATTACGAAGAAAATAAACCCAGCATGTGCTCAAAAACAGGACACAGATACATCAGTATTCATTATAAAATATTTGAAAATAAAACCTAAGCCTTCTTAATTAAAAACCTAATCTTAAAGATTTCTATAAGCAGTGCTGTTATATTATCATTATCATAATCATTATTATTTTGCATATTTTGCGGAGCAGAGGCAACAAACCTCAGCCTCCCAGCTTAGCATCCTTACAAAAGTTCCCAAGGGACTCGAGTTTTAAACCAAGTGACTTGCATTCTTGTCAATCCATAGGTGCTGCTGGGAGGAGTCGTGAGTAGGGTTAAGTGAGTTTGGTCATTCTGGATGCATTCCTCTGGGGGGTTATCTAATTTTCTAGCCAGATCAAGCACTTTATCTGTGTCAGAAAGTCAAGAGTTGTTAGGCTGTCGTTTGCAGCCTTCCTTGGTCCTCATTGGAGTCCCTGGGGTGGAACACTGCAGCTTCAGAACTGACTGGAGCAGCGGTCCCAACCTTTTTGGCACCAGTGTTCCTGTAAGACTCTAACGCCTGATGATCTGAGGTGGAGCTGAGGCGGTGATGCTAGCTCTGGCGACTGGCTGCAAATACAGATGAAGCTTAGCTCATTTACCAGCTGCTCACTTCCTACTGTGCGGCCTGGTTCCTAACAAGCTATGGATGGTACTGGTCCATGGCCCAGGGGTTGGGGACCCCTGGACTAGGGAACCAGCTCTGAAGGAGATAGGACTCTTTGTAATCAGTTTGTGTCAGATGCTGAGAAAAACTGACAAGGTTCCTCCAGCAAAATCAAGTTTTTCCGGCAGAGGTGGTTTGTGTACCACGGAGAAAAAACGGCTTTGGGGTTTTTGTTACAAGAGAGAAATTCTGTGGGAGACACCGCAGGACCATGTGGGGAAATGGTGGGTCTGAGAGTGGGGTGGGAGGGGTCCCTTGAAGTCTCTCGACTGAGTCTGACAATGAAGATGGCAGGCAAGGGAAGCTGGAAACTGCTACTGCTCTCAAGCTCACTCGGAGTCTGTTATGGATGCACACCCCCCACGTGCCCCACAGGGTCCTCTTGGCCTCAGACACAGTGGTTGATGAGGTCACGTCTTCCGTAATGTGAGAGAGCTTTTGTAATGAATCCAGCTTTTAACTCTAATTAAATATTAGCTCTATAGTAAATGAAGACGGCACTAGTAAATATTCCTGTGTTAATTAACATGGGGTGAGCCCTGTCCTTCACATTTAATCCTCACGGCAACCCTGGCCGAAGTGCTGTTGTCATTCCCATCTGAAACACTTGCCCAGAGTCACCCAGTGAATGAGAAGCAGAGGCAGGATTTGAACCCAGGCAGGTGGCCTCCAGAGCCCAAGCTTATAACCACCATACTAGATTTTCCCCTGTACATTTCAGGTCTATGTTGAGAAAGTATAATGATTCATAATCGCCTTACAGGATACAGAAAACGCGCAAGATGTGTTCCTCTCTATATTTTTCAGGACCCAAAATAAAATCGTGAATCCAGCTAAAGGTTAAATTACATACCAAGTTTCTATTAGGCTTTAACTTACCAATTTAATAAAAGCGATGAGCTGAAGCAAAGTGGAAGATGAAAATATTTATCAGAGGTGCACCATTACTTCATTTAATTAGAGGGGGAAAGAGAAAAGGACATGAGGCTACTTGGAATAACTGGATGAGGCCACGGGACAGACTTGTTGGACCTCCGGGAAAGCACCAGAATCACAGAATGCTAGAACCTGGTTGAACTGCAAGTTTATGTTCTCCAAGTTCTTTGTTTTGAAGGAATAAAATTGTGGCTCGGAGAAGTTGGCTTATACGACACCTCGCATACTCTGATTTCCAGGCCACGGAGTTTTCAGTATATTTGTTATCGAATCAGAAGTGGGATAATTTCTTGCACAAAGACTATGCCCATTGCACAAATCTGAGTAGTACTGGAGGTTGTCGAGAGAACTGTGAAGTCCTGGTACACAGCGAGTGCTCAGTAATATCCACCAGAGGAATTCATGGACGACAGTTGCTGCAGTCGAAGTCAAAGCTCCATCCCCAGGTGGATATAGAATGGGATGGACTTGGCTGTCCTGGACAAGCCACAGACACCACTGTGTGTCTTTGAATACAATAAGCAGAACGCCCACATGACACAGTAAGCCAAGAGCGTGTTCCTGTTCTTCGCACTTGGAGAGTCTATTTTCTGCATGGGGTTCTTTCACGTGGAACGCATTTAAAGAGACCTTTTGGCCAGAGGTAACGATGTTCCTTGAGATGAGAGCGTCCTTCATCCCACTCAAGGATAATTTAGTTAGAATGCAGGAAAACCAAAAAAGCTTTAAGATTTGGGAAGTCAGACCCTGAGGAAATGTTACGTTACCTCCAGAATAATTTCTTTATGTGCCTGCCTCTCCCTCTAGTTTGGGAGTTCCTGGGGGGTAGAAGTAAAGTCTGAATTATGCCTTTATCTTCTCTGCAGTTGGGCAGAGGCCAAGCCCGACTCTGGTGGGCAGGTGTCTCTCCTCTGTGCCTGTCTCTGTCCCATCAGTGCATGAGTCCCCTGAGGCCAGAAACATGGCTCATGCATCCATATATCCCTTCATCTAGCATGGAGTCTGGCACTTTGTTGGCCCTAAATGGGTGTTTATTGAATAGATACATGAATGCATGGGCATGTGGCTAAGAGGCAAACCATGTCCATGTTGATTTGACAACTGGAAAGAGGAAGTTCAGGCTATCGATTTGGAAACCATAACCACCAATGGGTTTTAAGGCTTTGGAAGGTGAAATGTAGCAGAAGTCATGGCCGTTCATCAGTGAGTGGTCACAGCTGTGGTTCTGGAGATGGGCCTGGCCACACAAAGCCATGTCTTTGTTTGAAGACACTTGTGACCTGGGGGCAGCTGCTTTCTTTTGGCATGGACGTAGGGTCTAAGGCTTTCCTTACCAGAGCCAACAGCTCTTCACTTTTCCAACACGAATTGCTGTCTCTGTGTTTGGAAGTGAAGATCACAGACTCTGAAGCCAGGATCCCAGTCTCAGGTTTGAAATGTATCAGTTGTGTAAACTTGGACAGATTACAAAGCCTTTCTGTGCCCATTACCACATACAGACACAGCAATAATAACACATCACGGTGTCTACCTCGCAAGGTTGCTGTGAGGATGAAATGTGTTCATACACATAACAGGTAATAAGTGCTCAATCACTGTGAACTATTATTATTTTGTATAAGACACGCAGTATCTTACAGTTCTGAAAGCCCATTTGTTACGCTATTTCATTCAATGTGTGGTCATCACCACTGTCCCATGAAATCAGATAACTCCGAAGACACAGCAGAAGAAGGACTTGAACCCCATCCTCTGTCTCCTGGACTAATGTTCTTCCCACCCGTCTCCCCTTTTCTCCTGTTGGCTCACAACCAAGATCTTCGTTTGACCAGTGGAACTGCTGGGATCCAGCCTAAACATGCCCTTTAAGCTGTAATTCAAGGACAACTCTGCCTGATGGCAAACTTGCAGCACCTTTGGGGGTCGGCGACCATGTACAATTCATAAAACACAGGTGTCTCCTTTAGAATGTCACAGCTCTTGTGAAAGCAAAGAGAATCCAGGTGCCAAACATAAGACTAATGATTAAAAATGAGACCAGGGACTGCTTCTGACTCTGCCTTTTCAGCAAATATCCCCTTTCATCAAGAGTGATGTAAATGCACACTGTTTCTTCAGTTACAAATTCTCTGTTTGCCTGCACGCCGACAGGAAACTGCTCCAGAAGTCTGACAAGAACTACACAACCTCAGCACACACTGAGCGATCCTTACCTTGAATAACACAATGGCATAGTCATATATTAACGCGGGGTCCTCGGTCTCCAGGGCACCCTTGGCGTACCACTCGATCGCTGCTTCAGGATTTTTGGCCACACCTTGCTGCCCCCAGAACAACATCTGTGCCAATCGTTGCTTCAAGACAATAGCAATTTAGAATAATGACTTTCCTGTGTAATGTTTAACTTAAGGTTTCAAAAGGTGAGAAGACAAACCTGGCTTGGAATGTTTTTATATTGAGAACCAAGGTAGACATGTATGTCATCTTCCAACTGGGGGCCAGAGCCCTGAAGGTGGACTTGTGTAAATATAAGTCCTTAACACAAGTTGGAAATGGTGCATCTGTGTGTGTGTGTGTATGTGTTCACGAGTGCATGCGTGTGAACAAATCAACTGCACCCAGGGCCAAAGCTGGACGGAGACATTTATAACTGTCTTCTCTCCTCCAACACCCCTTCTTTTGAGAGGTAGTGCCCATCCTTTTGAACAGCGAAGAGTGTGGAGGTCTATGCACATCTGTATTAATTAGGGCGTCTCTCTATAGCACTTATTACCTCCTATCCCAGCATTTGTCCACATGGCTGGCTCCACAATTAAACTCGAGGTTGGGAGCTCTCTGGGGGGTAGAAACCTCAAGATGTTATTCGTCTGACCTCTTCCCTTCAGCTCCCACCCACAAGCACTCAACGGAAGCTCACAGAAGCTGCCCAACTAAGATTTGCTGAATGAAGGAAGGATGAAGTGTCCTTTGCTAGGAAGGTTTATGCGAGCTCTGAAGTACAGGAAGTGGATCTGGCAGCGTTTCCAGAACAATGCACTAGAATTCCCTCTTGTACTAGAAAGACTGCAAGCTAGGGATAGCTGTCCAAGAATAAAGCCAGAGACAATGTCTGTTAACATTCTGGCCCCATGTTGGCCCCTGATTGTATTTCCTTCTTTCTGCTTCTCCTCCCATAGGCTTCTCTTCCCTTCCCCCTCCCACTCCCGCCAAGTACTTATAACTTCCAGCGAAATATCTCCTGAAATGCTAGAAGACCTGGCTACAGAGAGTGGGAGACTGGTTACCACTCTGAAATGTATGCTTGGCAATGTGTTTATTCTTTTCTGTTTTTTTTTTTTTTTTTAATCTTTCCATTTCTGGTCTTCCACCCACTTAGCAGACCCAGAGGCTCTTCCTGACACTGTGTGCTCACCAGGAGCATGAAGCCAAAGCCAAATCCTTTGGGAAGGAGGTCACGCCCATCCTGGTGCAATCAGCCTTAGCGAGCTCCCATCAGGAGGCTTTCTTCCTAGTGAAATCGAGGCAAGAAGGTGGATAGGGGACATTCTCCCAGCCTTCTGTCCTTCTAGTACCTCCTAAAGGTCCATCCAAAAGATAAGGCATGTTCAAGAGACAAGGTTGATCTTTTGGTCTAATATGCTGCAGGTGATTTTCTATAATTTTCCTAGCTTAGTTTATGGCCTTCTTCTTGATATCCATCTAATCTCTCCTGTACTCCAAGATGCTTCTTTTTATTTCTACCTGATACACCAAAATGTGTGGCGATAGTCTGCAGGACCAATCATAAATACTGTGACTCTCTCTGGGTACAGGGTAGGACTATGCTACCAGCCCACTTGAAGTCGAGAGTGACCAAGTGACTTGTTTTGGCCAATGAAATGTGAGAAGTGACATGTGCCACTTCTGAACAGAAGCATTAAGAGTCAGCCTGTGATGTACCATGGCTATCGTCCTATTTCAATAGTTTTGGAAGCAAGTATCGAGATGAAGTCTCTGCTACTTTGGGTTCCTAGGAGCCTATGATATGATAGCACAGCCCATGTGTTTGACTTTTCTCAGACAGGTAGTATGAGCAAGAAATAAACCAGCACTGTTATAAGCCACTTAAGTCTGGGATATTTTGTTACCACGGCATAAACTGGTCTATTGTGACTGCAGATTTCTAAGCCGAGGGACTGCTTTTTACCTGAGCTGCGGCATTGCCCCGGGTAGCTTCGTGCTTCAGCCACATAAAGACGTCTCCATCCTCTTTGGTTTGTACCTTGAGTATTTCATCATCTTTTAGTCTAATTGTTTCAACATATGCCTAAAAAAGAAGGAAGGGAGGGAGGGAAGGAGGAAGAGAGGGAAGAAGGAAAGGAAGAAGGGGAGAAAGGGAATATCCAAATGATACGGGCATGCAAAAGATATGACGTAAACCGGAAGCTGCTCATGGAAAAAATATATGAATAATTGAAATACGAGGTGTGTCCACAACGTCGTAAGATCAAACCCTTTTTAAATGGGTATATTGCATCTAAAGTATCTAAATGAGTATTTTTGCACCTATCAAAGCATTTGCTTTGAGAAGACAAAATTTATTCCACTTCCACTTCTATTGCTCGAACTTGTTCAGAAGTCCACTTTTCTGCCTCTGATTTCAGAACCAGATTATACGCAGCATCAAAAAGGTAAATCAATATTTTCTAAGTATAACCTATTTTTTATCCCAAAGTGTTATTATCCTGCATGACTAACTCTTTTTATTGAGCAGGCTTGGCTTCAAATATCTTTTGGCTATTTCCAAAAATTAAATCTACCTTGAAAAAAAGAGGGCATGTTAATGCTGAAGACGTGAGCAAGAATGTGCTGGAGGCTCTAAAGAGGAACCTAACGGGAAAGTTCGCAGAAACGCTTTGCATTTGTGCACGGTCTCCCAGGTATCTGACTCTTTTGAAGAAAATAAGACTCATTTTGATGTAGAAATTTTGGCTGTTTATCAAAAAGAAAAGAAAAAAAAAAAAGTTCGTGTTATTTCACGGTCTCCCCTTATACATAATGAATTATATCTAACAACACCGCAGAGGTACTGGAAAGGGCTTCCCGCACCGGCGCAGCCACAGGCAGATGGTGGTAAAATTGGATCTGCATGAGTTTGGGGGAACAGCCTCAGAGAACAAGGGGCTGATTTCCCTCCTGACACTCTCTGTCGGTGAGTTAGGAAAAACACTTGGATTTACAAACTCTAGCCTGCAGCCCCGTTCCTGAGGTCTCTCAGGCCACCTCCCTTTCAGGGCCACTAGGGGGCTGAGACTTGGGGACAGGGCTAGGACTCAAAACCAGGAGGCATCGATTCCTGTCGGATGTTTAACCTCAGGAGGCCACCAAGCAAAGAGCAACGATGAAAATAATAATGCCCATTGCCTTTTATTGAAACCAACTCTGTGCTGAGGGTTTAACAACTTTTTTTTTTTTTTTAATTTAGTTGTCATAACAAGGCCATGACCCAAATAGCACTGTCCTCAATTTACAGGCAAAGAAACGGAGGCGCAGAAGATGAAACCATGAACTCGAGGTCACATTGTAGAGCTGGCTCTGGAAGCCAGGCAGGCTGGAGGCCAAA
>NW_006441953.1:18188353-18191579 GCF_000325575.1 Pteropus alecto | reverse complement strand
CTGCCGGGACACAGGTCACTCTATCTCATTAACCTCTTGCCAAGCGTATAGCCAATGAGTGGGCACTTCAGCTCAAACTCCAGGGAACATGACCGTCTGTGACGAGCCAGGAATTGGGCTGAAGCTCGAGCTGCTCAAATAATGGAATTCACAGCTAGACATTTGTCCTACGACTGGAGAGATTGGGTGTTTTGATTTTGGGTCGTTTTTCTTCTTTTCCTCCTTAATTTTATCGTGGGCTTTAAAAGAAAGACACAACACATGAAGACACCGTTCCCACCCTGCAGGATTTATACTCTTAGGCATTTCTGCCGCTCTCTGGCAGTGATGCTATGTCACGATACCCAGCCTGGACTGCGTGCCAGTCACTGTTCTAGCTGCTTTGCTCAGAATGACTCACCGAATCTTATAAGACAGTCACAATCAATATCCTCAATTCACCGATGTGAAAACTGAGACCCAGAGAGGTTTAGTAATTTACTCAAGGTCATATATTTAATTCTGCAAACTTAGGAGTCACCCAGGCCAGCTGGCGATGGGCCACAGTCCCTGCCCGGCCTCACTACCCTGAAAGGGACTCGTGAGTCTGGAAGGACGTTTCTTCGTCTGCCCTGGTACACAGTGAACTCTATCCAACAATGACATGAGGGGATCTTGGCAGAGGCCATGTTTCCGGAGGACCTGGCAACCATGAATCACTACAGAGAAGGAACACTTTTATCTTCTGTATCGCTGTCCCCAACCAAGGCAACTCGGGCAGTGGCATCGCACCTTGCAGCAAGGTGGGGCCATCAAGAGCACAACCTTCACATCAGACCGAGGGAAAGTCTCACTCACCATTACCTACTTGTGGGCCTTGGGCCATTAACTTTATTTATCTGAGACTCAGTTTCTGCATCCATAAAATGGAGTTTAGCACGGTTCCTGCTATGTGTAAAGTATTCAATCTCTTGGCCATTATTTTTGTAGTGCACAGAGTTAGAAAGACCAAGGTTCAAATCCAGGCCCTGCTACTCATTTGCTGTGTGACTTTGGGCAAGTTCTTTAGCTTCTCTGCATCCAGTTGCCTCATCTATAAAACGGGAATAACACTCATACTGACCTCGTAGGGTTGCATGAGGATTAAATGAGATTGCCTGTGAGATCTCAGCAGAGGGTCTGGTACATGGGAAGCTCTTGGTAAGGGTAACTCGTTACGTTTTAGGTCCATGGTTCATTCTAACGTGCGAAAGGCTGATAGCAATTTAGAACGTCAGCCCTCCTATTGGTATTTGCAGTTTTGTCCAGCTCGAAGCTCTGCCTCGTGGGGATGAAGAGTTATCTAAGAGAATTGCATACTTTAGAAGGTGGAAGGCACAGAACTTGAGGTGGGAGTCCTGGGTCAGAAACATTTGAGAGAGCTCACACAGTGGGCTGGGCTCCACATTGTATGGATTGCCTCACTCATGCTGTAGCCACCGCGTGAGGTGCAGGCCACCAAGGCTCCCATGCTATAGGTGCAAAACTGTACAGAGAGGTGGGCGGAATCATCCAAGATGTCACGCCTCGTGAGGAGCAGACCCAGGACCTGGTCTTGGCAAATCTAGCCCAGCAGCCACACCCAGCCAGGCGGTTCTCCTTGTTCTGGGGTCAGCGCGGTGGCAACAAGGGGTCAGTGCCACAGGCCCAGGCCTTCTGTGAAAGCTGACCACCTACAAACACATCTGATGGACAACCCTAAAAGGGAACAGCATTTGCTTGTTCTTCATTCAAACATTTGTGACCAGGAATGATGCTTCGTATGGGAAAGTGACCAATCCAGAAAGAAGCTGTAGCACAGAGAGACAACAGGGGGGGTGAAGACGGGGGCGGAGCTGGGTAGATGCTGTCGGGGACCCAGAGTCCCAGACTGACCAGTGGCATCTTCTGTAGCTTCTGGGTTTTTTGTTGTTGTCATTGCTGTGTTATAAATCAAGGTCTCTAGAACAATCACTTCACAGCCTATACTGCAGGGTTAAAACTTGCTGACCAGGTCAGAGGAGGTCCAATGTCTGGAGACTCTCCAGTCCTCAGACCTCCTGGACCCAGTGTCAGAGAAAGCGTCACGCCATCCCAGGCCAACGGTGCCGTCAGCTAAGGCAGCGGTCCCCCACTCTTTTGACACCAGGAACCGGCGCTCCCATGAGAATCTAATGCCTAATGACCTGAGGGGGAGCTGAGGCAGCGATGCTGGCGCTGGGGAGCGGATGCAGATCCAGACAAAGCTTCACTCGCTCCTCCGCTGCTCACCTCCTGCTGTGCGGCCCCGGTCCTAACGGGCCACGGACAGGGACCAGTCCATGGCCCGGGGGGTTGGGGACCCCTGAGTTAAGATGTTTGTGGGGAATGGAGAGAAAGAGATGGTGCATTTCCTTTGCAGTATGTCATGATTGTAGATGCAGATTGTAAGAACTATCTCAGCTGGAGAGGAAGGTTTGAGTGTCCTCAGTATGTGGAGGACAGTTAAAACCAGGGGGATGGATGAGACGAGATCCCTACCCCTCTAGCAGGTGTAGAGAGGAGCAGGCTGGGACCAAACCTTTTGGAAAAGCAGGTTCTAAAAAGTAGAGAGAATGAGAGGAACTCATTTGCGATTAAGTCACAAAACAAACAAAACCCAAGCATCTTCTTTTTCTTTAACCTGAAGCCGAGTCTCACTAAATCATAAAGAAGGGATGTGAAGAGAGATGACTAATAAAGAAGATAAGATGATGTGAACCACGAGTTACATAAAAGAGAAAATGAAACAAGAATCAAGAAAGAAACTTCTGCCGGAGCCTTCGTTTGCTAATTAGAGGTCTGGCTTTCTGTATCTCCTCATCTGTTACGTGCTGCTGGTGAATTAATAGAGTTCTCAACAAAAGGACATTTAAGCCAACGTATGACACCTGCTTAAATTCTCAAGAAGCCATTAATTACACATTTTTAAGAAAATGAGCGATGACACAACTCCTCTAACTATGTAATTCGTATCTGGGATTCTTAATCATACGACTTTTCAGCTGCAAGACGGATCTTTTCTATTCATCTTCTCTGGTTCTGACCAATTAAACATTTTCTTTCATAATCATAACGTTTCATGTGCCAAATCTTCAAAAGAAAAGGAGCTTGTTAGCAATATACCGTTTCCTGTTGCTAATTTGTGCCGAATTAGAATTCTTAAAAGTATAATATATACATATAGGACATCATTAACACATTCAGGCTT
>NW_006441953.1:18182985-18188288 GCF_000325575.1 Pteropus alecto | reverse complement strand
AATTAATTCTTTTAAAAAACTTTTATCAATTATTAAATTCCTGTCAAACGGAGGTCAAATCTTGCACCTAGTTTATATACACCAAGAGAAAATATATAATGATGATAAGAATGTGGAAGTTTATTCAAAATAAATCATTATTTCCTAAAGGAATCAGAATGTCTATATAGACAGCCTTTTGGTGTTTTATAGCCTGACTCATGTTTAATGTTCACTGACAGCATATATCTTTGAGTCATTTATTTCATAACCATACAGCGGTCACTGTCGATTTCTTTTCTATCCATTCCCGGTCATCAAAGCACACATTTTTCACACTGTGGGTTTCTGAGTGCAAAACAGGAACAGTGCAGGGGCACAGTGAGTGGTCTGGTTCTCAACTAGCTGCTCAGCCTAAGATTCCATGTCCTGACCTAGCCAGGCCGATCCCCTAAGCTCTGAGCATAAGCAGGGAAAATCAAGAGTTTACGGCCTAGTTCAAGGTCCAGTCTGGCAGAGCAGTTTACGTACTGTCTATGGCTGCACACATCCGGCACCCCATTCATTCATATACTGCCTCATATATTGCAGAGTCGAGTAGTTGCAAGAGAGACTGTATAGGCAGAGTCTAAAATATTTACTATGTGGCCCTTACAGAAAAAAAAAAAAAAAATTGCTGACTCTTGGTATAAACTACTGGTACTTCCTCTCAACTTGACCACTTCAAGTGTTATGACCATCAGAATATCTTAAATCCTTTCTGGAGAAAGACGATATAGAAAAATACATTCCGAGAGGGTAACTACGTCATGGTCTACTCCCTCCGGGTACAGAGCTCCATCATCTTGAGGCAGCTTTCCCCGCATTTCCACACTAGCACCTTTACTTATACCCTTTTCTTTGCCGTCATCCAAACAAGTCTAGAAACGAAACATCAGTTGGTCTAACGTAACACAAGATGTGTTTTGGGTAGATGTGAGCCATTGATCTCTTTGCCCATTGAGTCAAAAAGATTGGGGAGCCTGCAAAATTATGGGCGAGAGTTAGTGCCCCTTGTCCAGTCCTTAAACTGAGATAGGATCTAGTCTTCAAATGTCACATGCTGTGGGTCACCTGGGAGCACTGGACTAGCAAGGCTCACGTGATAGGGACAGATGCAACAGGAGCATAGCAAGGGATGGAGTGGGCTTCCTCATGTCACAGACCCTGCTTGCTCGTTACATATAAATGGGAGCCCTTTGTTTACTGCTCCCCCGCTCCGCCACTCAAGGTGATTAAATACCCTCGACATCTCCGGTGCTCACCACTTCACATGGTCTTAGCAAAAAAAAAAAAGATGCCTATGTTTCTGGTACGCCTTTTTTGCAAAATCAAAACCAAGGGCCAGATCTACCTTTTGCGTAGCAGTCCTCCCGCTCATGAAAAGCTTTCCATGCATGGATGGAAGATTGTGTATACATTCAGCCTGAGAACACAGTCAAGAAATACAAATTGGAGAGTGAAAGAAAGCTTTTCTCTCCATTAGATTATGTTCATCCTCTGGAGGCCAGCGAATAAACCAGCCACAGATACAGACACTTTATAAAAATTCAGGAAGTCCTGGTAAAAAGGGCTATAACCACTTCCTCCCATTTTTCTTTCATACCTGATCTCCTTGTAGCGTATGCTGGTCGAGGGGTGTCTTCGTGGCAATGTTGCTGTAGTAGGCATAGGACAGCTCCCAGTCCAGGGGGTAGTTATCAATACCTTGGTAGTGTTTGTACCCAAGATTCATTGAAGAAAGCCTCTCACTTCCCTGGCCTCCAACCAAACTATACAACATGCCCTGGTAGGAAGAAATTGACACTGTTCACAAGATTATAGATAAGGGTCATAAAATCCAACCATCTGGCCCCATCCCTATATATGAGCCTACTCATTCGAAACATATGCTAACATGCCTTTGAAAAAATCTTTAGAAAAGAAAGCACAACGGCTTTCTAATGGTTGACAGATTCCAAGTGATCTATCCTTCTAAATGTCTCATAGCTTAAAATTCCTTGACTTTTGCCCTTTTCTCAGTGAAAACACGGGCCTTCCCCCGACTTCTCTCACAGCATCTCTCTGGGTATCCGCTGGCTGTTGTAAGGATCCCTGGTCAGCTTCAGCTACAGTCTGACGGTCTGAAGAGCAGGCCATGTGACGACCTCACAGTCTCACAATGTTAGTGTTGGGAAGGGTCTTTTCAGATAGACCACCCTCATTTCACAGTTGAGAAAATAGAGGCCCAGAGAGGTGAAGTCATTTATCTATGGCCAACCAACCACTCTGTGGCAGAGACTGGGCTAGAAGCTTCTATAGTATTCCACCTTTGTGGGGATTGACTCGGACTCAGGAAAGCCGGCCATCAATCATGAGCTTCTATAAGCCAGAGACACACAAAGAAGTCACTGAAAAGGAAATGGAGCCATCTGGGTGTGTCTACACAGTACGAATCTCCAAATCCAGTGCGTGAATTTGAAAACTAAAAGGGATTAGGGGCCATTTAGTAGCACTTATAAAAATGTGATTCCAAATGTTAGGCAAGTTGCATAATAAATCTGGATCTGAAACCCAAAGTAAAACCTTCTGGTATGGCTTCTATTTGGACGGTAGAAGGCTGGATGCGACAATACTTGGCTTAGAGGACCAACTGACTTCACTTAACTAAAAAGTATTGGGATAATGGTCCCACAGCCAGAGTGGTATGAAACTTGAGTAAGAGATACCTGTCCTTGAAGGGCTGAGTTTCTGGTAAGCCCTGCCTAAATTATTCCTTCATGTATACTAATCACGTCCCCAAGACTAAGAGGGGAAACTGAAAGCAGGAGATACTGTGTTTAACACAGCCCTAGGATGTTTTTCTTGAGTGGAAAGATTTTTAAAGGGTTCCAGGGAGCGTGAACCTGTCGGGTTGCTCTTGAGACATGAGAGCATTACTCTGAAAATATGATGCGAGTGACTGATATCCTTGGAACCCATGAAATACTCTACCTGCAGCTGATCCCGAGGTACATTTAATCCAGTTTCATAAAAGACTGCGAGGTAGTAGGATGCTTTATGATAGCCACAGCAGCTGGAATCCATCAGGAAGGGGACGACAGAGCTAATTTGGTGAAGACCATCAACACTGGAGAGTCTCTCTATAGCCTTTTCAAATATCCTCCCGCCAATTCCTAATACAGATTCATTTTGGTTCCTCGGCACTGTAAATAACACAAGTCACAGCCCACACAATTAATTACCATGGGATCGACATGGCTTTAGAAAGAAGAAGGAAAGCCAATTAAACCATCTGAGTTATTAATATAGTCGGTTCCGCAGAACCTTGAAATATACCACCTTCCGGAGAGGTAAATCAAACCCTTTGGGGATGCCACGGTGTCGTTCTGTAAATAGCTTTTTCTTTGGCACCAAATGACAGCCTAGTATCCTAGGAAAAAGGATGTGCCTTATATAGCTGAGACAGCGCCTCGAGAGAGTAATTTACACAGTGTATCTCAGTGCCAAATCAGGACCACCGAAACTTCCAGAGAGACTTTTTTCCCTCTTAGACTCTTGGAAAAAAAAAAAATGTGTTTTATTTCAGAAATAATTCCTAGGTGCTGCTCTAAAAGTTGAGCAAAAGAACCATATTTTGAGATGCTTTCTTATCTTCTGCCTCTAGTTTTTCTCGGGGGTTTCTAAAAACAATTTCGAATGAGTCAACTTTTACTGAGGGTGTACGAAATGCCAAAGATTGGGTTAGGCATCTTATGTAAATTCTGTCACGTAATCGGAACCCTTTTACGAGGTAGGTGCTATTATCAGCATCCTCATTTTTTCAGATGAGGAGATTGAAGCCTGGAGAGGTCAACTGACCTGTCTAAAGTTACAAAAGCTGGCACGTGGCTGAGCCAAGCTCTAAATCCAGCTTTGCTGGTCAGGAAGGCCAGGGTTCCTACTCACTCTGCTTCACCTACCTCCTGATGAACAGGCTACCAATTGTCCTAATAAGCACCTTACCATCAAATTAGAGACCTCTTTACGCAACTGCTTTAAGCTATATGATACTTCTTTTGACCTAATCCTCGTATAAATCTGATAAACATTTTAAGCCTTTAAGCATTATAACGATCAAGTTATATGGTCGTTTCAAGTAAGTGTTAGTCTTCTAAAGTCTGTCTACATTATTCATCTCTCTTGTTTATTAATTTAGACAATGAGTGTTTACTTTCTATTTTACGTTGTTACCAAAGAGCACATAGCATCGAAGATACTATTTACATTTAAAGAGAAACGACCGATTTATTTCAGACTAAAATTTTATCTGCCTAAAAATTATGTCCAACATTTTTCTTTGATTTTTCTTCATTCTACCCCAAATTAAAATGTTATTAATGGCTTTCAGGAGGCCACAAGAGATTCACTCTATCAGCAGCACTCCATAAGGGAATGAAGAGACATGAGTTTTCGATGTGGAGAAACTTGAATGGGAAGCTCTGAGATGAGACCGAATTTATTTAAGGGCAATTCCCTCGCAGAGATCCAAGCTAAGCACAGAGACTAGTGGCATCCTGGTCTGTGAAACCCAAGCCATTCGTTACGAGTGGGTACACAGGCGGGCTGGGCTGGCTGCCCCTGAGAGGGGGGCATGTGTCTTTGCCCAGCTGTAGGGAAGGAGCCCACCCACACCTCCACCTATTGCTAAGAAGTCTTATCTCCTGCCTCCTGGAATTCCTCACCCCAGACCTCTTGGGGTTTCTGCTTTACACTTTCCATCTCAAGTGGTAGTTGCTGGGAAAAAAAATCACCTTAGTGAACAAATAGAATTTGCTCCTCTTTCTGTTTTTTTTTTTTTTTTTGATCCCTAAAAAAATAGCTTTGTAAAAAAAAAAAAAATCAAACAATGCATATTTTTAGAAAATAAAAACAGAAGTTCTCTCTCTCCTAATCCTTCTTAATAGCAAAGATAAATACTGTTACAAGCTTGGTGTGTTGTTTCTGGACTCCTCTTTTGCACGGACAATAATTCATATTCACATCTCTCTGCATATATACATGCAAGTTTTCTTCTCAAAAAACTCCTATAGATTCTGACCTTCAACTTTTAAAAATTAACCACACATCATGAGTGTCCATCCATGGTTGTCAGAAGCTCATTCTTCCTAAAGCTTCAATAGTATTGCATTCTATAGCAGGGCTGTTTTTTCTGCCCAGTTCTCTATTTTTAGACTGTTGGGTTGCTTCCAGGGGTTTTGCTATAACCAATAACATGTAAGTGAACATCTTTGAACATTTCCTTCTGCTCGTCTGTTGAGACATCT
>NW_006441953.1:18165927-18182974 GCF_000325575.1 Pteropus alecto | reverse complement strand
ACTCTTTCCACCGGGAGGCTGGAGATCTAATGTTGGTTTTTCCCTTTGCATAGTTGAGAGAATTTACTCTACTCAACCATTCGATGAGATATAAACCTTCAATGAATGCAGTGTGCACTGCGGCACTCAAATGGAGTTGCAAAAGAAATCCTACTTCTACTTATTCATCTATTTACTTTTAAATATGTGCTCATCTCAGATGCCCCTCTGTGCACATTCTGAGCAAATTAACATCAGCATTTTGGGAACGATTCATCCCTGCCTCACCTGCTCTGCCAAACACCTAACTAAGATGATGAGTTTTGCCTGAGTAGCCATGGACACAGGCTTTGTGGGCTCAGAGGAGAGAAGAGACTCCAAACCAAATGAAGCTCCAAAAGAAACACTTGCCCTGCTGACCCCTGGCACAGAACCCCAGAAATCCTTAGCAGGAGTGTGCAGGTAGCTCGGATTGCTGGAGAATAAGGAACAAAAGAGGAACATGTCAAAAGCTCTAATCGTTAGCACACAAAAAAAAACAAACAAAAAAAACAAACCTTTGCAGATTGAAACGTAGGCAGGTTGAAAGGCTTCATGAGTTCTTTACCATATTAAAATGAACTCCCCCCAAATATTACCAATCAGTATTTTCTCGGCAAAAGAACCTAAACAATTTTCTGCACTAGTGAATATAATAAAAAATAAGTCTACAGCAAAACTGCTCATTTTGCACATTCTTTAAAGTTCAAATTCTAACTGTAGCACACCATCAAAGCCATCAAGTCACTGGTGATATTGTAAAACTGGCAATTTTGAAATCAGTTTAATGAAACTGTTAATTTCACCCATCTGGTTTAGCATATGTATTTTTTCTAGTTGATCTGTAACTAAAAAACATGCCTTGTTTATGGAGATTAATGGTGTCATGAAAAACAAATAGAAAAAGGAGACACTTTTCGATTTTCTTCCTTCCTGCACCAGAAGCCAAGGAAACAAAGG
This sequence comes from Pteropus alecto, assembly GCF_000325575.1. Taxonomy (NCBI): domain Eukaryota; kingdom Metazoa; phylum Chordata; class Mammalia; order Chiroptera; family Pteropodidae; genus Pteropus; species Pteropus alecto. The sequence goes on along the minus strand of NW_006441953.1, from coordinate 18,181,996 downwards.
GAATCAGCACTGTTCATTAACCTTATTATTTTCCAGGTAGCACAGCATTGTTAATTTTCCCCTTCCTTCCTTCCTTCCTTCCTTCCTTCCTTCCTTCCTTCCTCCTTCCTTCCTTCCTTCCTTCCTTCCTTCCTTCCTTCCTTCCTTCCTTCCTCCTTTCCTTTCTTCCCTCCTGTTCATCTATTCACTTATTTATTATGTTATTTGAAAGTTTATTGAGCATCAAAATTATGCCACTCCCTCCCTCCTTCCTTCCTTCCTTCCTTCCTTCCTTCCTTCCTTTTTTTTTTACGGCCATGCCGTAAGGTCGCCATTTGTGCGTCCGTCGTCAAAGAGGCAAAAAGAAAATGAGAAGGTGGCCTCTTCCTGAAGAACCTGGAGTCAGCATCTGATTGAGAATTCAGGAGAAAGACCAACTCACTTCTCCTGAGAGCCACTGGGATATCCATAGGAAAGTCATTTCTAGTTTCAAGCTTTCAAAAAGTGTAATCCATCCAAAGTAGAAGTTTGAAAGTGAAAAACCATAAAAGTGAAAGGAGAAAATGTCATTTAAGCAGACAAAGATCTTCACCAAGTTTTCTAGTTGAAAAAAACACTGCATTCCTCATTTACGTCTGATCGAGTGAGCTGCACTGGGTTCCCGACACCTAAGTCGCTAATTTCTACCTTGGAAGTTAACGCTGTGTAATTTTCTGTGCAAATTTTCAGGTTTTATAGATGTAATCTCTCTCCTTCCTCCCTCTGCCCTTCTGCCCGCTGGCCCTTTCAGGACTGTTATCAGGGATTCTCTGGGCAGAAGGAGTACAGCCCTTTCTATGTGCTCTCGTGTATTTCGTAAACCAGAATGAATGCTTTCTTCAATAAGATAAAAATAAAGATGACGGCTCTGCAATGAACAATAGTGAAAACCAGCTCTTAAAGGACACGGTATCCTGGCATTATGAAGGAACATCATTGTATTTCTACAATTTCTATGCTCTGCATTTTAGAGTCTCCAAATAAACACTGCAATTGTAGGCAAAAATAAGAAGAGGTGAAAACAAATTAGAGTGACGTTAGTGCAGCCAGCCCCGTGGGCACATTGTGCGGAGGCACCGCTTCCCCTGCACTCAGCACTGCAGAGCCTGGGTCAGGAGTCTGCTCGTTGCCCTGAAGGAACAATACAGATGGTGTCAGCCCTGGGGGGTGAGCCGGGCTTGGACCTGGCCTCCTCCTGAGAACCATTTGCTGGCAGACCTCAGATTTCCTGTAGCCACAGTCACCAACTCCAGTGAGCTGAAGTGCCCAGTTCAGGATGAAAGGAAGGAAGGGAGCAAGCAGTTCTGGCCCCAGAGCAGATGTCCAGCGGGACGTGCTGGCCAGCTCACCTGTCTCTCTCACCTGTCTCTCCCTGCCTCAGGTCCCACCTGCCCCTGAGTGCATCCTTCCTCGCTCCTTCTATAACCAGCTCCTGGGCCACAGCCCCGCTTGCCGTTGTCATTCCTGCAGTCTCTTTCCACGCCAGTCCTCACCGCCTCTTTTCCCTGAATGCCAGTGCCCCAGGCAAAGAGTTTTTGAGTTCAAAGAGTTCCATTCTGACAAGGAGAAGTAACAGGAGAACACAAGAAATAGCCAGCACACCTCTTAAAGCGTGAAAAGGCGCGCACACTAAAATACTGCGATCGAGCAGGAGAAAAAGCCGAAAATGCTAATCGGGTGATTTCCATGCCCTGGCAGGAGCCATTTTCCTACAGAATTAGAGATTCTCCAGGACACAACAGAGAGGATGACCAATCAGAATGGTCAGGAAGACTCAAGCACCGGGTCTAGTTTGGATGCCACCCAGAGCCTGGACAGTGGTGAATTTTAGGACAGAGTAGCACAGAATAATTCCCATGCGAAGCAAGGAAATCAGGATACGGTGCAGCGGCCCTGGAATGCCAGGAGGCAGGAAGGGTGTTCTGCCACCTCTATATGCACCGCATGTAGCTGGGTACCCCGAGGAGCGCTGCCATCTTTAATTCAAAGGCATGCCAACTCTGGGAGGCAAGGAACAAGTCCTGTGATACTTCAGAGTGGGAACCACCAGAGGGGACAGCTGCATTTTACACCAGGTTAGCATATCAGCTGTCAACATCTAAGAAACCTCCTTCCTCCACATCCTCTGGCACTTGGCAGAGTTTGGTGTGTGGGCTGGTCTACGCTTTTCACTATGGTTGCCCCAGGGCCCAGCATGGTGTTTGGAGGTACTCAACACATGGGTGCTGGATTGGGTTCGCGTGTACCTAAGGGGTTTTACATCTGGCCATCTGTATACCTCAGCAACTAGATTACAGATACATGAAAGAGAAAACAGCGAGGGCCACATTTCGAGAGTTCTTTTTTAATGGGTGTGCACAGATTAAGAAGAATTCTGGTCTCCTTGCAGACCTGGGAAACAGAACTATGTTCATAGGGGTGTTTTCAGAGCCAGAACAGCAGTTACTGAGAGGGAATAGGCAAAGGGAGTGTGTGAGAAAACAAATAAGCCCACAGAACTCTCTTAGTCTGGAGTGGCGTCATGGCTTGGTTAGTGCAGACCTTGAACTTCTGTCTCTCAGAAGCCAAACTCCTCACTCCTTCAGTGGCTCACTGACCCAACACAGACTTTTTTAGAACTTACAAGGAGATCACTTACTCATTTAGAATACATTTGATTACTCAACAAATACTTATCAAGGCTCTTCAAAGAAAACCTAGTTCTTGTTCTTGTCTTTGAAGACATCTAACTTGCATGTCAAACAGGCAAATCAACAACCATAATGCAGTAAGGCAGGGGCGGTAAAGGGGAAAGCCACGAAATGGCAAAGGCAGCATGGGAGATGGAGCTATCTGAATGGGGAGACAGGAAAGATGACGTGAGACAGCAGTATCTGAGTTGGGGCTTGAAGGCTGTTTGCAGGGCAGGTGAGCTGAGAAGCGTAGGTGGGTGAGGTATGGTCTCTGAGGGAAATGGTGCAGAAACGTGCTCTGTAAGGTCATATGGAAGAAGGACCGATAACTAAGCAGCTAATGGATGCCCAGCACTATTCACAGGCACTGCGGATAACCGGAAGTGTAAGTGGGATACTTACAGGGCTGGCGCTACCCTCAACAAGCTTGTAACTGAGCAAGTGGTAGAGACACATACATATGGAATCAGATAGCTGTACCTCAAGCCAGACTGAGAGGAGCTCCATTCAGGCAACCCTATCGCTCATACTCATATGGTACCTTTCCATCCATGAAGCCCTTTCACAGACATTATGTCACTTTATGAGAGCATTACTCTTAATTGCTATTAAACCAAACTTTCCCCACTAAATAAGCTACACACATAAATTATACCTCACACCCATGAGAGTGGCTCCTGTCAAAAACCCAGAAAATACAAGTGTCAGCAAGGATGTGGAGAAACTGGAACCCTTGTGCACTGTCAGTGGGAGTGTAAAACGGTACAGTTGCTATAAGAAACAGTGTGGCGGTTCCTCAAAAAATTTAACATAGAATTACCACGTGATCCAGCAATCCTACCTCTGAGTATACATCCAAAAGAATCGAAAGCCAAACCTCCAAGAGATATTTGCACACCTGTCCACAGCAGCACTATTCACAATAGCCAAGAGGTGGAAGCAACCCAAGTGTCCATCAACTGAAGAATGGATAAACAAAATGCAGGATATACATACGATGGAATATTATTCAGCCTTAAGAAGGAAGGAGATTCCAACACATGCTACAACATGGACAAACACTGAGAACTTTATGCTCAGTAAAATCAGCCAATCACAAAAGGACAAATACTGTGTGATTCCACTTATATGAAGTACCTAGAGTAGTCAAGGTCATAGAGACGGGAAATAGGATAGTGGTTCCCAGGGCCTGGGGGCGTTGGGGCGGGGAATGGATGTTGTTTAATGGGTATGGAGTTTCAGTTTTACAAGATGAGAAACTTCTAGATCTGTTGCATAACAATATGAATGGTCCTTAACACCACTGAAGAGTATACTTAAAAATGGCTACGCTGAGGAATTTTATGTTATATGTATTTTACTACACCAAATATGTGTATTTTTAAATCACAATCCATAATGAGTGAGGATGTAAATACTTGACAATTCTCTTTGCAGTAGGAAAAGACAGCTCATTCTTTTGGGGACAACTGGAAGGTGGGGACCCCTGCTGATCTCACTTGGTGGAATGCAGAGGACACTCCGTTATACTCTTTCTACTCGTCACTGATGATGCCCACGCTTCCAGCTCTCAACCCTCTGAAATATTCTCACAGCTCCTTTGAAGTATGTTGTTGGCTTAGAGTGAGAGCAGATGATCTGCCTAAAATCTCACAGTGTGGGGAAAAAACATTCTCAAGTCTGAAACCTGCACGTGTGGCAGCCTGGAAGCAGAGTCGGCCTTCTATCTGAGGAGATGCTGCCAAGAAAAAAGATGCCTGTCGCAAAGAACCAGAAATCACAGGCCATTGTCTCACACTGTCTTATTTTTTCAAAATGCCAGGGGAAAAGAAATTCCACAAATTAATGTCCTTTGTAGAAACTATGGGAGCTGATAGTTTTCTTTACATTTACCTAAATAACTCTCGTTCTAGCCTGGCTCACAGGGGCATTTAGTCAACACTCATTTAGTGAATGAACCGATGGAAGCTTGTGATATGAGTGACCTAGGACGTTCCTCACACAGTTAAACTCCTTATCTTTGTAACTTCACCTATTCAGTTCCCACAGTGAGAATGCCAAGCATCAAACATCTGATACTTGAGTCTATATTATAGCTTACCTAAGATATGAAAAATGTAAGATGATGAGGATGTTCTAATAAAGTCTACTAGTCAACAGGACTGAACAGCTCATGGCAGCAACAGAAAACATAATGCAACCACAGTTTTCTATTAACGAGAGTTGTCCAAAGCATTCCAAGCCAGTGCTTTGTGACCTCAAAAAACCAGTGACTTCAAAAGCCAGGGACCTCAAAAACCCAAACCTGATCACACCTCTACCCACTGCCTGAAACCTTTCAACATAATTCCTAGTATCCAGAGTCGTCCAAAGCCAGCTAGACACTTAAAGCAAGATGAACTTGGAAGCAAGTTCTGTAAGGAACCAAGAACGGATGTGGAGTCACGCAAGTCTTACTACTGTTCTTTTTATAGATGAGAGGAAAGATATGTTAAAAATGTACACTTACTTTTTTACCCTCAATTTACAAAATCAAAACTTCTGCATTTCTCTTGGCCTTGTTAGAAAATGGGCCCAGTATATAACACCAACCTCTCCAGGGTTAGCGGGAGGATGCTGTGATAGCCCCGAGCAAGGGCAGGGTGCCAGATGGAGATGAATTTTAATGAGGGCTCTATGCCCCACATCTGCAGAAGCTTCCCCAGTCCTTATGGACAGGGCAATGTAACCTAGAAAAATAGGGCTGAAGGCAGAATCGGGGCTTGAGGTCAGCCATGCTCATAGCCTGGTCTCAATGTGACAGTCCACAGCACCACAGCCCAGGGAATCTGAGCGTTTGGGAGCTCGCAATTTGAATTTTTAATTAAATTCCACTTCCAGACCTCTATGGAGAAGAAATAATTCTAAATTCTTATAAACAAAACTTCTGAGCTGTAAAAATAACGTGAAAACATTCTATTGAGAGTATTTACTTAAAAAAGAATTGTGAAAATGATTCATCCCTGTTCCAATCAGCAAAATTATATTTAAATATGATCAGAAATCTCATACAACCAATTTTTATGTGGACATGGCCTTCGCCCATTTGCCTTCACCATTCAACATGGATGTCCAGCTCCTGCTCACTCGTCATGGGCAGGGGGCAGGGGGGCGGTGGCTCCACCATCTCCCAGATGACCAGCAAAAACCCAGGAAGAATCTCAGCTTGGTAATTATAGTCATGATAACTATAGCAATGGTTCTCAACTAGGGGCAATTGGCCTTTTTGGGGACATTTGGCAATGTCTAAGGACATTTCTGGTTGTCACAACTTAAAAAGAGAGTAGTGGGGGTGGGGGGGGTAGTGCTACTGGTAACTAGTGGGTAGAGGCCAGAAATGCAGCTAAACATCTTACAACACAAGGGACAGATCCCTCACAAAGAAGCATCTAGTCCAATACCATGTCAATGGTGTCAGGGTTGAAAAATGCTGCTTACAAAGAGTTTATTGTACTGATACTGTTCTAAGTATTTTATATATATTAATTCATTTAACCCAACACTATATATTAATTCATTTAACCCAATGGTACCAGGAGAGAGGTACCATTATTGTCCCCATTTTGCAGATGAGGAAACTGAGGCTCAGAGAAATAAAGCACCTTGTCCAAGATCACACAGCTAGTAAGTGCTAAGTTAAAATTGGAACTAGGTCACCTGGGTCCAGAGGCTATTCTGTCATATGACTCTATGTGGCCTCCCTCGCCTGACTCTGAGGGAACTCTTCAGAGCCAACCTGTTTGCATCCTTCAGCTCCATCTGCATCACTCTGTCCCACATCTTCTCCTTCCGGGTTATGACAATGGACTCCCTGCTTCCAGATCCCTCTAGTTCACTTCCCCCAATCTCCCACTGCTGCCAGAGTAACCTCAAAAACCCAAATCTGATCGCATCTCTACCTACTGCTTGAAACCCTTCAACAGTTCCTTGTCACCTACCTACCAGGTAAAGCCCAAACTCTTCAGGATGGTGTCTGAGCTCTGGTTGGAATCATCATCTGCCTCCCAAACCCCTTGCACATCATTAATAAGGCTGTGCTGCTCCCACTTCTCTGCAGCGACTCTGCCTGTAATTCCCACCCCACCTCGTTTATCTGGCAAACATATACTGACCCTTCAAGAGTCAGTCCCAGTGGCACCTTCTCCAGGAAGCCTTCTCTGAACACTCCAGGTAGAAATGACCACTCCTTTCTTTTAGCATTTACTTCGACAGCCTTTATTCAAATGCGTTACCATTTTTCTTCACTTTCAAGTCTGTCCCTCAAGGTCAGGGACCTTGCGTTATTTTACTTATCTCTGAAGTCTAGCCAAGTAACTGAATAGTCACTCGGCAAGTATCAAATGAAAAAAAAATCCCAAAAGGCTTGAATCCTTTCAGGACAGGAGAAGTGGTCACTATCTGCAAAGGAAACCCGTCCCATTGAACACCGTCATTCTTAGGGGTGTCTTACATGAAGCAGAAGTCAGTTTCCGCAATGCCTTGATCCCAGGATCTAGCTAACTACCACGAGTTGGCTCTGACCACTAAAACAGCTGTCATCATCCCCTACTTAGTGTCCTTTTCCCCAGGATGAACAGACATGGCTTCAGGAGCCCTCGTGACCCTGCATGGTGTGCTTAATTACCGAGCAAACCCAAATCGCGACAGGCCTAAGGAGAAGCCGGCCACATTTTGGAAGTATACACTGATTCCTGAGATGCTGCCTAAAGCGCACTTTAAATCAGGGGTCTCACGTTCAAGTGCCTACGGGCCCAGGCAGGTAAGACCCATGAATGAGGGAGGCAAGAGGTGCTGTGATACAGAGAGAAGAGGCTGTGGATGGACCGAGCGTGTCTGAGCCAACCACTCACCTCCAGGATCGCCACCGTGTAGGAATGGAGGCCCAGCATTGCCAGGTCTTTGTGTGTTTTTGAGATAAGCTAGAAATTTGCATTTTTTACATGGTTGATCGCCACCGTGTAGGAATGGAGGCCCAGCATTGCCAGGTCTTTGTGGGTTTTTGAGATAAGCTAGAAATTTGCATTTTTTACACGGTTTTTTTTTTTTTTTTTTTTTTAATACTGGTAACTATTTTTTTTTTTTTTAATTGACAACAACGTGTGTGTCCAACCAACCTCATTTGGGGGCCAGCTCTGGCTGTAAGCTGTCCTCTTGTGGCCTTGGCTTTAAATAAAGAATTGCTCAAGCGATTCCTAAATGTATGTTTTTGTATTTAGTGGTGGAAATGTGCACAGATATACTGAGAGTTGTGGACAGGGCAGAATTTAAATGTGAAGTTAAGCTGAAACGCTGGGGTTAAAAATAAGTTGAAGGCATAAATCACCAAAGAGGACGAGCGAAACTGTGGGAAAACAGGGAGCCTTCCCAACCAGCGTCCGAAGGCGAGGAAAACACATAGTTACCCATCGACAGAACCGTCTCCAGCAAGGCCTGGAACAAGCTGGGGTGCTGGGCTCTCAGCTCTTTCTCCCAGGGGAAGGCTCTGCATGTCGAAGGGCTCCCGTACCTGCACTTCAGGTCCAGGTAGGAATTCCCCAGGTCACCTGCAGGAAAGGGAAGCACAAGATACCACTCCCCTTAGGAGAGGGTAAGTCTTGCCTCTCTAAATCCTCCTCCCTAGTGGAACCAGAAATAAGAGGCCAGACTTCATGTTACTGGCTACGGGTTGGGATCTGAAATTGGTGTGATGCCTTTGCCCGGAGGTCACAAATTCAAAGCCAAGTCCGAGGGAAATGTGCCCAAGTTGCTGATGGCTGTTGAATAATTCTACAGAATGAGCAGCTGGCCTCAGACTGGTCCCCAAGAGGCCAATATCTAGGCCATTTTGTTGGCAGTGTGAGCTGAGAAGCAAAGACCAAGGACCCCCAGGGAGGCGAGGCGGGAGATGTTAGGAAAATCTTCTCAACGCCCCCGAACAGATCAGCATGCAAGGCTGGCCTTCCAACTCCGACCGTCTCTCCTAAAATTCGATCAGTTATCAAAATCAGTTTCTTTCCTATTTGGGACATTACTATTCCTATATATCTTCCCCCTGTTCTGACAGCATTGTATTTTCTAGATGATTCAGAGGCGAGAACAGCATCTGGGGACCAGTATAGCCTATTCTTAAATTGGATTACAAAAAGTGTGCCTTTCCACATTTACCTGTCACCATCTCTAATCACTCCCTGGGACTGTTTTATACAAACCCCACTGGACCAGAGTATGTTCAAGAAACATCGATTTCTTCATGGCCTGGAATGGGAAGTCTAGCTCTGGAGATGGGGAGATATGTGGGCAGGACTGAAATACTCAATTTGCTTTTGCTAATGGTAATGGCCCCACAGGAACTTCTCTTCCAGAAGGAATATATGTGACTAAGTCTAGTGCTACCACATCAGGCAAGAAGATCTACAGCACAGAGAATCTGATAAGTGCCAGATCCAAGCTGGTACATTGGAAGACAAGACAGGACCAAGTTTTATAACCGTTAAACACCTCATATGAGTGAAAGGGTGTGTCCATGCAAATATAGCAGGCATGAAAGCAATCTATTTGAAATTATTCGTTCCCTCTGTTGCAAATTACCAATGTCTTCCAGAATGAGTCAATTTCAAGGATTAAAAAAATAAAACCGAGCCCCAAACAACAAAGTCATTGTTCAACATTTCTGAAAGCTAATATTCAGTTATTAATGATCTAAGACAAAAGTACTCCGGTGGGGAAACATTTCTAATGATTAATTTATTTTCCAATTCATTTTTATTTTCTTAGACTGGCCTAAGATCCCATTATGAATGGGAATAATGAAATGCGAGGCTCAAAATACTCTCATTTGTATTCTTAAACTAAATCACATATGGTTAAAGCTATGAGGAAGGTTGGGCTGTTGTTGGCTGTTGGTCTTGAAATTTAGTGGAATGTATCCTTTTACTTGCACCTATCTGTGGAGGTCATACCTGTCCCCCTGGGTCAAAGTCATATACGTTCCATTTTAACCTTCCATTAGAAGGAAGCCAAATGTGTTGACACAGATGCACAAAATTAAAGATTGCCCTCCGGAAGCTCAATACTCACATGCTTCCTGGCTCCCGCCCCCTTGCTGTACTGTGGACGCGTACACAGACACTATTTCTTGAACCTCTGCACACCTTTCGTAATATAACTTGATTTGTTCAGCAAGTTGCTTCTGAAGGAGGGGATTAAAAATCTACAAGAAGAAAATCGAATGAACAATTGTCATCAAACACGCATTGATACCCAAGAGGCTGATTCCCCTCTCCCCGCTGACATCGTCAGGTGGTCTTTGTTCACAGACGATCCACTCTGGATTTGCAAAGGGAGGGTGTAATGCAAGGACATGCTGGCTCTAGCCACTTCCCTCTGTCTTCTTTTGGTGGCATCTTTTCCTCTACGGGGCTTCCTGAAAGTCAGGATTTCCCAGAGACGAGCCTCCACCCTCTTCTTGCCCCCCACTGCATGCTGTCCCCAGAATAGCATATTCATCTCCCCTTCAGTTCCCCAAGGATGCCAAGTCCACCCGTGCTGTGCCAGCTGACTGGGAGCCCTTCTTCCAATTTCTTCTGCTTGGGAGGCTCCTACTCAACCTCCAAGGGCCAGATTCAAGGTCATCGCTTCAGAGTGGCTCCACCCCACCCTCACCTGGTTGCCGATGCCAATGTTCCCACCTCAGTGTTCCCCGACACTGTGTTCACACCTGAATTAATACATGCACCAAATTCTTTTGTGACTTATCTTTTTAGGACCCAAACAGGAAGTTCCTCAAGGACAGAGGCCTTATCTCAACTCAGTGTTTTCAAAATGCAGGTTGTGACCCCTTAGAGGGTCATGAAATTATTTCAGTGGGTTGTAACCAGCAGGGATTTTTTTTTAATAAAGTGGAACCCAAAATATCAGAGTGCAATGAACATAGCAAGAGTATGTATTCAGAAAAATCTTTTTCCATTTTGTATTATATAGATGTATGTGTATGTGTCTATATGGGCATACATATGTACTGTTCATTGTATTAAATAGATGTCTTATTATGGATCATCTTCAAAAAACAGTTTGAAACCTACCATCTTAATTTATCTTGGACACCTGCCTCGGAACCTAGCATAGAGCCTGGCACATATTAGGTGCTCAATAAGCATTTGCTGCACAAATGAATAAATAAATTTCATTTTTTCCCTTCTTCATAGAGGGCTCTCAATGGAAGTTCTAAGATGCACCCATGGGTGGTAGGGCTCCCCATTTTTCCTAACCGATTTTGCCTAGTGACTCCTACTTTTCTCAGAACAAACCCCACAGGGTCACGAGAATGAAAGAAGGCTCCTTGTCCAGGGATTGGGTGATCTCCTCACCCAGGCAGAAAACACAACCGCTGCAAAAGCCCCCTTGTGGGGGCCCCTTGGGTCCCTACAGCAGCCCTGCTGGCCCTGGCCTGGAGGGCGGGACGGTTCCACCTGCAGGTGGGTTTTGGATGCGAGCATCCAACGGCAGATGCCGTTCTGAATACAAAGCCCTCAGTGCCAAACCCCCAAGTGTGAGCCGAAAGCCCAAGCTTCTGAAGAGAGCAGTGAACGGAACCAAGATTTTCATTTGCTACGGTGTCTCCTCTCCTGCTACTTTAAATAATAGCATGTAGAAGAAGCTTTACCAAATAACAAAGACGCTCTCCTTTCATTAGCTTAATCACTGGATAGGCAACAGCCTGATAAAAATCTACTCTCTATAATTAAACCTGAAAGTCAGGATTTCCCAGTAGTTATTAAAACAGAGGAAGTAAATGGTTTCCATTTTATGAGTACTAAATGAACCAAATGTTAACAGAAATCTATTATCATGTTAGCTGGGGGAAAAGATTCAATATTAATAATGTTTGATGACAGAGCCGATGAGAGATTCGTCTCGGATAAATCTTTTGTTTACAGCGGGTTCCAGGTTCCTGAGCAGCATACCCATCACCCGTGAGCACTAGCACACTTGTCCTTGATCTCCTGGGCTCACCTGTGCAGGGTGCAGAGTACGGAGGCGATAGTACTTCAGGGGTCCAAAGAACCCTTCGATGCCGGCCACGTACCTGCTCCCTCCAATAATGAAGTACCCAGCAGTGTCATTATAATGGAAATCTTCCCGGAAGCTGCAGAAAAACACAAAGGCTCTGAATTTGAATCAGATTTTAAAGAGACTCTTTCACTGACCCTCACTGACTTACCTTACATTTCCACAAGCCCTTCTCTCTGAGACCGTTGTGGGGTCTGGAAGACTTGGGCTAGGATGCCAGCTCTGTTATTTACCAGCCGTGTGACCCTGGACTTGTCCCTTAACTTCTTTGAGACTGAGTTTTCTCATTAGTAAATTATAGGATTGTTCAAAGAATTAAGTAAAATATAAAGACATAACACATCTAGCCGGGTATCTGGCTCACCATAAATACTCACAAAGTACTGGCTACTGAGATTGGTGAAATTGTTTGGAATCATTACAATTATGTGGAATTGCTGGTTATAATTGGAAATATTATGCCCTAAAAGGAATAAAAACTTGTCGAATGGATCGAAAGTGGTTGTGGAAGAAAACTGAAAACACGTCCTATTTGATAAGAACTGAGATAAATTTAGAGTTAAGAGGAGATGGCCACGGCAAGGTCAAAGGTCTTGACCAAAAACAACAGGTCAGCACAGGTGACACGCTGTAAGTCTACTTTGTCCTGAAAGACTTAAAGGATCAGGAAAGAAAATGGAAGGAGAACTGGGTTGGCACAAATAAAATGCCCAAAGTTATTTCCTGAAGCTTTGATAATATTCACCAAACACTGGAAAACTCCAGGTGTCTGTCATTGAAGACTGGCCCACACGCACCTACTGGGTCCTGGGTGTAAGCTTTTCTACTATACAGCTTAAAAAAGGGACAAGGAGCTCTGTGACTGACCTGGAGAGGTCTCCAGAATACATTGTTAAGTGAAGAAAATAAAAGTGCAGAACAAGAACATTCCTTTTATTTAAGAAAGAGGAGGATGGATGGGGGGGGGGTGGTATTTGCATAAAAACTCTGTAAGTATATACAAGAAACTAATAAAATTACTTCCCTGTGGTGCAGGGGGGGGGGTGGGGCACGTAGGGGATGGAGTGGATGGGGGCAGAGCTAGAAGCAAGACATCTAACTGTATACCTTTTCATATAGTTTTGAGTTTTTAAACCCTGTGCATGCATTCCCTATTTAAAAATTAAAATAGGGATGGGTGAACAAGGTGTGAACAGAGCATATGTGAACAGCAAGGGGGGTCAAGACAGGCATCAAGTGAGAAGCCAGGCAAAGAGGAAAGAGCCAGGGAGTGCAGAGGGCAGATGGAAGCAGAAGGAAAGAACACAAAATGTCGGGCAGGCCGCCAGGAGCCCAGAGAGCCACGCGGGCGGTGGGCCAGGGTGACACACACGGGGCCAGAGCAAGCTACCCGTGGTCGGATCAGAGAATCCAGGCAACTCGGGGTCATCACAGGACAGGGGATGGACTGACTATTAGCAAGGACGCTGATCCTCAGCAGGTACACCTGGCTGGATAGAAAGACAAGAGTGAAGAACCAGGCACTTGCGGACAGCATCAACCAAGAGCAGCCAGAGGAAATTCCGAGAAATGAGCTACATACGAAGGCAACTCAAATGGAAGAAAGTGCTTTCTCTTCTGATACTCCTCTTTGCAGAACCTCAAGCTTAAAGGGCCGTGAGAAGGTGATAGTCTCCTCCTTTTTTTCAGGTGGGATCATAAAATATTACCTCTGAGAGCTATGAATTGATTCTGTTTTTCGAGACCTTGGGTAAAACCTCTTTTAACAGAACTCTCCCTAACCCACCCACCAGCTCCCCTGATGCCCGATCCCTACAGCATGCTGGATGTCTGCTTACCGGAAACTTAGTCTTCTCATTTTATAAATGGAGAAGATAATAGTAGCTACCTACAGAATTGTTGTGAGCATTACATGAACTGTTATTTAAGCAATGCATTTGGAACAGTGCCTGCCACACAGGAGACACCACACTGTTCCCTAGGTTATCATCGTCAACCTAGTCCACTGATGGACTTTTGCTACCATCTCGAGTTACATGCTTAGAAAGAATAAGATGCATGTGTTCCCAAACCTGTTAATGCCAGTTTGTATGGTCATTGTAATTACACAATTTAATTAAATATGTTACCCAATAAAATATGAGTGGGGCAGAAAGAGTTATTCATTCTATAAAAATTAAGTTGGATACTTTGGGTAGGCCCAATAAAGAATGGCTACTAAAACTAAATTGTGGAATTAGGACAACTGTAAAAGGTTGGAAAAAGAAGTTGAAGAAATCTAGATGGAGTTTGGGCTCTGACAGTTTCACAAGTGTTTTTGTTTTCTTTTCATTGAAAGAAACAGATACTGGATGCTGTTTATGCAAGAAGATCACAGGGAATTCCAATCAGTAGACCCCTACTCAAAGGAAAAGCCCTATCTAGAAAGACTGGCAAATGAATGCACATTTTTATTTTTTCATCAAAATCAAATGTTTAAGGTAACTTTTTTTTTTTAATGGATCTTTGCTTTAACCGAAGTTTTCAACTGATCAATAAATTACTTGATCCCTATAGTACTGGCTTTTTAAAAAAATCATTATTATAAAACTAAAACAGGAGATCTCTCTAGCCTGGTCTCCAACATTTTTCTCCTCTAAAATTCTCAGTGGCTGCACAAAAATTGCAAGAGATCCTTGTACTGGGCACTGTTTGACGGCCATCGGTTTCGCTGACATAAAAGCTGAGCTAGACTCTTCTATAGCCCAGGCCCATTCCTTTCAAAAACCTCAGACATGCTGGCACACTATCTTTACTCTTATCTGGACATAGAAGAGTGCCCTGGTTTATTACTGTGGAGCACCAGCCGCTTGAAAGATGATCGCTGTTGCCCTCACTCGGAATTGGGAAATAGCTCCAGCTCGAGGGGAGAGGGGAGGTTAGAGCCTCAAATCAGCTGCCCCTCTCATTCCTTCACATAATTCTCACCTTCCCTGTCACTTCCTCAGGACCTGCTCTAAATTCCGATCCCCTTGTCATTCTCTCAAGCCACCTTATTGTTCCTTTTCTTCTCAGCATTCACCACAATTTGCAATTTTAAATTTATTTATGAATTCGTTTGTTTACGATTTGTCTGCCCCACCAGATTTTCTAGCTCCATGAAGGAAGGGACTGGCTGTATTTATTCTCAGAGTCCAGCACTGTGGCTGGCATGTGGTGGATGTGTTGGATGAATGAATATATACTGATGGATGAAAAGGTGGATGAATAGATGGACGACGGATGGATGGATGGATGAATTCAGCACTATACAGGTCTGCAGTTGTTACCTGTCACCAAACGGTACTGAGAGCCTTTCATTCGTGCATAGCACTTAATTATTGATCTTCTTACACCAACTTTGTGGGAGAGCAGCTATCATTACGTGTGCATTACAGAAGCAAAAAGGAACACCTATAAACATCGGAAATATTTAGTTCACTGGCTTGGCCCTCTCTGAAAGTGGAATTCCTGATATCTAACCACAGGGACCCCCGTGGGCCTGGTGTTAACCCTTTAGTTGTTCTATTGGTGCGGGAGGTTCCAGGGGTACGGGAAGGGCAGCCGAGGTCTGAGCACTGCCGGTGTTACCGGCTAAAGAATCATTTCAGTGCTTTACCTGGGATGCTGAATTGGTATGTACCTGGAAGTGAGTCCTCATCTCTGGAACCTTATATGACCATACTGATTTTATCTTTTCTTAACATTTTAATATTTTGTTCATCACGGAGTCTTTACACTAATTTTTAATTTTAAAAATGTTGTATTAAATGTGATTACTGTTCTGGGTTGAATTGTGTCCCCCCTCAAAATGTACATCTTGAAGTCTGACCCCCGGGTACCTCTGAATGCAACCTCATTTGGAAACATGGTTATTGCGTTGGCGGTTGATTAAGATGAAGCCACACTGGAGCAGGGAGGCCCTTAATCCAATATGACTGGTGTCCTTACAATCAGGGGAAATTTGGACACAGACACACACAGGGAGAATGCAATGTGGAGATTGGAGTTAGGCTGCCACAAGCCAAGACATCAGAAGCTGGAGGCTTAGCAAAGACCCTCCCCTAGAGCCTTCCGAGGGAGTATGGCTCTGCCAACACAACCTCAGACCCTTAGGCTCTAGAATTATGAGACAATACATTTCTGTTGCTTAAGCTACTCAGTTTGTGGTACTTTGCTCCAGCAGCCCAAACAAACTGATACAATTACCGAGGTTTGTGTTTGTTTTTGTTTTTGTTCTGCCTCCCTCATTTCCTCCTGGTCCAGCCTTGAAT
>NW_006441953.1:18154986-18165218 GCF_000325575.1 Pteropus alecto | reverse complement strand
AAAAGGGGCGAAGGAAGGGCTCCCTACCCTGACAGTCCTGATCCGTTTTTTAAAATTACACACACAGAGCTGGTAATTTTTGTTTCTGTTCTTTAGACTTATTCGTAGGTTTACATATATTTGATTATATATATTATCAACCTATGATGAGGTATCCTGAGTCTTGCCCCATCACTCTGCCACTATAAAACCTGCTATTTTACAGAAATAGAAAAGCAAATTTAAGAAGTTATGAAATACAAGGCAAAGGACCCAATTCTCCGTTTCTGTAACTCTTGTAGAGAACAGTTCTATAAAGATGAAAAGTTACACCAATATCAACAGTTGCATACATTTCAAATTTAGATTATAAACATAAATATGAAGACTGTCTGCTTTTATGTTTTATACTAACCAAAGTTACCAACTATTCTCAATAAGCAACATTAACACTTTGATTTATTTTTCAGAATCCTTCGCAGAAGATAATTTTCAAAGAAAATGAATTATATAAAGTGCCATGAAAGGAAGAATTTACAATGAGATCTGGAGAGAGAACTAGTTTTTCTTGCTTAGAAAAAAAAAGATTGTGGGGGAAACCGGGAGAGTTTGTGGACAGTAAAAAGAAAAAAAAAAAAAAGAAAGTACAAAGCCTATAGCCACAGGGCAGACTCCTCCATGCTAGGAAAAGGTGAATAAGGAGGTGTGAGAATAACATTACCGCTGAGGACTAAGGCATGAAGATTCCTTGACCTTCACCCGGCAATATTTGAATCAAAAGAAAAATCTCACTTACCTAATTGTCTGATTATGGTAGCTTTTCAAATCCTGTCCAATGCTGGTGATTACTACTATCTACAGTGGGAGAGATATACAAGGATCGGTTATGCTTTAACGTCCCACATCACAAATACAGTCCTGCGTATAAATTACTCATAAAATGTGCTGCATAGTCTTTTGCCTGCTCAGTTTCCGCAAAAATAAAATTAACAGCTTACTAGCCCTGTGTATATTTTAAGACTTAAGAAATTTAATTTCTCCAAATGACTTGATGTGGTAAAAAGATCTATAATGCAGTTTTTCCCAGTGGATTTCAGATATTTCAAAACTACGAGCCAAAAGGTTCATTTGGTGTGTTTGTGCTTCAAAGCTTGTTGCATAGAAAGACAAGGAAATGTGTAAGATACTACAAGGAGATTTTGAAATTTTACTTGGATTTCATCAGAGCCTTAGGGGGAAAAACACTACTTCATGCACTACTGTCCCCCACTCTCCTTCCCTAAGCACTAAGATTCGTCGCTGTCATTTCAATGATGACAATGTTTTTGTCATGGATGTTATTAGCCGTCATGCATTCTTCTCATGTCTTGAATTACAACAGAAGCCCTTGGAGTTAACGGGCTCCTTTTGATTCTTCCGGTGCCAACATAGAACCAGTTTTTACCAAATCTGTGCCGGCCTAACTAGATTCTCAAAGATGTGCCTTCGCACTGTGTCTGTGAAAGACAAACTAACCCATAAAAAACCAACCCCGTTCAGCCATATATAAAATGAAGAAAATGACTCAAACCAGTTGTTTCTCTAAACCAACCATTTACTTTAAGTCAATTTGTCTATTTAGTCAAAGCAATGAATATCGTAGCCACACCACAGATGTGGATTTTGTGTAGAAAAACAATTAAGTATTGTTTTGGGACCTATGTATATTAAGGAGACCAGATGGAATGGAAAGAAAAAGACAAAAAGTCTACTAAAAAAAAAAAAATCTACTCCTTTTTCTTTCCACCCCATCTGGTCTTCCTAATTCTTCTCTCCTGCTTTACCCAATCATGTGCTCTGCCATTGAATTCATCTCTTTAATTAAAGAACTACTTTGATTTACTCTTCTTCTGCTAGAAAAGCTTCTAGCAGAAGCCCTGCTGCTTTACAAGTAGAAATCTAAATTCCATGATATTCAAGATTCTCCACATTCCCCCTAAAGATAGTTTCTTCTTCTATTAATGTTCTACAATCTGCAAATTTCTACTCCAGTCAAACTGGTTTATCTGCTCACCCCCAGCCTATGCGCTAAAATGCCCCCGGCTCTCTCCTCTCTTGATTCTCCCCATTCATAGTAACCTTCTCTACAAAGCTTTCCCTGAGTATCTTAGCATAAAGTGCGGTCTCTCTTCTCCAAATCAATATAAATTGTTGTTTGGCAATTAAGCTTGCCTTACGATGACCCTTCACCTGCTTAATATCATGCCCGTAAGTAGTCCATCAGCTCCTTGAGCACACTATCTTGTGTACAGCAGGTGCAAAATAAGATCTGTGATTTGCTCTGACGGTTTGATACCTGTCTAAGTGACACTAGCACTGAGCTGACCTTCTCAGGAGAAAAGCAGCAACCAAGCTATAATGTCGTCATATGTTCTCATGTAAATGAGAAACTAAAATATGGACCATAGCTATGTCACCTAACATCGTTAAGGAAACAAACTAATGTACAAAATATCCCAGCTAACATTTCACAGACTCTCCTCAGAAAAGCAAAGACCGACCTGATTTCTTTTCTCTTTGGAAAAAGGAAATGTGATAAACCTAACCACCAAGGGAAGTCTGTGTATTATCTAATACACAAGACAAACAAGATGTCTCTTCCAGTTTTGTTACCGGAAAATCACAAATCAATACGAAAAGCTGATGAGAAAATAAAGCCACTAGAAAAAAAGTAGCATACTGACATGTAGACTGAAAAAAATGGAATTGTCTTCAATTATAACAACAGATTTATAATCCAGAAAACCTGTGTTATGAGAGTTTGAGACAGTTATAGTGTTTTATAGTAGAAAGTAGATAAAGACCCTCTGTTCCACCTGAATTATCACTTAGGTCTGTTAATTATTACTTGTCTGTTTATGCCAAACATAAACATTGTCTCAACTTCCAAAAACAGTAGAACCATTTCTCGACTAAACTAACCGATAAATTTCCTGCCAAAAAAAAAAAAAAGTTGTAGATCTGACAACCCTATACAAACATGGCTGATGCTGTTTTAACATTTATCTCCACAAAGCCTATCTCACCAGGAGAAAAGCAATGAATTCCTCAGATAATTGTGGCTATATAGCTGGCTATATTATTTACTCATTCGCAATATGGTCGAAAGAAGCACTTTAAAAGCCAATTAAATGGGATGGGATTCTTATGATTTAATCTTCCATCTATAAAAGTTTGATCAAAAAAGTGTATAGTTGTAAAAAGTTTATCATTTACCACAAATTTGCTTTTACAGATTTTCTTGCTCCCTGACTTTACAGCGATGCTTAACGTTAAGTGATGATGCTGATATGATTCACAGGCAGAAGTGGGGGATGTGCCTACAGATACCTGGCCTCCGTTAAAAGAGATATCCAGTCGAAACCACTCCTTCAAAGGTAGGATGAATTTAGTTTTCACAGCAAGATCTTCTCCTTTGACAAGATGCATCTGAATATGCAAGTGGCCTAAAAGGAAAATTAAAGCTCATGAAAATGACAAAAAAAATAGAAGTGAATGAAGTAGCTACACCTTTTCAACAACTGTCCGAAGAAGCAACCAGACTAGATCACCTTCCTTCTTCCTTTAATAAAAATCAAAGCAAAACAAACACAACTTCATTCCTTTGTAAAGAAGACATTTATTTTAAGCTTCAGGAAAAAAGATGAATTTGAAGGCCACATTTGATAGTCATTGTTCTCACTAAACTGCCACATTGGCAATATCTTCCTTATTCTATACAGATATATTTGCCAATAGATAGAGCATAAGAAAATGACAATATCATTTTAAAGTTCTGTTTCATACTTACCCTCTTCGGTAAGAAATACAGAAGGCGTGCCGTACATCTCATTAGAATCAACAAAGTACAAAATCCCGCAGAGACTAGCCTTGCAGTAATGGAGTAAGTAAAGCCACAATGAAACAGTAAACCTATAAGAGTGAGGGGAAAAAAAGATTCTGCAGATTGATATCATCCAAGAACAGGTAATTATAGTTAACAATGACCAAGTAAATTGCTTTCTTTCCAATGAAGGGATGAATTTGCCTGTGTGTTCATCATGGGAGATCAGCTTGCAAAGCTTGATTTTTGAGACAAAGGAGGTAGTTACAGAAGCTGTAAAAGACAGGAGTTAAGCATCATCGTTCAAAACTAGCAGACATTCTACCTTGCACCAAAAACTCTGTTTCTGTGCCTCTGATAATCTCACATGCTTACCATTTGAATTCTTGATTAAGGCTTATAAAACCAGACACAGAATAAAACTCTGGATTTTAATAAGAGGTGATTTGATAAGAAGCTATTCTAATTTCGATGATTAAAAGAAAAAAACATAATTAGGGCTTTCTGAGCAATTTTGTTTCTTTCAAAGATAAAAGCCTTAAGGTAGAAAAAGTGTCCTACTCTGCAAATGGCATCACTATATGCTAATCGGGACACATATATACTATTTTAAGGCACACATTAGGTTGCTCAGTATCACAGTTCTGGCTGACCAATCTGGAACAACTAATCTAATTGTTCCATTTCTGGACTGGGACTATTTTAGTTAAAAAAAAAATACTGTACATTTGTGATTTGTGGAGTGAGGACAAAATGACAGTAGTCAACTTAACTAGGACACATTTAGCCACGATATATGATCCATCAATCACTCAGCAAATATTTGCTGAACACTCGTTTGAAGTCACACACTATGCTAGTGACCAGCAGTTCAAAGATGCAGAGCTGGAAGTAACTGAATTTTGCACATCAAACAAGAATCAGGGTCAAAACAAATGCAAAAAATTCTCCCCATCACCCCAGGAACCAATTCAAAATTTGGGTTAAAGTATCAGCGACCTCAGATTCTTTGGGGATATATCCAAACAAGTCCTTTAGAATATTCTGAGCTTTATAATCTGGCCTCCAAATCAGTGGTAAGATATGCAGACAGATGGTGCCACACGGCTCCCTCCTGACCCACCCAGCTGAGCAAGCTCATGAAGATAAGTTATTACAAGGAAGCTTAGCAAGAACATACGCTCAGTAAAGTGACTCAAGATCTTTCTACAGCCAGCAGCATAGGAAGAATTAAATCACTCTGCTAAATCCATCCAGTCTGAGGTGAACCAGGAACCATTTTCAGCATCTTCAATTCAGCAGAAGGAAAAAAAAATTTTGAGTTTTGCTGAAATCAACAGAGAAGATCAGAAGTAGTAAGATTTCCAGCAGCTCATCATCCAATCTTCCAAGACAGAAAAGGCAGGACAAAGGCCGCAATCTGTGCTGGCTGTGGCTGGCTATGCTGCAAATCTTGCGAAGGCCTCAGGCTCCAATGCCTTGCCCCCTACTCATGTCATTCCTGGGATGGACATATAAAGTCTAAGGCAAACTGAGGATTGCTAAGTGCAAGAATAACTCGAGAATACTTGGAGGTTTTCAGGTCCACAAAATCTGCCTAAGCTGTACAGACCTCAACATTTTCCCAAAGCATGTAACAAAAGATTTGTCCTCTTCAGAGATTCTACTAGCCTGCTCCAGTTCTCAGAGAAAAAGAGCCTAGCCCTACCCACCCCCATCATCTGCCCATTCTTACACTGGGTAATCTATCCGCTGGCGTCGGGTGGCCTCCAGCTCACGGTTCTGAAACCTTGGGAACTTCTTCACAATGCCTGTGTTCTCTCCACTGGAGGCATAGAGAAAGCCCAGGAGGGTGACCAAATCTGTAAATGACCAGACAGCTGCCTTTCAATTATCTCCAGAAAAGCATTGTTCTCCAAATCACATTCTTTCTAGAACCCTCTGCCTAGCTTCGAACATTTAAACAAAATAGTCTGCAAATAATAGCAAACATCTATTGAACGTGGACTATGTGCCAGGTGCCTGCTAAGCATTTTACAGAGCTATCCCAGTTAGTTTTCAAAGCAACTCTATAAAATAGCTTCTATTATTAGTCCCATTCTACAAATGAAAAGTCCGAGGCATAGAGAGGTAAAATAACTTGCCTAAGGTCACAGAGCTAATAACTGGTAGAGCCAAATTACCGTTTTGAGCTCAGGTTTTATGTGCTCCACTCTTTTACATGCTGCCTCTATTGTTAAAGAAAGCGTTTTGAATATATATAATAATAGTAACAGTTAACACTTCAGCAGCACTCACTATAGTCCACACTGCTGTAAAATAAGGATAATTTAATTCAAAAAAATTCATTGAATCCTCATTATTATTCCCAGTCTACAGATGAAGAAATAGAGGCACAGCTGCCAAAATAATAACTCACATTTATTTAACACTAGACTATGCCCAGGCAATATGCAAAGCACATTTCAGAAATAATCTCATTTAATTTCACAACAATCTCTGGAATGGGTTCTATCATTATCCCCCATTTAACAGATGAAAAAACTGAGCCTTAGAGACTGTTACATAATAAGAAGTAGAGCCGGGATTCAAATCCAAGCAGTTTGGTTTCAGAATTCGTGCTCTTAAAATTGCACGGTTTTTTTCCTTCTTCTATGCAGACTTTTCTAATAAACTCAACACATTACCCTATGCAAATATTCCTAACCATACCCCTTAAAACTAGAGGGCCGTCCACTTTATTTTGCAAATGTGGGAGAACTCTGTGGCTCTAGAAAAGAGGGTGTCCGTAAGAAATCTTAAAGGGAGAACTTAGTTACTTCATCTATATTTAATACCTGCTGTTTTAAACAAAGCTAATGGGAGCTTCTTCTTTCCCATGCTCCCCTCCCTCCAAAGAGAAATGAATTTATTCAATTCAAACTAAGGATACAGATCATTTTCCTCTTTCTCTAAAACGCTCCTTGGTTTAAGATCCATGATTAAATAGTGGCAGCAATCTATTTCCCTGGGCTTCCCAGAGAGGGAAGAGTTGATTTCTGTGCAAGTTTCCAAATGCCAAAATGAGCACAAATTACGGGAGCCTCAGCCTAGGACACTAAATTCCTCCGCTCTCATGTTTTATCATAGAAAGAGGTACCTCTGGTTCATTATAAGTTGGAAATCATGAGAGCAAAGTTTTCATAACCTCAGACTTCTGTGTGTGTGTGTGTATGTGTACAATATATGTATATATACATACACATTATAATTATGAATTAAATAAGCCAAATTTTCCTCAGCGCCCGCTTTATTACTCGTTTCATTATGTAGAGATACATTTGGAAGCCTGAAACGGTGGAGTTATCACTTTCAAAAGAAACACGACGAACTTTTTTTTCTTTCCAATTTGAGCTCAGGTTGGGCACGCTGGCCTTGCTGGTCTACGATGAGGGTAGGGAGAGGGGATTCGAAATAGAAATGCTGCAAGGGTGTCTTTGGAATCTGGGAGAAAAACATTACCCAGAGTTTGATATCAGCCCAAGCTTAGTTTGGCTTCCCTCGTGTCGAGTGGCACAGAAAAGACCAGATGGCCATGTTAGGCCCCAGGTGGCCTTCTGTTACTGACGACTATTGAGTTATCTAGTGTGTAGTAGAAGCATTTATCAAAATGAGTGGGATGTGATTCTGCCCTACCCGATACCACTAAAAGGAGGCTTCACAGAGGAGGTTTCCAAAGTGAAAGGAGTTAAAAGTAAGTGTTGATGAGCCTCTCCCTTATCCCAGGATCAAAGTAAAGTGGGTTAAACAGGAGAATCTGCAGCAAAAGACAGTGGAGGGAAAATCTAAGACCCAAAGATCTAAAATCATTGTATGAGAACACATACCTTTTGTGTCCAACAAAACCAAAACAACCGTGGTTTTTTGTTGTTGTTTTTTTTTGTTTTTTGGTAAAATCTGTAGTTTCAATAGTTTCATGATTTGGAGTTCTATTGTAATTTTCCCTCAGGATTATATTGTTTTTCCAGTTAATTGTAAATAATTAATAAGAATGAAATTTTATAGCAGGAAAGGACTTAAGAATTCATCTAGCCCAGAAAAAACATATAGGCTTATTTTCCAGTAACTGACTGTGGTTGCTTGGAGGGCTGTAATTGCTTAGTGATGGTTCTCACAGAATGGGGAGTAACAGCTCTAGGGTTATTTACCATGAAAGAATAAACAGACAGAAAAACGTAGATCTAAAAAGAGGTGTAGTGGCTTGCCCGATTTTCTCTAGAATGTAAGATCCAAAACAGAAGAGACATTACTTCATTATTCCATTCCCAGTGCTCAGAACAGAGCCTAACACTAGATAAAAATTCCAGAAGTATTTTGTGAGTAAGTGAATAAATTAACGAACAAATGAATATCCTTGTGGCCTAGTCAGGATTTGAATCTCATCTTGACTCAACACTTTGCACAATTCTATAACATACCCCATGCTGCCTAAGCCAACCAATAGTCTATCTTTTTTCAGATCCTTCCCCCAAATCAATTCCTTTTGTTTTTTTCCTGGAACTTAGGTAGGAAAAAGGCATCGTTATGAAATAAACATAAAATGCCAGAAATACAGGTCAGGTTTGGAACCCACCTCCTCGATCGTTTTGCCTATTTATTTCCTCCAATTTTAGAGTGAGAAGAGGCGCTAGGTATTATATGATGTAAAGTCTTTCATTTGGAGACAATAAAAGTGTTAGTGTCTGGTTGAAGGTTGTATAGCGAATAAGAGACCCACATCTGACTCAGACCCGGTCTCCCACTGCAGACCAATGGGCTTTTTGTTAAACCACATCACACTTCGCAAGTCCTCCTGATGTTCAGCCGGCCTGCTTCTGGGTGGCCACACGGGTGGTTAAAACCTGGAATATGTCCATATCAGTTAGATGATTGATGCTGCCTTGAACTTCCATGGCCCCGCCACAAACCACACCATGTACCCTGCCCTGGGGTAGAGCCTGGCTCAGCAAGGACCTCCAGCACCGCCCTGCTTCAGCACTAGGGCTAGTGCCCAGGGAGACTGACAGGTCCCTACCTCTTTCTGGTTGTTAAGTATTTCGAATATCATCCCTCAGTGGGGTGGCTGGGAGAGTCCCATAGCCCATTGTCCACTTTGGCTGAGTGATCAGAGCCCTGACACAGGCACCTTCTCTGGGGAAGGTCCCATTTCCAAGTAACAAACGCCTACTCAGGATGTTCCTCAAACACGTCACGATAACACAGCTGAGATCCTTGGCCCATTTGTGAAATTAGAGATAGTCTCATTGCAATGAATAACTGTGACTATAAATCTGTAAGCAGAACCTTTAGGAAAAGAAGCTAAGATTTTCCAACGTGAAGAAGTAAAGCTTAGAGCACAGGTAACTCAATAATGCTTTCCAAACACAGGACATTAAAAAAGCAGCGGTGACCCAGTGTTTAATTTTCCTGAAAGCCAAAGCCTGAGAACAGGACTTCTACTCGCAAGCAAATATGATTTAGGTCAGATCTTCCCCCCCAAAAGATACCAGGAGGGGAAGTGAGTGACTAAGAAAGTCTGTGGAATATTAACTACTAGAAGTCTTAAGAACAAATTCCATCCCCAGGAATTTATCCTCCAAACCTACTTATATGTGTGCACAAAGACATGTGTACAGGATATTTGGTGAACCCTTGTTAATAGTAAAGGACTAGAACTGACTCACGTTATCATCAGCAGGAGACAAGTTAAATAAATTATGGACCATTGGGCAACGGAATGCTAACCAGCTATTGAAAAGAATGAGGTTGCGTAGCACGTACTGGTACAGAAAAATCTCTGCTGTACCGTTAATGAGTGTGGGGCAGAATTTATAGTATCCCCCCACATGTGTACAAAGAGAAGGAGCTATCACCTTAATGCTTACATGTGCAGAGAACATTTCTAGGAGGAGACACAAAAAACTACTGTTACTGAGTTTGCCTCCAGGACTAGGACTAGAAAATTGAGCTGGGTGGGCACTTACTCTTCCCCCAAACCCTTTTACACCATCTGAATTTTTTTTTCTTTTTTTTTTTTACCAGGTCCATGTATTACTGTTTTGTCTAAAAGACAAAACATCTCCGAGCATTTCTATGCAGGCAGGGAGAGGGAGCCTGCGCCTCCATGGATGCTCAATTCGCTTTAAAGAGACAAAGTCCAGTGGGTGAGGAAAACAGAATGATTCACATCGGTAAAAATTCAACCTAAAAAAAGAGTATTCTTCCTAATTTAGAACCTGGTTAGGACTGTATTAGCATATTTCAGAGAGGCGGCATAGCAAAGCCGAAGGAATCAGGAAGCGTAGACTTCAGTTAAACAAGCACCATGAGCCTGGCTTTCCTCTTGGTAAAGAGAAGACGAGAATAATACTCT
>NW_006441953.1:18140454-18154963 GCF_000325575.1 Pteropus alecto | reverse complement strand
ATTAAATGAGACAATGTGCATGAAAAGGTGTCTTGAACATTGTAAAGGGCAATGCAGATACAAAGCATTCATTAGTGTTATTACTGAAAATTTCAGACTATTGTGATTAACTGGGAAAAAAGAGGAACTAAGTCTTTTTCTTTTTTTTTTCTAAAAGTACCAAGTATATAGTTCTTATAATTACAGAAAGTATCATCACGTCATTGACTTGAATAGCCCTGCTGCATAAACCAATATTTTCAGAGGCAGGTAAAGTCCAGCTCCAATATTTGACTTAATCTATTACTTTGTTGTAATGGAATTTTGTTACAAGAAATCATTCTTCCAATCCAATGTATCTGAAGATGAGAATATATTTTTAGTGAAAGGAAAAGAGAGTGGAAAAGAGGGAAATTTCCATGTTCTCCAGTTTCTAAACTAAGAGGAAGATTAGAAAAACGTTCACATAAGGTAGACATTAGGGCAGAACGTGTACTACACGTTGGAATAGCTCCAACCTGCCTTTCTAGTCCTATTTCTTGAATCGCCCATCTATACTCGAGCTTCTCCATGAACAAACACCCAGCTTGAGGGCTTCTATTCCACATTCCCACCCTGTGGCAGCCATTGGTAATCAATCCACATGGTACCTTCTCCCCAGGCACAAAACAACATGCTCTAAGGAGCCGCATCCAATCACTCCCAGTTAGTGTACAAACGAAACCTATTTGCCATTCCTAACATCAAGGGATGCAGACTCATCACCATTCTCCCACCGGGCTGCATCTCCTCCTCTGTGGGGCTCATGCTTTCCCTTCTACCTGGATGCCCTTCCTTCCATTCCTTTCTGACTTTGAAAACTCATCCTTCAAGTCTCTGTTCAAATGTCATCTCCTCCGTGAAGAAGCCTCACAACACACCTATCACACGAAGACCAATCAAAAGATTTTTCAGTGAATGACTGACTCAAATAACTAGTTCCACGACACCACCCAGCAGTGCAGACGAATGACTGAGTGTGGCATTTGGGAACCAGACTACCTGGATTCAAATCCCAGTTCCATTGTGAATAGCTGTGTGACCTGAGACAAGTCACTCTACCTCTCTGAGTCAGTTTCCTCCTCTGTAAATATGGCATTAGAGCACTGGGCAGATCTAAATCAGATACTCACCTAAAGCACATAACACAGTGCCTGGCACATAGTGAATGATCGGTAACGGAAAGTAGCTGTTCCTATTGGTACCTGTGTTTACCTTCCACATAAGCACCTAAAGAGAGGAAGGGATCCTGTCTGCATCTTCAAGCCTCCAGACTTAGAAAATAAATTGGTACCATAATAGGTGCACAATCGATCTTTAATTGCATTGAACATGACCCACATCATATAGGGTGGTGGGTAACAACAGAGGGCTAAGGAAGGCCGAAGAATAGAGTTCATTTCTAATTGTGGGGATCAAAAAGAAAAAAAAAGATAAAGCAAAAAGCTTTGGGGATTGAGTGTGAGGAGGGTGGAAATTTGAGCTGGCTACTGAAATATGGGTGTAATTTTGCCAGGAAGATGTAGTGTGGGGGAAAGTGGTGGTGGGGAGTGGTGGGGGTGGGGTCAGGGAAAGCAGGTATCCCAGGTAAAAGGAACTGCTTTAGCCAAGGCATAAGGGTAAGGAATCAAACTAATCGAATGCAAACTAGGAGGGCAGGTGCACAGGGCGAAGATGAGCTCACACGTGGTTGCAAAGGAGGATCGTTGACAGGGAGGCTGCAGCCTTAAGCACCAGAGCCCAAATGGGGTCTACCTGGGAAGCAGGAGTGTATGTTGTGCGAGCCCCAAGGAAGGCACACCCGTACCCCCACATGCTCCCTAATGTGGCAATGAAGCAGTGTGAGGATGCTGCCACTGTCTGATGGTCGCGCATACACATAAGAGAAAAAGGTCCTTGCCCCTTGGCTAAGAGCATTCATCATTCAATCTCATCACTCGATCGACAAATCACTGCACACCTGCCACATGCAGGCACTGCGCCAGGCACCAGAACAAAACAAGCCAGGACTCAGGCCTTATGGAACCTGCATTCTAATAGGAAGACTCTCAACAGGCAAAATGGCAATTAAGCATATTTAAAGACCACGTCTGGTGGCTACGAGGCTATGAAGGAAAATAAAGGTGACGCAGGGGTGAGGCTGCTGTCTTAAATAAGCTGGTCGGGGAAATCGTCTCAGATAAAATGACATTTGTACAGAGGTTATGAATGAGGTAAGGGAGCAAGCCAGGTAGGTGACCTGGGGTGGAGGGAGCAGTATGCAAATGTGCCAAAGTGGGAATGAATTTGGTATGTTCAAGGGGAAAGAAGCAAGCAGGCCTATGTGGCTGGAACGGATGAGCAAGGGGAGCATGGCAGGAGAAGAGGCCGGGAAGGGGACAGGGACAGATTCCACAGGCCACGGTAAGGGACGTGGGTTGACCTTTCGTAACTGCAGTGGGAGGAACCACTTGCAGGAGCTGATGCGGCCCGCTTGCACTGGTTGCTGTGTCAGGAATGAGGGCAAAGCTGGGCGGCCATCTGCAAGCTGTGGCCAGAGTCCAGACAGGGATCCATCGATGTGGCTGAGACTGGGATGACAGCAACACACATGTTGAGAAGCAACTGAATATGTGATATCATCTGAAGATCGGGGCAGCAGGACCAGCCGACCTGTCACAACAGGACATGACAGGAAGAGAAGTCCAGTGGGCCTAGAGTTCCTGGCCCAGACGGTTGATTTCTTTATCTCATGAGTTCACACATGAGTCAGACACACGTGTGACTGGTGAGCGACAACAGCTAAGGCCTGGTCCCCTCCCCAAGAAAACAGACAATAGTAAGTGGAGCCACAGGGGTGGTGTCCCTGGCCCCCTATGGCAGCAGGAACAGGTATAGTGAAGGCACGTGGACGAGCCTGGGTACACGAGTGTCCTGAGAGGCTGCCCGTTTCTGACCCCGGGTAGCTTTACTCAGCAGGCCGGGACAAAAGTCTGCTGCATCTCGACTGAAAATCAGACGGCCAGCCTGGCCTGGCACGGGTGCTGGAGGAGGAGACAAGTCGCAGAGGCGCACGTGTGGGCACATGCGGCCCTCACCTCGGGAGCCTAAGCTCGGCCTTTGGTGCACGGGACTCCAGCCGTCCTCATGGAATGTCTGTCTGTGCACGGGGACTTTGGCTCGCTCTCTTTTTACAAAGGAAAAGGAAAATGAAAGCAAGTCAGGCGGTACTTCAGTTCAGAGACAGAGCCCTCACAGGACACCAGGCACTTGACACAGAAAACGTCCCCCGCACGGCCCGCACCGGCACCGGCTGTGTAGGCTATGACCAGACATGAAAGGCACCCCTGCGGCTCCCTAATGCCATCTTGTTGTTCTGACTTGACTCTTGTTCATCAAGAGCCGAAGAAAGAAGTCCCTGCTAAGAACAAGCCGGAGGCCTGGCTACCTTCCACCACACAGCCATGGCAAGAACAAAGGTTGCGGACACCTTCCACGGGGCTGCCGCAGACGCTCTTTGATTCCTCTTTTAAAGAGACGGAGAGGAAATGCTCCCCTTTTACGGTGAACCAATCATAGCCGTGCAAGCAGAGCTAGTTTGAGGGTGCACGGAGCTCCCCCTCTTTTCAGTGCCTTTGACTCTTAGAAAAGGTTGTCCTCTGCGTTCTGCTCGTGTTAGATTGGCTTTTTACCCCAAAAGTAATAATCTGAAGAAGGTGAGGAGAAAAACCCGAGCCCTGTGAATCTGGGGAAAAAACAACACAAGAAAGAAAAGACGCTTCACATTTTAAGGGTACATGCGGGTGCCCTGAGAACTCAGCCAGTCCGTAAGTGACTTCATTTGAAGACTTCCGGCGTGCAATTCAGTCATTCTTCAACGAGAAATATGTGATTTGCCAAACGTAAGATGGAATCATTAAGCCCTGACGAAATCGAAAGCAAAGCAAAACTGTGGTCGTGCGTGCCCCATGCTTCCTTCTCCTCAGCAAATTAGGTCCCCCTGTGGAAGGCATCGCAAACGGAGGCTAGCATGGGGTTCTGCCTGGAAGAGGGATGCACGCTGATCATCAAAATGCACGCAGCTCGATCTCAGACATTTAATTACCACCCACTCTATCCTCGATGCACACACACAGACACACACAAAAGGAATGTGCCTTCTTTTTCATACATACCTCTTAATTAAAGTACCGCACACACGTGAAATGAGCCCCGCACAGAATAAGGCTATTAAAACAAAGTGTAGAATAAAATTGTATAGAACTACACACACACACACACACAAGTGTACATAAAAACTGGTGGAATCCAAATAAAGTCTGTGGCATGGCTAATAGTATTAGATCTACATCAGTTTCCTGGTTTTGATTCTGTACTATTATTAGGGAAGAGGTGGACATTAGGGGAAGTTGGGGAAAAGATACACTGGACTTGCTACCATTTTTGCAACTTCCTGTAAATCTATAATCGTTTCGAAATAAAGATATGTTTTTAACGCCAAATGTGTTGGTTCTATGGCAAGTGGCCTCTGACCAGCTAGCTATACTATATAGTTTCACAGGCCTTTAAGTTTTCCTTGTATGCGAGGCTGTTTTGGGGTGGTCCCAGGAAACACCCACTGCAATTGTTTTTGCTGTGTCCTTACGTCACCTGGCCCCAAACCAGTCCTCTTGAAGATAGGTGTCAGAAGTGTCCCAGGGAAGGGCATGCTGTCACAGGCTCGTGCCTGGGGGCTTGGCCACAGTAACTCTAGATCAAAGTCCCACCAGCTCTACCCCTGGTCTAGATGTTCTCAAGGCTGCGTCAGAGTCGTGGGAATGTGTAAATGCTGATTCCAGGGCCCTGCCCCACAGATCCTGACTGAGTAGATAAATGAATGGGGCCTGGGAATTTGCATTTGCAACAAGAGTCCTGGGTGATTCTGTTGCAGTCTGTCCCTAGGGCCACACTTTGGGAAATGCTACTAGATCTGGGTGGCATCCAGGTTGGCTCTCCATGGCTGGGTAGGGAGAAGAGGGGCAGGTGCTTGGCATCCACATAGCTAGGTGCCCCTCGCACCTCTGGAGAGAACATCCGACCCCTTTTCCTAAGTGTGCGCAGCCAGAGAGCTCCAAGCCCGGTGCTTAAGAGAGGCTGAAAAGGGCCTGGGAGCCTCCCGTACGGATCCTTCGGTGGCTGTGACCATGCGGTATTTAGGATAAAATGCAGAGTTCGGACTCCATCCTCAGGGCTACTTTTTACTCAGTGCCGATTATGTGCTAAGCAAATTACATCTCATTTAATTCTCACGACACCGCTCTGAGGAAACTGTTATTCTTTATCCCCATTTTACAGATAAGAAAACTGAGGCCGTGCAAGTTCCAAAGTTACACAGGCAGAAAGAAAGTGGCAGAGCCAAGATGGAGCCCGGGTCTGCTTGGCTGAAAAGTCATTGCTTCACTGAAATGAACTGACATTGGAGGGATTTTTGAGGAAAGATAGGAGGAAGATTTTGCCAATCCTTGTTTCAGTGGCATGAATGCTCCTTTCCAACTTAGAGCAGACTCAAACCTCTCGAGGTCCTCCTGAAGCCATGGCCCCTTTACCCCTCTCACTTACATCTTAAGTCCTATTCTCTCCTACTCTGTCTCCCCTCTTCAGCTTTTTATATCCCTTTTCATCCCCAAAGTCCAAAATCACAGGCTCCATTTTCCTTGTCTTCCCCACCGCGAATATAAGCATTTTCTCTTGCCATTCCCTTATGACGCGGGCTCTCTGAAAAAATGAGAACTAGGTCCCTAGCAAGGCAAACGACCTACCGTTTTCAAAAGGACACTGGGGAATCTTGTTTGCCCGAAGGTTCCAAATATAATCCATGTTCCACTCAAGGCACACTTGATGGTCTTTGAAAGGGCGTTCAAAAGGCGGGACTGGCTTCAGCAGAGTAAAATTCTTTGCTACGGCGTGTAGCGAGTTTTCCTCCCATTTAACATTCATGTCTCCACCACTATATTTGTGAGTAATCCAGGCATGGAGTATGACCATGGACACGGAAATGGAGTGTCTGATGAAATAATCATCTCTGTAAACCATGATGCTTGGAAATTTCACATGTACTAGATGCGTCCTGCTGGTGTGGAGATGTTTCTCATTCTTCCACCTTTTTTTGTATACTGGAACGCTACTTCTGAACTCAGATGAAACAACGGCTTCCAAATTCACTACACAAGGCTGAGAGCATAAATACTCCACCACGACTTCAGAAATGTTGCGAACATTTCCTTCGGAGACGGTGAAATAAATAAAGTCTTTGTAAGCCACGCTCTGCTTAGCTTCGGGTATCACCAATGTCGTTAAGGAAGTCTGCCGGCCCAAAGATGGCACGAAATTCTGAAAAGGGGAAAAAAAGAAATACAGAAAGTTTAAAAATGATCATATTGACAGATAGGTGACTCGTGATTTTCCTGGGATAGAAAATATCCATCTACAGAAAGCAACAAACATGGAAGATAAAAGATGTCAAAACCACTACGGAACAATTGGAGAAAACCCAACACACACAAACACGAATGAAGATTAGGCCACAGGAAACTCTCTCCCCAGACTCAGTAGCATCTGCTGATCAAAATGTGACTTTCAAACTACGTGGCAGTCATTCCAGAGCTGGTTTCCAAATGGAGGAGCTCGTTCATAACACATCCAGTCACAGCGAATCTGCCTTAGAGCGAAAAGAGACAATCCAGCTTCAGGCATTTCCAAACCATTGTCCTGACTTCAAATGCTGGAGAGATGCAGCCAAATCAAAGGGTGACAGAAGAGCTCAAAGTACACTGGAGAGAGGACATGACACGGACACCAACCTGGCCTCTTTTTCTCTTGTAAATTCTGAGCCAGGACAAGTACGCATGATGGATGCGCCAGCAGGAGGTTTCCACTGCTCCAAATCGCACACAGGCAAGCTTGGACCGCAGACTTGGTTGTCTGGTTCCTTCACCACGGATGGTGCTACACAGGCCAAGAAAGATTTTAGCTCCCCATTTATTGATCTAATTCTCTAAATGGCCGAGGCCTCTCAGTGCGGACATTCCTTTCAGGAGAAATCTGGGAAGTCTGGTCATAAAATCAAGGCACTGTTTGGAGCACGAGGCACTGATTTATGGGTGATTTAGAAGAGAGCTCTTCTAAATCAGACTTTCGGTATTGTGTTCAGGCATCCAAAACACAGTCGCAAAAAGGTTACTTTGGACCGCTTCACACCCATGAGTACCACTATAAAAAACAAAAAAACAAAAAAACAAAATAACAAGTGTTGGAAAGGATGTAGAGAAACTGGAACGCTGCGCATTGCTGGTGGGAATATAAAACGGTGCAGCCGTTGTGGAAAACAGTACAGTCCTCAAAACATTGAACACAGAATTACCACGTGATCCAGCAATTCCACTTCTGGGTATATACTCCAAAAAGTTAAAAGGGAGACTCAGAGAGATATGTTTCTAGACATATACCCATGCATCATTCATAATAGTTAACAGGTGGAAACAACCCAAAGTCTATCAACGGATGCATGGATAAACAAAATATGGTACATACACACAATGAAATATTATTCAGCCTTACAAAGGAAGGAAACTCTGACACATGCTATAACTGGATGAACTTTAAGGACATTATGCTAAGTTAAATAAGCCAGTCACAAAAGAATAAATACTGTGTGATTCCACTTGTATGAGGTCCCTAGAGGAGTCAGATTCATAGAGACAGGAAGTAGAATGGTGGCTTCCAGGAGCTGGAGGAAGAGGAGGAAAAGGAGTTATTGTTTGATAGGCACAGAGTTTCAGTTTTGCAAGACGAAGAGTTCTGGAGATGGACGGTGGTGATGGCTGCACAACAATGGGAATGTACTTAATGTGTCTGAATTGAACACTTCAACGTGGTTAAAATGGTAAATTTTTATGCTATGAATATTTTTATCACAGTGTTAAACACAAGGTCGCTGTGGTCTTCTCCAAAGAAGGAAGAAACCAGGACCCCTTTCTTCATTTCTGGTTTAGGGCTGTAGGAGGGGCCAAGGGGGCTAGGACAGGAATCATGTTTACAAAGGGCAGCGACACGAGGCAGAATGTGGCCAGTGTTCCAAAGTCTAAACCAGCCCTAAAGCAGCGCAGCTCCAGGTGAGAGTAATTCTGACTGGGGCATCTCGGACAGGCGTCATGGATGGAATGCTACTACATCTGGGCTTTGAGGGATGAAGAGAAGTTCTTCAGGTAGAGAAGCAAAGGGCAAACACTGCGAGTGGTGTGAACAGCTTAAATAGAGGCAAGGAAGCAGGGAAACGCCAGGGGTTTGGGGGACCAGCACATAGCTCGGTTTGGCTGGAGAATAGATGGGTGGGGGGGGGGCATTGCATACACAAAGGACATGGGGAGATAAAGTTGAAAAAAGAAAGGCAGTGTCCAGGCTCTGGAGGACACTGAGTCCCTGCCTAAGGAATGTGAGCTTTTATTCCGTTGACAGCAAAGAATCAACGAAGGTTTCTGTAAGGGGGGATAGTGTTTCCATTTTAAAGCACTGACAGTCAATTAGAAACAAAGCTGACAATCAAGAAAAATGAGCAAACGACATAGTTCTTTGATAAGTAAATTCTCATTCTTAGTAAAGAGAAATGCAAATTGAAAGTACACAGAGATGCCATTTTTAACCTAGTAGTCACAGAGATCAAAAAGCTCAGTAAGGCATCCCACTGGCTGGGGTGTATTTTTTTTCTATTATTACTGCTGGTGGGAATGATCTCTATGGATCCCAATCAGGCAATATCTATCGAAAGTATAAATGCACCCACTCTCTGGCCCAATAATTCCTCTTCTAGGATTTTATCCTACAAATATACTCAAATTTGTACAAAACGTTGTACGTACAGCTTCTCATTGCAGCACTGTTTATAACAGCAAAAGATGGAAAACCTAACTTCCTGTCAAGAGGCAGCTGGTTAGATTAATTCTAATACATCTGCCCATGGAGTACGACACAGCTATTGAAACGAGGGAAATCTTCACGTACTGATAACGGGATGATCTTCAAAGCTTTTTTTTTTTTTTTTTTTTTTAAGCAGGCCCAGAAGTACCATTTAGTTTTTTCTTTGGTTTGTTTGTTTTTAACGAAAATATATATATATACTGCTTGAGCGCACAGAGGATCATTGATTGTTCACATGGAGGAGGAAGAGGTGACTGGAAGACAGGGTAAGAAAGAGATCTGCACAAATTTCCCACAAATGGGGGCGGGAAGGGAAGCATCAGCCTTAAAAAAATGAAAATGAAAAATGTAGCTTCTCCATATTACAGAGAGAGACTAGGAGAGGGGCTGGCCATTCCCTTTGATTAGTCATGGGAAGAAATAGATAGAGAGGAAGGGTACAGTCCAAACTGTCCACCCCCATAGGGAGAGGTGTAATTATTTTATGTCCTCGTTTATATTTCCAAATTACAGGGGGAAAACAAAAATAGAAATGATCTTACAATTAGAAGTAGAGAATCTTAGAGCAAATGAGCCGTTGGCGATGAGCCAGCTCACCCCATGTTTTGGACAAGGAAACATGAACCAAGAGGAGACTGACTCTAATGTCACCCAGCTGAGCAGAGGCAAGCCCAGGAGCGCGGCTCCCTTTCTCCACTCCCTCTGCCACATTCTCCACCCCACAGTGCACGACAGCAAGACTAAAGAGCTGCCACTTTACAGCAACCTGAGAACTCCAGGCGGAGTTTCAGGCTTTCGCAAGAATAGAGATACACGCAGCATTTGCCCACAAGTGGCAGTTTATTCATTTGGCCACGTGTGCCAAGATGTGGCCCCCTTCTCGAAATGGGAATCAAGCTGGTTAAGCCCACACCAGAGTCCAGCCGAAGCCAGAGAAGCAGGTGCTGATGGAAGCTGGACCACAACAGTGGCCAATGGGTGGCTGGCACGTCTCATTCTAAAAGCCCCTGACGCTCCCCTTACTTGGTTCCAGGAAAGGAAACATTTGCTTAGTTAATGAAACAATAGAGAGCAGAGTCCAGGGTGTGCTGTGGTATATTAAATATCACATTGTGTTCTTTTCAAAGAATGACTTAAAACCTCTTCCTCATTCATGTATGGTATACCTTAAAAACTCACGTAAGTCCAGTTCTCCACTTTGATTTTTTTTATTTAAGCACATTTTTATTGCTGATGCTAGGAACTCCGGCAAAAGCCTCTTTTAAACAGAATGCTGGGGGAAAGGCTATTTGATTTCACCAGATTTCATTGCAAAGTGCAGTTAATAATGATCATGTTCATTATTTCCCATCTCGTTGCTGAAAATGCACCAGCCCACTTTTCCGCATTGATAAGCGCAGTGTGCTGAGCATGGCTTCAGTTTTGCTTGACTAACCACAACTTTCCGGATCTCAGCCTTGTCATCGCAGAGATCACTGGTGACAGATGAGAATGAAAAAGGTATAGGACACCTGACTACATACCTTCTCCGGGGCCTTCCCTTGAAATCATTTTAAAAAGGATCTCCATATACTTACATGAAGATTATTTTATTTTCACCAGCTTCAAAACATGGTAAAAGTAAATCCAAAGTTTGTGGGTTCTAGAAGTATGCTAACCAATCCAGCAGCCACAAGTCACAGTAAGCACTCTGTGTGGCCAGTTCAAATTGAGGTGTGCTTTAAGTGTAAAATATACACTGGACTTCAAAGACAATATAAAAAAGGGATGTAAAATAATCTCAATAATTTTCATGCTGATTACATGTCATAGTGATATTAGGATACAGTGAGTTAGATAAAACATATTTCTAAAATTAATTCCACTCTTCTGTTTACATTTTTTATGTCGCTACTAGAAAATTTGAAATTACATTTGTAGCTCACATCGTCTTTCTACTGGATGGCGCTATTCTAGATTTGAGGTCAGCAGACTTTCCTGGGAAAAAGGACCACATGGTAAATATTTTAGATTTGTAGGCTACTCAGGGTCCATCGCAGCTACTCATCTCTGTTGTGGTATCAAGAAACCAGCCACAGACAACTCACGAGCGAATAACCATGACTGTCATCCAGTACAATTGTGTTTATTTACAAAAGCAGGCAGCTGTCTGGATTGCCCTATGGACATCGTTTCCTACCACTGTTCTCAGTTATCAAACTTTTATTCCAGATAAAGTTTTGAAGAACACAAAGTGACAGAAGACATCCCTTTTTAAAGAACTATCATATAAGAGAAATGAGATGAATAACCCAATTAGGCATAATTTTATACATGTATAGTTGATAGAGCTTGATTTGTTATTTTGCTAAGGTTCCCTGGTGGTGGTGTTGACATCTCGATATTGTTTCTTTGAAGAAAGATCTAAGCAGGATGAGAAGTTGGAGCTAGGCTGGGCAACGAAATATAATTCCATGGACTGAGAATGATTATTTGAGAAGTTGGAAAAGCTTGAGTGACAGCTAGGGTACAAGAAAAAATCAACTGCAGGGATTGGGTAATGTTTTCATAATGTGACGGGGGTGTGGTGGCCCCAAGGAGGATCTCAGAATTTCTGTATGTAGTTTTCGGAGCATGGTCTAAATCCCTCAAGGAGTTAAGATCTTCAGTCTTTTGGGCATCTAAGCGATGAAAGAAGCTGGCATCTCGTGGCTTGGAGCAGGCCCAGTGGGTAGCTGCCACTCCATGAGCTGGGGCTACCTCTGTTGTGTACAAAACCAACACCGATTAGCAACACATCATACTCTAAATATTGATTAAGCTGAAGCTGATTTCCTGGCTCAAGTCATATGTGTGGTTATAAGCTATTTCCTGCCAGGAAAACTTGAGGAGGCAATTAACTTGAAGAGTTTCAGCTACAGGCATGACACGTGTCCAACCTTCATAGGTATTTTCACATGCCAGGTTGCATTAACATAAGCTAAAAATTACCAAAACGTTTTTATTTAGAAATTATGAGGTCAGAATCCACGTCTTATTCATTGTTATGCCTCCAGCTTCTAAGATAGAGCTTGACACATCTTATGATCTGGGTGAGTGTTTCTCACTGAAATAAAGTACCGGGCATGGGCATTTCTGCCAGATGTTTTGGTGGTCCATTTCGGGTCTCTGATCCACAGCCCTGGGGTCACCCGCATATAAACCAAAGGACTTGATCCAGTTCTGTGTACCCACTATCATTTCCTGACATTCACAAGTTATTTTTTCTCAGGGTAGGATGAGCAGGGGGAGGCTCAACACTTTATTTTCCTTCCAGTCTCATCAACCTCCTTCCTAAGAGCCCTTTCCCTCTGGCATCTCACTGGGCCCCTTGGGGTCAGAGCTGAGGTGGGGACTGTGACGTCAGGGAAGGTGGCACCTTGGCAGCCACCTTACCCATATGGGGTAGACATCTCCCAGCTATTCAGTCCCTCTGATCCTTTCAGACAACAGCCCTACATTTTAGAACTTTTCCATTTCTCCACACCAAAAATACAAAGTAAATTTTTTAAATGTCCTATCCCTCTGTCCCCTGTTGAACTCCTGTTCATCTGGCAAGTTCATCATGTTAATATGATAATGACGAAACGCTGCAGTCATGTCACATATCTGCATTTCTGTGCCAGCCTGGTGGAAATAATGCCTTAAAAGCAAAGGCCAAATGCACTGTAGCTGTAAGCAAGATATTTGGGGTGTAAGAGGACATTGCTGTGCCTCTCAAATTACGCCATTTATACAGCCACATAGACATTCCACCTCGGAAGCTACTGATCTGCTCTACACACAGTGGAGCAGGGCTCTGAGCCCTCAAACATCTGTTTCTCCCAGAAGTAAGCCCCGGTCAAAGACAAGTGTCATACACCGTCGCAAAACACTGATTCCTTTGTCTTTGTGTAACGTGTATGTATCGAAATGGGTCGGTTAACATGTGCTCATGATAAAAGACCCCAAACTAGAGATCTAAATGCATTCAGTTTGGCCTGGGAATCGAGAAACAGATGAATTTATGCATCTTCTGGATGGAGAAAAAAAAAAATCTATCAATACCGCCTAAACTTCTTTCAGGATGACTGCATCTGATTCCTTTAAACAAAATCAATAAGAAACTCTTTTCAAATAACCCTCCTTTATTCTAAAGAGCTGGGAAAACTTGGCTCTTTTTTTCTACATGATCCGCTTGTTATTTCAGGAAGGGACAGAGAGATTGGAAAATCTTAAATCATTCAAGTCTCACTATGGGAAATTCATTTACACTTACACGTGTAAGTGGGTATGTCTGATATGCAAGCAATAACTGCATATCTCACTCCTGCCTATTCTGCCCCATTGGTCCCCTAAGAAAGATTTGGCTCATGAGGGCTTTCTCTCCAAACTGGCTAGATCAAACTTTCCATAGGTCAAAAGGGTAATTGTATTGGCTTACAAGGCCTACTTTTCCAATTTCTGCTGACTAGAAATAAGCAAAAATTCTGTTTATGTCAAGAAAGCATGCAAGTAAGCAGAATGGGCAATAATGTCAATACGAAGTTCAAAATCAAGATATATGCCTCGGGAAATATTCCCTAGTTGCCCAGTACATACTCCCAAACCTGAGAGCTGGCTGGGGACACACCATCACAGCACACCTAGTGTGCTGGATCCTCTCCCCCGTCTAATGTGATTCGATATGCTATTTCTTTAATTTAAATCATACAAGGGTAACCGTGGTTTGGTTTGGTTTGATGTTTTCGAGTACCGCTCGTGTGCCGGGTATTGGGACAGTCAGTCTTTCTCACTCAAATTTTTACCCCGTCCTCTCATGCAGAACTTCACTGAACTTCTCCCGTCAGACCTAATCCTCGCGACAGCCCTACGAGGAACACAGAATTCCAGCTGAGGAAACGAAATGGATACAGAGAGGGTGAGTAACTTGCTTGAGGTCAACCAGCTACTCAAACACAGAACCAAAGTTCCAACCCATATCTGCTAACTCCAAAGTCGGCGACGGTGTGCCTCTTGCCTTCTGGAAACACCCCAAATGATGCCTCTACACCCATCTACCTCTACACCTTCACCGCTGGCTACAGGTGAGTGAGTCTCAGGACCTCCCTCACTCCCATCTTGAAAGGGGGTGGGGGATGGCTACAATTCTGTCGAGTCACTACACTACATCTTATGTCTGGGGAGAGCAGATGTCACCTTATCCATGCACTCACGTGCGCGCGCGCGCGCGCGCGCGCGCACACGCACACACACACACACACACACACACACACACACACACACACACAGAGCACTGAGCCACCGCCCCAGCTCTTTTTCAGGTGAGGATGGGAGACAAATAGGAGCTGCCAAATCAGAATCTCCTCGGCAATGCCTCTCCTGCTGCAGGGCCCTCCTGCCCCTCAGTTCCTTTCTCGGGGGAACGGGATGAGCCAATAAACAAGGTAAACGAATCCACTTTCGGGTATTTATGTTCTACTCAAGTCTATCCATCTTCTTCGTGAAATGCCTGGGTTCTTTATGTCTTTTCTTCTACCTTTCTTCCCGCTGCTTCTGTTCA
>NW_006441953.1:18136063-18140437 GCF_000325575.1 Pteropus alecto | reverse complement strand
AAGATAAGAGGTAAACATCATCACTTGGGAGATTTTAAGAGCTCTGGTCAGGATGAATGTGGAAGCTATTGGCTGCCGTGAAGTTTGAGGATGATCTGTTTTCAAATATTCATAATCACTCCTGCACAAGCTAGACAATGGTGGGCCTCTTTAACTTGTTTTGATCTTCCAGGTCCTGTGTGACACACAGAGTAAGGAATTAATGAATACTTCTAGAGGGATAACCAAAGGCCACTCACAGAGAGAATTCTGTACAAGACTCTGTCACAGCCACCATCTGCTAATGATCCCCAACATACATCTGCACCGTTGATGTCCTCTTAGTTCTTTGTCCTCTGGTTGTCTAACAGGTGTAAATGTCCACTGACCATTTCGGCTCTACAGCTGACATCAATACCAGCCGGAGTGAGATTTGTTTTCTCATTTAAGAAAAAATTACACTTTTGCAACCAGAGCTCAGAATGGACACAATTGCCTTCTACAACTGCCATCGTCACAGATGGGGCTGGGTCAGCCTCGGGCTGTTCTAGCCACATCTGGAGGAAGGTAAGAGTTAATGATGTAAGAGAATGGCAAGGGGGTCTGTTGGGCGGAGCGAGTCCTGTATGGACCACACCACTCAGCACCAGTGTGACCTCAAGTAAAGCTCTCACATTACTTTTTGCTTCCAAGGCCCTCACCCTCTCTGGAGAGGCTCTCTACATCTTGACCTTTGGTGACCTCAGAATTTTCTGGCAGCTGCTAGAGCCAGGGACCATCTTTTCAGAAATCTGCTTGGCATCATCGTGTGACTTATCTTTCAGGCCTCGTCACAATTATTCATGCTTTGGCAGTATCCTAGCTACAGTCACAGTTCTGTTCTTAGGCTGCTACTGAAGGTTACTCTGTCCCCGCCAATGGAGAGGGTGCCCATGGCCTCCGGACCCTGGCTCCAGGAAGCAGGCTCCCCATGAGGGTAGGGGCTGAAAAGCATCTGTTCAGAAAGCCACTTTCAACCTCTAGCCCTTGTGAACAAGCAAATCGGTGGGAATAACACAAAACAGGGATTAGTCCCCAAATCACGGACAATCAGCTTTGGAATGCATTCCTAGGCACACTCTGCTCTGCACTTGGACACTGATTCATTCAAACTCAAGTGATAAACTCTGCCAGACAACTGCCCCTGGACTATATAAAGACCTGATCTTTTACCCCTCCATCACAAATGGCGAATATCTTCCAGTGTTACTTTTTCTTTTTTTTTAACCTCTTTAACATCCTGCTTCTATTCTGTGGCCTGTGCTTCCTGCTTTGTATATTTTAGGCTACTTTAGACATGACCTCACATCCTGGCCAATTGTACAGTAGTTGCTAATTGCAAGACCTTTACTAATGGCCCATATGTCTATGCATGAGGGGAATGGGTTACAAGCAGTGAAACCCAGAAGGCAAATAAACTAGCATGGCTAAGAACTGGGGCTCTGGAAGTAGATTTGGGTTTTAATCTTGGACTACCTATGTGGCCCAGGGCAACTTACTACCTCTCTGAGCATCTGAATGGGGATCATAACAGGTTTTAATCTTGGACTACCTATGTGGCCCAGGGCAATTTACTACCTCTCTGAGCATCAGTTTCTCATCTGAATGGGGATCATAACAGCTCCTCACTCACAGGGTCATTGCTAAGATTAGATAATGCATATAAACAACTTAGCACTATTCTTCTTTACTACTACTACTACTACTACTACTACTACTACTACTACTACTACTACTGCTACGGTTTCCAAATTACAGGATAGCCTTCTCCCTCTAGTGTCTACACATTCCTGAGATCCTACCTATTTTGCTCAATCTCTACCCTCCACTGCCTACCTTCCCTCCCCAGACTGATCACTTCCTCCAGGAAGCACTCCCTAATGAACAGGATGCATCCAATTATGCATTTTTTTCCTTGGTTGTTTCATGTTTTTCGTGCACATGTTTACATTTTCCCCAATCTGCAGACTAAACTTCTCTAAAGTCGGGAAGCCTTACCCTTTGGAAGCATCTCAGGTAGCACCAGTCTCTAGAGCAAATCTCTCGTAAGTGGCTGGACCTTCAGAACGACAGTGGAAGCCCCCCGCCCAAGTCACACTTTTCTTCCTTGGCTTTTGCAAAAGATTCTCATTCAGTTGCAAAATGCCGATCTTATCGAAGTCCTTTTACAGTAGCATATCTGAAGCCCATCGGAAGGGAACAGGCATGGTCAGGAAACACTGACATTTCCCTCTCCATGACAGTTCCCACATCCATTCCGTCCTTGTCTGCGGAGACATTCATCCATGCTCTAGTTATTTCCCACACATTATTTCCTATAATCTCCCTTTTCAGAGCCCTGCCTCCTCTCTTCACCACCTCTCTCTAGTCTACCCACGGTGTGTGTCATTTCCCCCCTCTTTGTGACCTGTTCTCTTAAATCCCCCTTAGTCCATACAGAACTATAAAACC
This sequence comes from Pteropus alecto, assembly GCF_000325575.1. Lineage (NCBI taxonomy): Eukaryota > Metazoa > Chordata > Mammalia > Chiroptera > Pteropodidae > Pteropus > Pteropus alecto. The sequence goes on along the minus strand of NW_006441953.1, from coordinate 18,137,968 downwards.
TGCCCCACCATCTGTCTCTCTTCCCTCAGACCACTCGGCCTCTAGGCTATGCTGTTGTTACTCTGATTTCTTGGAATTGTCAAGAAGTGGCCTCTTTCTGCCAGGTCTTAGGGTTTCCACATGGAACTTTCCAGATCACCGGTACATTAATGTTTCATACAATACTCTACTACATCATTTCTGCCTCTGTGGGTAACCAGCGCCTATGGACAGGGATCATCTGTTTAAACTGAAACCCTGTCATTTGTCATGGCAGTTTTATTTATGAGCCCGTATGCTGTAACCTTGTGGCATAAATATTAAATAATAATATCTCTTGGGTGAAAAAAATCATTCATGTTAACTGCCGACTTCTTATGAAAATATGAAGTAAATCCAACCACAAAATTTGGTACTATGAGATTTTAAAATATGAAGAAAAGCATGGATTGCTCAACAGGTAGATGCGAAAGCAGAAATACAATTTGCATTTTTACACCCTCTTGCTTCAAGAAATGAAACACCCAAGAAGTTATGAGTGTTAAAAGAAACTTGAGCTGGGTGGCAAATTTCTTTGGAATCAAATTCTAATTCCTGCAAGTATCTCCTAAGCAGTTTTTAGCTTCTAAGAAGGACTCCGAATAATGACAACGCCACATAAATGAAAAGAATTCTGGACAATGATATTGCTCAATTTTTTTTTTCGCATTCTGTGAATTTCCTATTACATCAGTTTCATGATTCAGCATTTTCCATTTCATTTATTTACAGTAATATATGGCGAGATAACCCAAGGTCTCTTCAGGATCCTGGAACATAAGGTAGGCTGGACAGGAAGGGTGTCACCATCAGTAAATTTACTATTGTTTAGGAGAATTCGAAGCAGAAGAAAAGCCATCAAAGGAACTGAAGGACATTTCCCCACCTTTTTCTGAGGGTCTAAATTACTCTGGTATTTTAAATGAGTTGGTTTTGGAAAATAGGTTAGTGCTATTTAGTTGACTAAAACAGAAGCCAAGAAGCGTGCAAATTGCAACTGACATGCATAAGCCAAACGTATTCTCAGAAATGACAATGTTCAAGACGCAGCGAAAAGTCACCACTCTGGCGGTAAGTGTGTTACAAAGAACTAGATTTCTTTCTGGCATCCGCAACTTGGCTGGAGTGATCATGGAGGAGTTGAAGAGCGCTGGAAACGCGAGGTCCATCGCCCCAGTGCATTGGCAGAAAACGGTCCGGGCCATGAGGACCGGGTGGAAACTAAAAGGAGGGTCGGGGCGGGTGGCACTCGCGAAGTTGGGCACGAGAAGGAAAGGAGCGGCGAGAAGGTTGTAAGGAAAGCCCAGGACGGGCAGGGAGGGGGCTGGAGAGCCGTGCGCGGCGGGGTGGGGAAGGAACGCGGGGTAGCGAGGCTCCCAGGTGAAGTGGGGTCAGGCCGGGTCTCGAGGGGCACCTGACCCAGGTCTGGAATGAGTCTGGTAGGGAGAAGAAGGGAAACGAGCGAGAGCGCAGCGCGGCAAGTACGGTCCGCGCCCCGGGTACCCATCCCAGGTGCCAGGCGCGCCCGGGGCGCAGCGACCAAGGCAGAGAAAACTAGCAGCACCGCACCCGTTCCGCGTGGCGGAGGTCCCAGGCCCCCCGCCCGCGTCCCCGGAGCCCCGCGCGGAGGGGAAGACCCGAGCAGGGTCCGGCGCTCACCAGGAGGGAGAAGAAGGGAAACGAGCGAGAGCGCAGCGCGGCAAGTACGGTCCGCGCCCCGGGTACCCATCCCAGGTGCCAGGCGCGCCCGGGGCGCAGCGACCAAGGCAGAGAAAACTAGCAGCACCGCACCCGTTCCGCGTGGCGGAGGTCCCAGGCCCCCCGCCCGCGTCCCCGGAGCCCCGCGCGGAGGGGAAGACCCGAGCAGGGTCCGGCGCTCACCAGGTA
>NW_006441953.1:18124349-18134284 GCF_000325575.1 Pteropus alecto | reverse complement strand
GTTTTTCCCTTTTCCCCTCTCCCGTGTTCTCACCTCGCTTCCTCATCCCATCGCCGCCCCCCTCCCACTTTCTCCTTTTCTCTCTCCCCTTCTCGTTCTCATCATCCCTCCCGAATTCTCCCAATCCCACCCACCTTTCGCGGGGCGGTCTCCTCCCCTCGCTCCGTTTCCCTTTTCCCCTCTCCCGTGTTCTCACCTCGCTTCCTCATCCCATCGCCGCCCCCCTCCCACTTTCTCCTTTTCTCTCTCCCCTTCTCGTTCTCATCATCGCTCCCGAATTCTCCCAATCCCACCCACTCCTTTCGCGGGGCGCGCAGCCCAGTTCCCGCCGGTGCAATGGGTTTTGTTCGGTTGCTTTTTTTGGCGAGGGCGCCATTCCCGCTGGGCGCCGGGCGAGTGCGCCCCTGGAGCTGCGCCACGCAGCAGCCCAGCTTCCAGCCCTTGAGGATGGATTTTGATCCCTGACTACCTCCACCTGTCCACCTGCAGGGGCGGGGCCGCCTCCCTGCTGGCACATTTTTAGCCGGGATTGCGCCCCACCCTGCCGGCTGGTTCGCGGCACGTTCTGGATGTTTCCCCAGGGTTTTGTGCGGTGCCGCCGCCGCCGCGCTCTTTGTTTTAATTATACGGAGTATCGGCGCCCAAAGCGGGTTTGTATTTGATTTGCATCTCTGTGTCCCGGCTTCCACTTTGGACAGAAAAGAATATGAACTAATTAGGGCAATGCGATTGTACTCAAGCCCCGAATGAGAGGGGTGAAGCTCTTGAAGTGCACACACAGCTTTAAAAATAAAAAATAAAAAAAATAAAAAAATCCAGGCATAGCTCGGCTTTGGCCTTGGGGACGCAGGTTGGGTCTGGCTGTTTGCCGACCCGGACTCTGCCAACAGGGCCAGGCTGCCCAGGGGCGCGGCCGATGGGGCGATCCCCAGTTCGAGGCCGCCCCGGCTATCTGGGAAGGGCATGGCTGTGCCTAGAGGCTGAGACGACTGCTTGGATCTGTGACTGCTGCTCGGAAACAGTTAATCCACCTTCGAGAAAGTTCGCAGAAGCTTCCCTTTGGCACTGGTGGGGTTGTGTGGATTGGAACTAATAATAGATTGGGAGTCTGAGAGGGCACAGCTCTTTTTTTTTTCTTTCCCTGTGGAGATGCCACGACAGGAGGTCAAGGCGACAGACCTAGGGAGAGGCTGATGGTGAACATGGCATACCCAGGGTTGGCTGCTATCAGTTTTAGAATCCCTTGGGAGTGGATGTGCCCTCAGCCATCTCAATATAGGCCTGGCCACACTCCGCTCCTCAGCTGAGTCATCCCTTACTTTTTTTAGGTCACTTGAGGGCGGTGGCCTTGGGTCAGACTCTTGGCCCAGAGTCACTCACTGCAAGGTGATGCCTTATATTAGTGGTTCTCAGACTTTAGCCTGATCTAAATCACCAGGAGAGCTTGCGAAAGCACATGTGGCTAGACAGCCTCGCTAGAATTTTGGAGTCTGTCAGTCCCGCGCAGGAGCTTGAGAAGCTCGTACCTATCAAGCTCCCACTTCAGGCTGATGCTGCTGGTCCAGAGACCGCATTTCCAGAACCACTGGCTTATAAGAAACCTGGCTTATAAGAAAGGGTCACTTCTGCTCCTGTCACATCCAGCAGTCACCACATGAAAGCATTTGAGGGTTTCTTTGTTTGACAGATGTCACCACCACCCTGTCCCACTTCCACAGACCCAGAGCACTTCGCATTTTCCTGTGTGATGTGGAAAACCATTTATTCTCTCCGATGCCCAAGAGGATAAAAGATTTGGTGACTTTGTCCCAGATCATGTCCATATTTTCTCTGTCAGGCCAAAGTATAAACTGTACTTTGTAATGTATGTAGAGGGAAAATTGTCGGTCAGTTCCAGAGAATGGGGAGTCACAATATCCGTGGGGTTTCTACCTGTCTTCCTGGGCCTTTATTCTGAGTTTCTCTCTTTCATTGCACACGGACTTGGTTGGTCTTTGGGGAACTGAATGGGTCCCTCAGGTTGTTCACAGCCAGGATTCATGGAATTGGAGTTTCAAAGCCTTGTGAGCTTTAAGGGTTTAAATTTACCTAACTATACTCAGTGCGAAGGACCCCCACAGGGTATTGGGCTATTTCCAACCTGGCATATCCTGTCTCTCACTTACTCATCTTCCATTGTGCTCCTACTGTGCGTCAGACACCACCCAAGGCCCTGGGAATCCAGAGGTGGGCAGAACCATCCTTTTCCAAGATGAGCAGCAGGCATGCAGAAAACTCACCCAAACACAATTTGGTTCTCTAAAAGGGACTTTGGTTTGCTCTGTGACCCAGGGCAGGGGGTGGCAGCATTGACTGATTAATTCTGCACTGGAGAGGGTCAGAGCAAGTGGAGGTCAGGATTTCTATTCACAGTAGAGTGTGACGTTTTGATCTAGAAGACAGAATGCTATTGCCCTTGCCTCCTCTCTAGCCATTTGTGTTAGTAATTTGATGGGTGTGGTCTGATTTCAGAAGGCCCTTTACTTAAAAAATATCGTTTTTTCCCATTGTGCTATGGAAGGGCTTAAAATTCTACTATCATAATGCATTGGTCTGAATTAAGTTTTGATACTCTGCTAAAATGCGAAGGCCCCTGGGGAGGCTGGATTAATCTCGTATCTCTCATCACTGCCTAACTGAGTCAGTTTATCACATCTCCTCTAAGGAGACAGGGAGAGAACAACTCCAAACCTCAACACAGAGAAGGACAAAGGCAGCAGAGTCTGAGGGAGGATGGTGGACTCTCTTATCTAAGCTCAGTGGAAGGAGCATCAGTGGCCTGGGGGCGAGGGGGAGGCTGGAGAAACAAGGCCAAACTTTCGTTGACTACTTGCCTCATGGGCACTGAATACCATCCTAGGGACCAATGCAGTTGGCAATAACTTGCCAAGTAAAGATATTTCAAACAAACAAAAAACAACACCCAAATACACTTAGAATATCTTCTATCAACGTAATTTCATTTAAAAGACAGAGCATCAAAAAATTAGGAAGGATCTAATATCATAATAGAAGATAGTCTTTTAAACTCAATATAATCTCCTTGTGCAAAACTCCCAACTGGTGTTTGTCTCATTTTGCTGTGGACCAGCGGTAACGTACCTTCGGACTGGCGTAATCCATGATGATACTTGAAGCCACATTTCTAGGGACTCAAGATATGCAGGGTACAGAGATCTGCCTCTACAGGGACAACTGACCTCTGGGTTACAGGAGGGGAGGGGAGGGGAGGGCTCTATGTGGTCGTGAGGAACGCTCCTTCTTCCCACTTCCCTTCTACATAAATCACTGGGGTCCAGGCAAATGCCACGGGCTCTAGGGAGCCATCCCTCATGAACTCAGGTTTAAACTCAATTGGTCGTTTCTCTCTGCCCCACCAAGCATTGCCTATAGCCCATGTGGCAAGTGGCTAATCCTGCTTTATACTGAAGTCGGTTTGTTGGCCTGGTCTCCTCCTCCAGTAGGCTGCATGCTCCTTGAAAGCAGAGGTTATTTCTTAATCAGCTCTGTGTGTTTATTTCCCTCATGCTCTGTATAGTTCTTAGATGTATTCACTAAATAAAATGGAATCCATCATCTTACTTTTTAATTTTTTTCTTCTATCCTTCCTGTCTTCTTCCCTTCTTCCCTTCCTTCCTTCTTTTCCTTTATTCGTGGTTATCTCCTCCATCTTCCCATAGTCAGGGTTCTCAGGAATCCCGCAGTCTCCTCTCTCTCACCCCCTCCCTTTCTGCAATTTCAGATAGTCAGAATAAAGATGAATGAACTGTGACATTTGTCTTTTACATCAAAATAGAAGACAATAAAACAGAAATGGAAGAGAAGACTGCTGTCAAACAACACATTCCCCATCTCGATGAGAAAACCATGCCCTTTGTTTCTGCCAAGTTTGACCTTCAGGATCTAGCTAAATCCCACATGCCATTTGTAATGTCTAGTACTTCCATTTCTCTCATTATGCCAAGACTTTACCTCCCCTAAATCCATTTCTTATCTCTGTTCTTTCTGTTGTTGCATACTCCACGTTGACCAATGACTTCCCATTTCTTTCTTCATTAGAATATTCTACCAAATACCCATTTCTTTCTTCATTAGAATATTCTACCAAATACCATCCTCTTTCTTCATTAGAATATTCTACCAAATACCATCCTCTTTCTTCATTAGAATATTCTACCAAATACCATCCTCACGTCCTGGCCCCCAGACCCCGTCTTTTGAGCCTCAAGTCTCTGACTCTTCAGACTCTCCTATGAGCCACAGATCTCTCCCTTTGAAAAGTTGTAGCAAAGAGGGAATGGAAGCCCTTGTGTAACCTTAGAGTTTTTGCAGGTAATTCTGCGGGAATACTGAAAGTTTCTGAATCACTCAGTCTGTAGCCCTGGCGTGCTCCGAAATGAGCTGTATTTCTGGGCCTGTCAGATGAAATGCTATTGCTCTTGGTTATTTTTGGCTCTTTGCCCTTCTGAATAGGTGCATATTCAGTTCACTTTTTCCCCACTCTGAGCTGGGAAAAAGCAGGCAGCTTCCTTCAGCCAAGGCTCCTCCCGTGTCAGAAGCACTTGCCCTAAGTAGCAAGTATCAGAAGCTCTCTGGACTCCACACAGGCTGTTTGTGCCTTGTCCAGGTGGGCAGCGGGGCAAGTGCTCGTGTTCACTCTCTGGCCACTGATGAAGAGCTTTGTGAGCTGAACACCCCTGAGCAGGTGCAGCCAGGTGTCCAGAGCCTCCTCATTCGAACATAGGTCTGCATCTTGCCCTGCTGGGCATGGCTGCAAAAACGAATCTTCTATCCTTGGGTGACCTGGGATGGGAGGGGGGATAGTTCAGGCTCAGTGAGCACAGAAATAACTGTACACTGAGGGTCTGAAAAAGGAAATTACCCTGGGATACAGAAGGTCAAGGGCATGTGTCTATAGGTGGAGAATATCTTTGAGTGATGTGTATGAAAAAGGAGTGTAATGGAGAGAAGCTGGATGTAAATGTGCAGATCCACTTGAGATGGAGAGCAAGAGAAAAGAGCGACTGGGCACCGGGCAGAGGATGTCAGTGGAAATAAATGAGGAGAGACAGTGAATGCACGTGAGATTTTGGGGTACACGGGCTGTGCCGACGAGTCCTGACAATATTTTATAACTGCGTCCTACAGCTGAAATCATGATGCTCAGGCAGGCATTAACATCGACTCAGGGCTTTTACTGTAGCGGTAATATACAATATCAAGTAAAATGAAATGTCAAGATCAGCTGTACCTGGTGTGGACGCTTAGCAAGGTTCTCATAAAACTAAGAAAAGTGTACAGAAGGGGAAGCTAGACCAGGGTCCTACTCATCTATGCAGCTTTTTCTGAGAGATTTCTTTTTAAAGTTCTTATCAAGCATTTGATAAGTATTCATTCACTTAATACTTATGGCCTCAGCAGCAGCAGCAGCAGCAGCCTCATTTTATAGATGAAGAACTGAGTCATTGGAAAGACCAGAGGTCCGTGGCCAGGAAGTGGCAGAGCCGGTTTGGATTCAGGCATTTCGCTCAAGGACTCGAGCTCACACCGCTACACTAAACTCGTGCTGTGAAAGTGGGAGATAGGCTTATTCATTCACTTAATACTTATGGCCTCAGCAGCAGCAGCAGCAGCAGCCTCATTTTATAGATGAAGAACTGAGTCATTGGAAAGACCAGAGGTCCGTGGCCAGGAAGTGGCAGAGCCGGTTTGGATTCAGGCATTTTGCTCAAGGACTCGAGCTCACACCGCTACACTAAACTCGTGCTGTGAAAGTGGGTGATAGAGAGGCAAACAGGTGTGCAAGATGTCGGGGAGTCACACCTGGGGTTCAGACTTAGGTCTCTGTCAGTGCTTCACCAGGTGCTTGAGAATAGATTGCCATGTCAGACATACCTGTCCAGGGCCTAATTCCACTACTTCCTATCTGTGTTACCTCAGGCAGGTCACTAATCCTTTTCGAATCTCGGTCTCCAGGTTTATAATGGGGATAAAGTCACTGACCTGCCCATTTACATGGCGTTGTAAAGATCAGGTAAAGTTGCATAGTAGGTGCATGGTAAATTATCTAGTTCTAGATAAGAGTAAAGCATCATTTATGTACTATTCACACTTGCCTGCTTCCAACAAAGGCTCATAAAGAAAGATACATCCCAAATAAGACCATGAAAAATCGAAGGTTTATAAATACCTGTAGTAGCATGTCTCCAAAGTAGACCCCACCCATGAACTATGTCTCCCATTATAACCCTGGAGGAGGTATTTCCACTGGGGGAAGTCAGCTGCCGTGTGTGAACTGTGACTACCAGCATGTTGAGAGAACCCAAGCAAGCTGTATGGAGGGAGAGAGAAATGCTCAGCCAGCCTTCAGCCATGCCGACCATCTCAGCCCAGGTGCCAGACATATGAATGAGCAAACTATGTTGAACATCTCACACAGCTGAGCCTTCAGATGATTCCAACCTCGGCCACCATCCAACTGAAGCTGCATGTGACTCCCCAAGCAAGAACTTACCAGCTGAGTCCTTACTGAACCGTGAAAGATAAAAATAACTTCTTATTTTGAGCCACTAAGTTTGGGGGTAGTTTATTCACAGCAATAGGTAACTGAAACAGTGTCCTAGACTTAATATTAGTGTTTTAACTGAATGGTACATTTAGCTTTGAGCTTCCCGGCATTCAAAGTGAAAAGAGGAGTGAGATGGATTATATGCACTTGTTATCTTGAGGTCCTATGGTTTACTTGAATGATCTGACTCATCTCCTTACAGTTAAAACAAAGTGAACATTGAACCATCTTCCTTCCATGAGAATCTCTCCTATCTTTACCAAAATTACAGTTGTGCAAATTCCATAACGTGCTTTGCTAAAACAAAGAATTGCCGTTGTCACCAACGAGAAAATGCCTCTCACATCTGCCCACGTCTTTTAGGCTCTAGCTCAAGCCTGTCTTCTCTTGTTTGGTTCTCAGGGCACCTTCTGCCTCCTGCCTCATTCCCATCCCAAATTAAGTCACAAAAGGGCTATGTGACTCTAGGATCCTAAGCAGCCCAAACTAATGATTAAAATAGAAATGCTGAAAATAGTTGAAACTGAAGCAAATTGAATGATTTATTCAAACCTTCAGGAAAAATTACTATTCAGCCCAGAACTCAAATTTAGACTCCTGGTTCCTAATCAAGGAGAATGTAATACTTCCGTGGTGCTAACCCCCACAAAGGAAAAGGAAAATATACATAAAATACATGCATGACTGTCCGTGTGTCCCTAGAACCTGTGCCCTGAGAGATCAGAAACCATATCCGTCTTCTGAATGATGTGATGCTTAATACCTTACCGGTTCTTATTAAAGGTTTTCTTCATTAAGTGACCTCCAAAGTCTATGGTAATAAGAGACATAAAGATGAGCATGAACTAGTAATTTTCATTCTTTGCAGTGTGGCCTTGGTGAATGGGTGTCATTTGCCTGCTGGGATGTCTGGGTTTGCACATGGGTATTCGAGGTCCCCTTACTCATGTGGAACCTGAACTAGGTCCGGGCAGCCCTGTGAAGGTAGCGAACTTTGTCTTCTTTGCCCTCGACCTCATTTTCTGTACTCTTCCCCTTCATTTGTCTTTGCGCCCCTAAATTGGATTTCAGAGTTCTTATGCCGAATATCTCTGTGGGTAGCTTAATGGTTGGGAGAAAGGGCTGGGTACAAATCCCAACTGAGTTCCTTACCCTACATTAGCATAAACACGTTCCCATCATCAAGACCTTTCACATCCATGTTTCGGTCATTGTCTCAACAGTTCTGCGAACTAGGTTGTTATGGTTGAATTGTATCCTAACTCCTGGTTCCGTAAATATGAGCTTATTTGGAAATAGGGTCTTTGCTATGTAACTGAGTTAAGATGAAATCATAGGGTGGACCCTAATCTAATAAAGCTGAGATCTTTACAAGAAGATGGAAATTTGGACATAGATATGCACACAGAGAGATGACAATATGAAGACACAGAGGGAAGTCGGCTATGTGAAGATAGTGGCAGAGATTGGAGTTTTGCTGCCAAGAGCCAAGGAACATCTGGAGTTACCGGAAGCCAGAAGAGGCAAGGAAGGATCCTTGTCTAGAGGCTTCAGAGGCAGCATAGCTTTGTCAGTGCCTTGATTTTGGACTTCTACCTTCCAGAACTGTAAGACAATAAATTTCTGTTGTTTCAAGCCACCTAGTTTGGAGCACTTTGTTCCAAAAGCCCTCAAAAAACTAACATATAGGTGTTCTCATTTTTCCATACTTTGAAATACAATGTTATTGGGTACCTACTTTGTACCAGGCTCTGTGCTGAATTCTGGAAATTGGACCCAAGGATACAGGTTGATACAAAGCAGATCAAAGACCCTGAGCCTTCTGATAAATGTCCATGTTCATTCTGTTGCGTCTCAGGCCCTCCCATCACCTGGCTCACGCCCATTTCCACAGCTGTCTTAGAGGCAGACAGTGCTGGAGCTGGAGTGACTTGGGGGGCCTCCTGAATTCATCCCCCTGGTTTTCCAGGTGTGCCAGCTGAGGATCTGAGGGGTCATGCTACCAGTAGAAAGGCAGCATTGGACTCAACATTTCACCCCCTGACTCCAATTAATTCACGTTATGAATAAATTTAACAAACAACAAATGTTTGTGGAATGAACACTAAATTATTAATGACTGATGAAAAGAATGTGTTATACCTCCCAGAGGTATTTGAACATGAAACAATGCCTTAACCCAGAGAAGTGAATCTTTGATAGAAGAATGTGGGATGGGGGGTGAGCGTAGGCAAAACAAGTCAGGGGAATTTGGGGGCAAAGGCAGAGGCTTTCACCGACCCTTTATCTCATACCCCTAAAGCAACCTCTGCATCTGCTCAGGATTGGACTGACTTCCTTGGAGAATTCTGGAAGTGAGCAGAGGAAGAGCTCGTTGTCCTCTGTACTTTGAGAGGCCATGCAGGGCTGTGACCAATGCCCTCCTGGATTCAGAAGGAAGCACTGGCCTCATTATATGCATGTACCACGACTGCTGTTTTAAACTCCAATACTGCTGAACAATTCAGAAATAGATCCATTATGGGTCTGCTTTCGCCCCAGGGCTTTAACACAGGTCACTAGAAAATCCAAGATTGCACAGTAATTCAAACTCTTAAGAGAGAGAGAAAAAAAATTCTCTCTAGCCCTGCCCGCCCTCCGCTCCTCCAGCGTAACAGGAAGCAACTCTTCACTTCTGTTGGGCTTTGGAATAAATAGCTCTTACATTGAACTTGGAATCTAAATTTTTCCTCAGCTATTAATTGATAAGAGCAGCTCATTTTCCCTCTCATGCTCTGAAGTAAGATTACAGTGTAAATAAACTGGGTCAGGTTTAGCAGGACGGACGTGAACTGTTCCCTAATTCCTCTTAATCTCTAGTAAAGGAATAACTAGGATTTGGACGTCCACGTTCAATAAACAATTATGTCGCTCCTTCCAACGCGATCTAAATTAGTCCACTGTTCCCTCAAAGACAGTCCAACGAACCTCCAGACCGTGTTCTTCAGTTGCAACCTCCTTGTTTTGTTCTAGCCCATGGTAGGAGTTGAGGTTGTACGAGGGATTTGCTTTTATTTATATTTTTATCAAGATCTCTTGTTTTACTTGAAACAGATCAGGGAAAAGGGGTCAGTTAACAAGGGTTTTCTTGACTATGGATCACCACGCCGTGCTCAGCATTTCGTGAGCCTGGCTTCTCGTTTTCACAGCGCATGAGAATCATTATTTAATTACTAATCTCACCCCAGAGTTCCGAGAAACTTATGACGACGGTTGAAGTTAATGAAGGCTTTTACCTATAGATCTGGCGCTAAATCATTGTGATTGACCAGGTGCCCAATTTGGTAGG
>NW_006441953.1:18118214-18124328 GCF_000325575.1 Pteropus alecto | reverse complement strand
GAAAGAGAATTAAACAGAAGGAAATTAAGAAGGGGAAGGAGGAGAAGGCATCAGAAAGAAGAAGGGGCGAGAAACCAAAACTAGATTGTAACTTCAAAACACCTCATTAGGAAAATGGGGCAGTTAAGGAAGAAATCACCAAGTAATCTGCTTCAACTTTAATTATTCATTTATATATATTTATGTGGCACACTTTCTCTTGGGAACCCAATGTACTTTGCAAACATATTAAATAATTAACTCTCTCACATCTGAGTGAAGTGGAGAGGCAGCAAATTTACTCCATAAAAGGCCAAGCAAGTTGGTGAGTGATGACTGGCTGTCTCACTTTGGTGTGGTAATCCCACATGATATTCACCAGAGGCCATGTGGCAGAAGACCTCTTCTGGGAACTAAGAGAATACTGTAGTAATCTGTCCTGGTACCTGTCAGAGTAAGCAGTTTTTGTTTATATAGATAAATGATGATAAGTAGATAGGCAGGCAGATACATAAACAGATATGAATTACTCTAAGAATCTAGTATATTTTGAGGGATGGTGTTATCAGAAGACAGCCAAACGGGTACAATTTTTAAAAAAAAATACTGCCTTTAGGACAAAAATAAAAGTTACAAAGGATTTCAAAGCAAGAATATCGATTAGGGCATAAAACAAAATTGCAAAGGTCAAATGCCAAGTGCTAAGCAATAACATTTACTAAGTTCTGTTTAAACATATTTCGAATTCGTAAAATTATATCCTCACTGTACCGTTGACAGGACACCATGGGAAAAAAAAAAAAAAACTGTAACAAGAATGGTTTAAACACCTCTCCGGAAAGTATAAATGTGTCCAAATCAGTGGAGGACAAAAACAAACCAAAAACTTAAGAAACGTTTAAAAAGAAGAAATGAAAGTGGCAGCTGTTTAGATGCAGCGAGCATGGCGGCAGAGTGAGTAAGCAGACACGCTGTCATCAGAAGGTGAGTTCCTCCATGGGCTAAGACCTCTTGGTCAATTACAGGAACAGACTTCTGTTCGGTGCATCTTAAAACCAGTGAATTGGAATCCCTAAATGTAGGAGGACAGGCATAGTCCTTGGAGAGACCGTGGTAATTAAAACCACAACATGCATTTGTTCATGTACATATCACTTGGCGACACATCACCAGCAGCTCATGTTGAGATGTAGCCAACTAACCTACAGGAAGTTTCAGTGTGAGGATGGTGATTGAGAAGAAGACAGTTTTTCTTACCTTTTTAAAATGAAAGATGACCTTACCCTAGGGCCACTAGAAGGAAATTAAAACCCAAAAAAGAAGGATGGTGAGTTTGGAAGGAAAAAACTTTTTTTAAAAAAGCAAACAAAACTACTCTATTGATTTACAAATCCATCTGGAATCCTGACTGCTTTCAATTTGTATTTTATTTACTTTATTATTATTTTTTTTATTTTACTTATTTATTTATTTATTTTTAAAGAAAAGCAACTTGGTGCCTTGAATAGAATTGGTTCTCCACTAATTCCCAATCAAGCCTTTGAACAAGCTGTTTGACCCTACTGAGCTGCTTTATCCATTGAAAATGATGACAGCCACTCTCAGGATTGTTCTGAGGATTAAGTGAAATGGTGGCTGGGGAAGTGCTTTGCAAACTATATAAATATGGGGTTATTAGTGTCCTTTCAGACAGGAATGAAAGCCTTACACTTCAGGGCACCCACTTCTAACTGTCAGAATCAAAAACTCACAGGTCTCTTTCTCCTGCCCTGTTTCATAAGACAAACATCCCATATTCCTGCCACTGGGATGTTCTAAAATCGTGCTCCAGTTTCGAAGATGTTACTCTCATATTCTTCCTCGTTTTCCCCCTAGACTAACCCAAGTTTAGCGGGCTAATTTCGACGTTAGCCAAGGATCAGTCGTCAGCCTTAATATAAACGGACCAATATTTTCCTGCCCAATTCTCCTCCAAAACAAAACATGCCCTCTCTCTATATTTCTTCAGGTGCTATAGATAAATTCTTCTTCCCCAAAATAAACATACAGGCTGCCTGGGGTGGCTTCTGTCTAGGGCTTAGTGATATTCAGACCAACTAAGTTTTCTAACTCCACATTTTTCCTAGATGTAGCTTATACCTTCTAATCTAAAATACGAAAAGCCTTTTTGAATAATGTAAGCCATGGTATTATTAATATTTTTAGGTGATATTTTATTATTCTTCACATTTTGAATTTATCCCAGGATATTTGCTTGTTCTAGTATATATATACACATATATAGTTTGAATCTATTTTATACATTAAATATGTAGACCAAACAACTAAATATATTAGATAGACATGAGTTTAAACTTATTTTGTATATATGTTTAATTTGTATATTTTATATATGCATAAGTTTAACTTGTTTATTTCTAATCTCAACTCAGAAGATTTCAATTTGGGATGGTTAGCAGGTACTACTGTGACATTTCTAAATCCTGCATCTCCAATTATATATAAAAGAAACATCTGCTTTCCTACCCAATTTCACAATAAGGAGTAGGCAAAAGACTGGGAAAGCCCGGGCAGCATGAAAGTGAGAGGTAACAGTCCTCAATGACAACGCCGGAACCCCCAACCGTGATGGCGTTAAACCTCACAACACACGGACTGGGGTTCAGTCACTGCTTTTATTTCTATTTTCGGAAAAAGGGCAGTGGCGATGCAAAGGAGATTTTGCCAATTGTCAAGGTCACTCACACACAGCATGGTGAAGAAGCTGAAAGCCGAACACCGGCTGTCCCCTCGGCCGCGGCAGCCGCAGCCGGGCGGCGACGTCTGTGCCCGCAGAGGTGAGGAGGCCACCCGAGAGCACTTCACTCTCTTGGGAAATCTTGCAGAGCTTTTCCAATTCCTCTAGACTGTGGTTAAAGCATCCCAGCGATTGTGATATAGCTTTTCATTCTCTCCCATTTCCCACCAAAGCTGAGATGGGGAGAAATATTGAAAATCTCCAGAGCACAAACAGCCAACAATCGGTTCCTTTTTTGTTGCTCTGTTAAGAAAGAAATGGCAAAGACGCTTTTTTGTTTCAAACTTAAAAGTCACAAAGTCGACTTGCAGAATCATAAGCTCAGCTTCCCTCCATGACTAGAAAGGATCTGCCCCCATAGTTGGGAGTGTCAAGGAAGCCTGGAGTGTAGTCTTTTCTGTACACTTGCTGTGTGTCTCAATAGCGTGGGAGCTAAAATTGATTTTAGTTTGAAAAACTTCTAGTCACATTCCACAGAAGATCAAAATTTTTTTTTATGTAAAACCATCTTCAAATTATTGGAAATCCTTGTTTTTATTTCACAAAACCACTACACCAGGTTTATTAATTATAGATCGATTATAGTAATTCCGAAGTGCGGGGCAGGGGTGGGGGGGGGGACTTTGCCCCACAGGGGACATTTGACAGTGCCTGGAGACATTTTGGGTTGTCACCACTGGGGGTGGGGGCTAGTATTAGCATCTGATGGGTAGAGAGGAGGGATGCTGATAAACATCATACAGTGCACAGGACAAAGAATGACCTGGCCCCAAATATCAGTAGCAACAAGGTTGAGAAACTCTGTCCCAAGCCATCAGTCAGCATTCAGGAAATAGTTGTTTTCTCCCTTCCTTCCCCTCCTCCTCTGTCCAGAATCCTGCCCTCCAGGATTTATTGTGGGTCTTAGCATGCTATGCATTACAATAGCTTGAACCAAAAATACTTTTTCAGATCTTTTGAATCTCTGAATGTCGAATACCTGGAGAATGAAAATGGCTATTACAATGCATTTTATTATTAGCATTATAAATCGAGTCGGGAACATTTGTATTTTGAATATGTCTACATTTAATCTCAGTTGTAAACTGAAGCCCCAGCACACAAATGCCACACATCACCTTTCAGGGGAGAGATTATGCCAGCTGGTTGTGTGCCTTGTGTTCTATTAAAGTTGAAACCAGGCTTCTCTGTCAGACTGTTACAACTAAATGCATTTAGCTCCATGAGCAGCAAGCACCAGCTTCCTGCCCAAATGGTTCATTGTGCACAGAGGAGACTCCAGATCTGGACCACTGGAGTGTGTCCCTCTGCCTCCTCTGAGCATCCTCCTCATTATCCACTGAGGCCTAGGAGACCAGCCTGGCCGGCGGCTAACAGCTGTCAGGGGACACCTGTAATTGAGTCAAGCTGCCAACCAAGGGCTCTAAAAACCTCTTCCTTGTATGTCTCTGAGTCCCACAGCTCACACTGTGAAATTGGATCCCTTCCTGTCCTCCACCTATTCCTCCCCATGTGTCACCTCTGCTCTTAGGATGAGGATGGAGCTCCTTTAGGGCCTACAAGGTTCTGCCCAGATGCTTTGATCTCTCCATTCTTGCTACACTGACTTTCATTTGAATCCCCGTTTAAGTTATACTGTCTCCTGCCACAGGGCCTTTGCACGAGCAGTACTCATTTCCTTGAGAGCTCCCCTCCCTTCCTCCACTTCACCTAGGTAACTCACCTGCTCATTTAACAGATATCAGCCCAGGCTCTCTTCCGCAAGGATACTTCCCAGACCTCCCTGCCTAAATTCTTCTAATACGCATTTCCATCATACCATATTCTTTCTTCAGACCTCTTACACTGATACAGTTCTACAATTTTTTGTGTGCGATTATTTGAATAATGTCTGGCTAGGACACATCCTTGTAATCTGAGCACCAAGCATAACACTTGGCATATAGTGGGTGCTGGGTATTTGTTGCCTGATCATTTAACTAAACAAATGAATGAAAGAACACGTGAACGAATGGATAAATGAATGAACAAAACTATCCTAAAACCTAGAATCAAGAGCAAAGCAACAGGTACAAAACTGTGTGTGTGCTTATGTCAGGTAACCATCTGGATTATCAGTATTTGGTATTTAGATTATTGAAGGGAACAGAAGAGAAACTCTGCCTACAAAACATGCAGCTGAGAAAAACCATACACCTCACTTAGAACATCATTAAGTTAGAGAACAACTCCCACACTCTGCTCTGGATAAAGCCAACATCCAGATTCTCGCTGCAACTTGGCTCCCCTAAAATTCTCTGTTCTTTTTGTCCCCCTCATCCCGCCACTTCCTAACGTGAAATATCCATGGCTGCACCATTTCTTTACTTTTTTAAATTTTTTCTGGTGAGGTTAACCTTCCTTCTTCTGTTATATGCTGTGCAGTAACCAAGAGGCCAACACTACCGTTTGAGAGATTTAAATATGACTTTGAGAAATGAGTCTGTCTTAAATATAAAGCCTACAGTCACCACGGTGAACATGACTGCAACATTTAAAATCTCTAAATAAAGAGATGCAGCACTTTCTGCATATTCATTGCTGAAGTGGAAATTATATATGATTCCTGTTTTTGTAAGCATTCAACTAAGGCAGTAGAAGGGAATGTAGATTTACTTATTTTTATCAATGAAAGCAACTTCCCTTGACCGAAGGAAGAATTGTTTCCTCTGGTATAAAGAGCAATGTGTACATGGAAGGCAGTTCTGTGTGTTAGTTTCTGAGCAAGCTTTATTTTTATGTTCTTGTGTCTTCTTATGCACAGTCCCAAGTGCCTTGTCAGTGACAGCCACTCATTAAATCATTTAAACTATCATATAAAAATAAAGATGGATTTTAAGCTACACTGAGCCAGTCAGTCAGTTAGCAAATACTGATTACTCCCCACTGGGTCCCAAGAATTCTTGCAGGTGATAGAGGTATATATTTTAAAGAAGTTACAGTCCGTTTCCTTGAAAGGACTTAGAGAATAATCTAAGTGACAAATAGACGAAGCTGTAATCAAAATAAGATTATTCAGATAAATACTGTCTTGGCAAAATGAATTGAAGATCAGCAAAAGATCCCCTTCACATTCAGCCAGTATGCTGCAGGTGTTGTGCCAGGCAGAGGAGGAAAGCTGTTCCGTGAATATGAAACAGTCTGGTGAAAAGTTAGATGGTCATGACTCCGAGCGAAGAGCCTCCGAGAGGTCAGGTTGGTTGATACACAGCTGAGCTCCTCCAACTGGCGACAGGCGAAGTCACAGGATAAATTTGGTGTATCTTGCAGAAGCATCATTTCCCATTTTTGGCAAAAAA